>NC_086320.1:392167807-392504898 GCF_036172605.1 Pelobates fuscus | reverse complement strand
AACAAGGGAGTGGGAGCTGGAGCAAGACTACCTACATCTGCTCAGCTCCGTGCAGCCCCAACCTACCCGACAAGCAGAACCAGGTCTAGAGCCCTTCAGCTGGAAGGATATCGTAGAGGTTTACTGGGAAGATCCCCAACCCCAGAGTGAGTGTCAGGGAGCCGAAGGTGCCGTCCTTCCTCCCCAGCGGCAGTGTGTACCACAGGGGGCCGAAGGTGCCGTCCTTCCCCCCCAGCAGCAGTGTGTCCTACAGAGAGCAGAGACAGTTGGTCCCTCTCTACAGCAACAGGACAATGGTAAGGGAGTGGAGACAGGCGGTCTCCCTCTCCAGCAGCAGTTTGTACCCCAGGGGGCCGAAGGTGTCGACCTTCCCCCCCAGCTGCAGTGTGTCCTACAGAGAGTAGAGACAGTTGGTCCCTCTCTACAGCAACAGGACAATGTTACGGGAGTGGAGACAGGCGGTCTCCCTCTCCAGCGGCAGCCTGTGTTTCCAGGAAAGGAGCACAGCACCCCCTCTCCCCAGCGGCAGCTTACCCTAACAAGGGGAGACACCAATCCCCCAGACGGCGCAGATGGGACCGTGGTTTCTGTGCCTGACCTCCAGGGATGCTGGACAACCTGTCCAGATCCCCAACTGCTCTCACCGGGACAACAGGAGGAGGGGGTAAGTACAAATTCCCCTCCCCAGCTAACTCCTAGCGTGGCACCAGGGTTAACAGAGGCGATGTTAACCCCTACTGACGTCCATGTTCCCTTGGCTACTGAGCCGGACTATGGTCTCAGTACCCCAGCAGACGAGCTGGCAGCTGGGCAGAGTGCAGTCGGCCTCTGCCCTACCTTTGTCCCTGGTCCAGAGCCTGATGTCCCGCAGTAGAGCTGGCAGCTGGGCAGAGTGCAGTCAGCCTCTGCCCTACCTTTGTCCCTGGTCCAGAGCCTGATGTCCTGCAGGCTACCCCAGCAGTAGAGCTGGCAGCTGGGCAGAGTGCAGTCAGCCTCTGCCCTACCTTTGTCCCTGGTCCAGAGCCTGATGTCCTGCAGGCTATCCCAGCAGAAGAGCTGGCAGCAGGGCAGAGTACAGTCGGCCTCTGCCCTCCCGCAAGTCCCCACAGCATGTTACCACATCACCACAGCAAAATACCCAGGTGCAGTAATTGTGTCTTGTGGGTGGGTCACCCTTGTACCTGTTTGTTGTGGGTGGGCTACTCTGGCATTTGGTTATTGTGGGTTGGTGGATCGACTAACGGAGGCACTGACCGACAGAAGGTCAGGTGCCTGGTTAGTCTTCCCCCCAAAGGGGAGATGTGTTACAAATCGCTATTTGTAACTGGCCCTTTAAATGAGAAATTGCCCTGCTTCCCTGGATTGTGGAGAAGCATGTTTGCCAGCCTCCTGCCTCATGACTATGGCCCCTGGAAGATTGTGCCCCTGAAAACTTATTAACATTTATTGGGTGTGTATGGCCCTTTAAGAACCGTCTGGGGACATATTGTGACTTTGCTGAACAATGTCCCTTTAAGACTATGTCCCCAGACCTGTAAAATAACTTGCCCCTGGCTTTCTCCCACTTGGTTCAGTAAATAGGGCTTACTGAACCAAGTACCACACAGGCGGACCACCCAGAAGTTAAAGTATGCAGGCAATTTACCTCCCAGGCTGTGAGGTTACTGCAGGTTAATTGCCGAGCGCTGGGTGGCCGCCATTCGGCAGCCGAACACGTGGCGGCGGCCATTTTAGTCATTCGAATGCGGTCAGCGGTGTATGCTAAAGATTCTGTGGAACCAAAATTGGCTACACATTTTGCCGAACACCGCTGACCCTTCCCTTCTCCCATACTGAACTTGCAGCTCCAGAGACGAAATTGGACTTAGTCGTTTTTCGGCATGAAATTGACCGGCCGCACAGCCCAAATCTATGGAACTGTTTTGGGCAGGAAATTGTGCTTGCGGTCGGTCATAAAGGACTTCCAGCTAACTTTTGATCCACTGGAGGGATTTGGCTGATTTGGAAGTGTTTATGTTTGATGTATGCTGAGTCTGAATATGCAACTTTTATTGAAATTGGATGTATGGTTTTAAAGTTACAGTGTGTGTGTAAAAACTGTATTTTTATTGTATGTAATAATTGGTTTAACTGTTTATCTGAGGGGAGGGAATGTGTGGGTTGCACCAGATGTGTGATTGGTGATTTTATGCCTCCCCCTGGGAGTGTCCTATTTGCATGTAACCTCAATAAAAGCCAGGCTGGGTGTTCCAGCATCTCAGACCTCTTCTGACCCTCAATACGTAGCCTTGTCTCGTTATTGGAGGGAACTGCTATATCACACTGGGGATTGCTATGCGCTGCATATTCCCCTGAGCTCTTAATCACTTAGCTCTTTTAAGAGCTTGTTCCTGTTACGCTCTCCTGGAGGAGAGGTCTTCCCCACACGGTCCTGGAGGACAGAAGCCGATCCAGGGTGGAAGGAAGACGGCGCGGCTCCAGTTAAGCTACGGCGGTTGTGGAGCCTGCGGTGGTACACGGAGCTCCGTTACATTGGTGGCAGCGGTGGGATGGCGTCCTAGTGCGAGGAGAAGCAGCTCAGAGACACTGGTAACGTTTGGAGTTACAATTGAGGGCAACGCTAGCCATTGGGCAGCGCCCCTGGCTACAACAGGATGGAATCAGCTGGTTTGCGGACAGCGTTCCATGATGAGGAGGAGAAGGAGGCCGCAGATTACAGGGATGCAGCCAGAAGGGAACTCTGGTATGATGCCCTGGAAGAGGCCCAGTGGCGGCGAGGTGAGAGGCTCCCCAGTGATGAGCAGCGGCTACAGAAGCGTGTGGCAATGCGAATGGGTCTATTGGGAGAGCAACCCCTAGATGATTGGGTGGCAAGACTGGAGACCCTGGTATGGCGAGAGATCGGGCTAGACAACGCATACCAGGCCCTCTGGTGGCATACCATCCGACTTACTCCCTGGACAGCCGAGCACGACTTACCGGAGGGGGATGATTATGATGGTCGTGGCCTACTTCAGGATGCCATGGCGGAGGAGCTTGATTTCGGCAGCACAGAGGAGTTTAGGTTTTGGGACATCTACGACTACCGGATGGGCATGTATGTCTGGGCTGACGAACGCGAGGTGAGTAAAGACATGACCCACCTGGTAACAAGGGAGTGGGAGCTGGAGCAAGACTACCTACACCTGCTCAGCTCCGTGCAGCCCCAACCTACCCGACAAGCAGAACCAGGTCTAGAGCCCTTCAGCTGGAAGGATATCGTAGAGGTTTACTGGGAAGATCCCCAACCCCAGAGTGAGTGTCAGGGAGCCGAAGGTGTCGTCCTTCCTCCCCAGCGGCAGTGTGTACCACAGGGGGCCGAAGGTGCCGTCCTTCCCCCCCAGCAGCAGTGTGTCCTACAGAGAGCAGAGACAGTTGGTCCCTCTCTACAGCAACAGGACAATGGTAAGGGAGTGGAGACAGGCGGTCTCCCTCTCCAGCAGCAGTTTGTACCCCAGGGGGCCGAAGGTGTCGACCTTCCCCCCCAGCAGCAGTGTGTCCTACAGAGAGCAGAGACAGTTGGTCCCTCTCTACAGCAACAGGACAATGTTACGGGAGTGGAGACAGGCGGTCTCCCTCTCCAGCGGCAGCCTGTGTTTCCAGGAAAGGAGCACAGCACCCCCTCTCCCCAGCGGCAGCTTACCCTAACAAGGGGAGACACCAATCCCCCAGACGGCGCAGATGGGACCGTGGTCTCTGTGCCTGACCTCCAGGGATGCTGGACAACCTGTCCAGATCCCCAACTGCTCTCACCGGGACAACAGGAGGAGGGGGTAAGTACAAATTCCCCTCCCCAGCTAACTCCTAGCGTGGCACCAGGGTTAACAGAGGCGATGTTAACCCCTACTGACGTCCATGTTCCCTTGGCTACTGAGCCGGACTATGGTCTCAGTACCCCAGCAGACGAGCTGGCAGCTGGGCAGAGTGCAGTCGGCCTCTGCCCTACCTTTGTCCCTGGTCCAGAGCCTGATGTCCCGCAGGCTACCCCAGCAGTAGAGCTGGCAGCTGGGCAGAGTGCAGTCAGCCTCTGCCCTACCTTTGTCCCTGGTCCAGAGCCTGATGTCCTGCAGGCTACCCCAGCAGAAGAGCTGGCAGCTGGGCAGAGTGCAGTCGGCCTCTGCCCTACCTTTGTCCCTGGTCCAGAGCCTGATGTCCTGCAGGCTATCCCAGCAGAAGAGCTGGCAGCAGGGCAGAGTACAGTCGGCCTCTGCCCTCCCGCAAGTCCCCACAGCATGTTACCACATCACCACAGCAAAATACCCAGGTGCAGTAATTGTGTCTTGTGGGTGGGTCACCCTTGTACCTGTTTGTTGTGGGTGGGCTACTCTGGCATTTGGTTATTGTGGGTTGGTGGATCGACTAACGGAGGCACTGACCGACAGAAGGTCAGGTGCCTGGTTAGTCTTCCCCCCAAAGGGGAGATGTGTTACAAATCGCTATTTGTAACTGGCCCTTTAAATGAGAAATTGCCCTGCTTCCCTGGATTGTGGAGAAGCATGTTTGCCAGCCTCCTGCCTCATGACTATGGCCCCTGGAAGATTGTGCCCCTGAAAACTTATTAACATTTATTGGGTGTGTATGGCCCTTTAAGAACCGTCTGGGGACATATTGTGACTTTGCTGAACAATGTCCCTTTAAGACTATGTCCCCAGACCTGTAAAATAACTTGCCCCTGGCTTTCTCCCACTTGGTTCAGTAAATAGGGCTTACTGAACCAAGTACCACACAGGCGGACCACCCAGAAGTTAAAGTATGCAGGCAATTTACCTCCCAGGCTGTGAGGTTACTGCAGGTTAATTGCCGAGCGCTGGGTGGCCGCCATTCGGCAGCCGAACACGTGGCGGCGGCCATTTTAGTCATTCGAATGCGGTCAGCGGTGTATGCTAAAGATTCTGTGGAACCAAAATCGGCTACACATTTTGCCGAACACCGCTGACCCTTCCCTTCTCCCATACTGAACTTGCAGCTCCAGAGACGAAATTGGACTTAGTCGTTTTTCGGCATGAAATTGACCGGCCGCACAGCCCAAATCTATGGAACTGTTTTCGGCAGGAAATTGTGCTTGCGGTCGGTCATAAAGGACTTCCAGCTAACTTTTGATCCACTGGAGGGATTTGGCTGATTTGGAAGTGTTTATGTTTGATGTATGCTGAGTCTGAATATGCAACTTTTATTGAAATTGGATGTATGGTTTTAAAGTTACAGTGTGTGTGTAAAAACTGTATTTTTATTGTATGTAATAATTGGTTTAACTGTTTATCTGAGGGGAGGGAATGTGTGGGTTGCACCAGATGTGTGATTGGTGATTTTATGCCTCCCCCTGGGAGTGTCCTATTTGCATGTAACCTCAATAAAAGCCAGGCTGGGTGTTCCAGCATCTCAGACCTCTTCTGACCCTCAATACGTAGCCTTGTCTCGTTATTGGAGGGAACTGCTATATCACACTGGGGATTGCTATGCGCTGCATATTCCCCTGAGCTCTTAATCACTTAGCTCTTTTAAGAGCTTGTTCCTGTTACGCTCTCCTGGAGGAGAGGTCTTCCCCACACGGTCCTGGAGGACAGAAGCCGATCCAGGGTGGAAGGAAGACGGCGCGGCTCCAGTTAAGCTACGGCGGTTGTGGAGCCTGCGGTGGTTGTGGTGTCGTCTGCAGTGCTTGGAGTCCTCTGAGAGCGCTAGGAGCATCCATCAACGGAGAGTACTCGGTCGGAGTACACGGAGCTCCGTTACAGATCATTCTCCTTTAGTTGTTTCAATGCTAGTTTTTCTGTTTTAGTAAGATTACTAGTAGATTCTATACTCAGAGTTCCTGGTTCAACTTTTTCAATTTCCCTGCAAACCATATCCAAAAAGACCTCAATATTCTTATAGTCTTTCAGATGTGGTGTAAAGCGACTCTTAGGTGCGAGTTGGGTAGTCGGGATATTGGTATCATTAGGATCATTGGAGTCAAGGAGTGCGACTAAAGTCTCCAAGCAGTCCATGTCCTTAATTGTCCGCCCCAAACTTGATGCTTTCAATTCTATCTTATGTGTAAGAGTACCTGCCATTAAACATCAGTTCTACTTCACCCTCAATCTAGAGTCCTGTCTCTTATTGGGGGAATTGCTTTATCACTACAAGGGATTGCTATGCTCTGCATACTCCCTTTGCTAATCACTACTAAGCTCTTTTAAGAGCTTGTTCCTGCTTCACTCTCTTGGAGGAGAGGTTCACCCACTGAAACCTGGAGCCTTGTCGTAGGTCCAGGGTGGGTAGGAGACGGCGAGACCCCAACCAAGCTGCGGCGGTTCGTGGGGTCTGCGGTGGTTGTGGTGTCTGGCGGAGCGCTTGGAGCCCTCTGTAAGCGCTAGGAGCATCCTTCAACGGAGGTACCCAGTCGGGGTGCCAGGTGATCCGTTACAGTGTACATTAGCTGGAAGTGTCTAACTGTACAATACTGTGTTGATTGGATGTTGTGGCTTTGTGTCCTGTGCTCCACAAGGTTCACGTGGGTGGTAACCTTGTGGGGAAAACTGGATATAAGAAATGCCGTTGTGCTCATTAAACCTACTTGTGCTTTTGTTTTTTTGAGTTTATTTCAAAGGACACTATATTGTGATCACTATTCCCCTACTATTAAGTGCTCACCTACTTGACTGTTGGTCAAAAGATCAATGTTGTTTGTTAAAACCAGGTCCGGACAAAGCGACCTTGACATGTGCATGGTCGCCTTGTCGGCATACGCATAAACCCCCACCAATACCCATTTCCAATAAAACACTGACACCATGGTTTTTGGCAAAATGTATATCACAGCTTTATTGATTCTTAACATCAAATATAAAGGTCATTGTCAACAGCAGGCCAACATTGGCCTGCACAATTACCATCCTGCAATTTACAATTTAAACCCCTTGACAATGACCCACCCCCACATAACATAATTTTCCAACATTGTAACATTTAACTTAACATTGCAACATGACCATTGCCACCAAAAGGGCACCACCCATTGCCACCAAAGGGCACCACAAGTGTAGGGGCATACCGAGACACCCCTACACACCCCGGTTTGGAGCTACCTACGAGCTTGAACCTACCAAACCAGTCCAAAGGCCTACCTATTAGCCCTGAACTCCAAACTTTTTCCCCATCTCACTCTTTTCTCCCCTCAACTTTACTCTCCATCCCCCGCCACAGCTCAGAGCTCGACTCCTCAAGCTCCTGAGCGACACCCCCCCCAGGGAAAAAAATACCCTCTGGAGGCCCTCCTGGAAACCCAACTATAGAAAATCCAAGCCCACTTCGGAGAGATGGACCCCATCACGCCTATAATAACCAGGAAGCATGTCTTCCAACTCCCTGTGCTGAATTACAACCCCCCCAACCGCTTCACATACGCTGCCATCACCTTATTGACCTTTCCCTTAATTTTCGCCACTGCGGAAGGATTCCGCGCGTGTCGCCAGTGAAACCTCGAGACTATTTCCGACCATACCACCATAACCCCCGTAACTAACTCTCAATTTGTCCACATCCCTCTTCATATACTTAATCAATACCTTTTGAGGTAGCAACCCCACATCATTGCCCCCTGTGTGAAGCACCACTATGTCCGGAACCTGTCCCAAAATAATTTTTTGAAACATTTCAACACAAATAGCATTCCAACGCCAACCCCAGTAACCAAACCACCGAAGCTGAACCACGGAACTTGGAAAGCCCAGCTGTAGACCACGACAGAGGCGGCTCTCTAATTAGGCGGTTTAGGCGACCGCCTAAGGCCTCGCGCTGGCTGGGGCCTCGCGGCCACCTAAACCGCCTGTGGGCAGACTGTGTCAGGTCCTCTGTCAGTGACCGAGGACCTGACACCAGGAGGGGGCCGGCGGCTTGCCAGGTATGCTGCCGGGTGCGAGGCCCCTCCTGGCTGCCAGGCCAGCCACCGCAGACTCCGGTCTGCAGCTCCGCAGTGAGCTGCAGACCATGTGTCTCGCGAAAACCGGCCAATCAGAGCGTTGCTGCGGGTTACCACGGCAACGCTCTGACATCTCGCGAGATTACATGGTCTGCAGCTCTGCGGAGCTGCAGACCGGAAGCAATGGCCACCGGACCACCAGGGAGCCCACTGGACCACCAGGGAGTAAAGGTAGGCTTTCTCTCACCCCCCCTCAGCCTCACTACCCCCCCACCACCCTCAGCCTCACTACCCCCCACACCACCCTCAGCCTCACTACCCCCCACACCACCCTCAGCCTCACCCCCACCACCCTCAGCCTCACTACCCCCACACCACCCTCAGCCTCACACCCACCACCCTCAGCCTCACTACCCCCCACACCACCCTCAGCCTCACTACCCCACACCACCCTTAGCCTCAACCCCCACCACCCTCAGCCTCACTACCACCCTCAGCCTCACCCCCCACCACCCTCAGCCTCACTACCCCCCACACCACCCTCAGCATCACCACCCCAACCACCATCAGCCTCACTACCCCCCACACCACCCTCAGCATCACCACCCCATCCACCCTCAGCCTCACTAACCCCCACACCACCCTCAGCGTCACTACCCCCACACCACCCTCAGCCTCACTACCCCCACACCACCCTCAGCCTCATCCCCCCACCACCCTCAGCCTCACTACCCCCCAAACCACCCTCAGCATCACCAGCCCAACCACCCTCAGCATCACTATCCCCCCACCACCCTTAGCCTCACCACCCCCACCACCCTTAGCCTCACCACCCTCACCACCCTCAGCCTCACCCCCCATCACCCTCAGCCTCACTACCCCCACCACCCTCAGCATCAACCCCCACCACCACCCTCAGCCTCACCAACCCCACCACCCTCAGCCTCACCATCCCCCACCACCCTCAGCATCATCCCCCCCTCACCATCAACTCCCCCTCACATCACACCCCTCCTTCTCACATCACCCCCCTTCTCACATCACCCCCTCCTTCTCACATCACCCCCCTCCTTCTGACATTACCCCCCCTCCTTCTGACATTACCATCGCCCCCCACACCATCACCTCCCTATCACCATCACCCGCCTCTCCTTCTCACCATCACCCTCCCATACACACAACATACTTCAAGCAGCTACCCCATACACATAGGGTCTCAGACAAAAACGCAAACATGCTCACAGAGACATACATTCACATACAAGGATACTCCATCAGACACACTCTCAGGCACATACACAGGTAAACTGTGCATCAATGTGTATATGTGACACTTTTTTGTTAGTGGGGCCTCATGTTTGAGTTTCGCCTAAGGCCTCATAAAGTCTAGAGCCGCCTCTGGACCACGATGTTGAATTGCAGCTCTCCGATGTGCCCAGTATATGTATGAGTGGCCGACCACCCATGCCATCCGGCCTGTAAGACATAAAGCAAACATAGACAACCACAAAACAAACAGCAAAACCAAAATTCCCCATCAACCACCCTTAGGCTTCATACCAACTTATCTGGCCTGACGTAAGATCTGAACCTCAGCGACTCCCGCCTGCCAATCCTCTTCACCCGATTATCTCCCAAACCCAGTCTTGCCGCTTCAGTAGCCGCGCCAATCCTAAAGGAATGAGTCCCGAATTGGCCCAGGTCCACTCCCAACCTTGCCAACGCCTTCATAAAAACCCTGAGGAACTGGAACTTCGATAGCGAAGAGCCGTCCTCATGCTTAAAATATGAACCCCCGGCTGTCGCCCGTACCTCCTGGAAGGCCGCTGCGCACCTAACCGGGCACGTTTTTCCACCCGGGAGCTCCCACAACGTAACCAACGTCCCTTTCCCCATTACATCCGTTTTGGACCGCCTCAGGTTGATCACTACCTTGTTACTCCACACTTCCACATCCACTGCCTGAAGTCCCCTGGCCCCTTGGCGATTGCTGCTGACTAGCTCGCTGACACGAAATGCCCCGAAAAAGGTGAAACTAAAAACCACGGAGAACAGTGTAACTTCGTATCCCGAAAAACACACCCAGGGCAGCACCCAGACCACCCGCAGAAGCAACTCGAACGACACCGGCCTCCTGGAATCCAATGACACCTTACCCCGCCTGAAACCTTTCAGTGCCTGCCTAACAAGAAAATGTTTAGTGACATCCTCCCACCCGTTAAACTTGAACAAAAAGGCTAACGCTGCCAGCTTTCTCCCTACTACCGCTGCAGAGGCCCCTGTGGTGAACGACCCTCACAAGAGCCACAACATTGCGTCCAACCATGCCTCCCTTGAGAGCTGACCCCCTGGATGTTGCACCAGCTTGTCCCATTCCCCCCACACCTTACTGTACACCGTCCAGGTAGCGGGTGCCAGGGATTCCCTGATCAGTCCGCCAAGCATGATGTCCCGAGCCGCCACATCTCGTCCGGGCAAGACATCCCTTCCTCCCGCGCGCCAGGTGCCACCTGCCGGAACCTCTCCCACTGCGAACGAGATAACGCATCAGCAATAACATTCAACAGTCCAGGCATGTGGCGTGCCCGAAAAACAATATTAAAAACGCATACAGAACAAGACAAAACGGCGAAGAAGCCGCACCACCGGGATAGAGGACGCTGATAGCCCCTTCACTACATCTACCACTGCCATATTGTCCGAAAAGAATACAACCTTCTTATCCCTCACCTGGGGACCCCAAAGCAACAGCGCCACGACTAACGGGAACAACTCCAGGAATGCCAAGTTGCGTATCAGCGGGCTGGCCTTCCATGCCACTGGCCAAGTTCCCGCGCACCATTGACCCGAGAAGTAAGCCCCGAAACCGACACGCCCCGACACATAGGAAATCATCCAGGTAATGAACTACCATCTTAGTGCCGCTTCCAGTTTCACCACCCATTCCAGAAACGTGCTAAATTTTTCGAAGTACGGGCACGATATAGAGCACCCCATGGGCAAACAGAGATCCACGTAATACTCCCCATCGAAGTGACAACCCAGCAAGTGATGGCACTTCAGGTGAATTGGCACATCCGCCTTTGCCAACAATGCCCCAAGGCCCTCTCGTTGCACCAGATTCACCACCTGGTCGAAAGAAGTGTACGACACCGAACAAAGAGCCTTGTCAATGTCGTCGTTAACCGACGACCCCTTTGGGTAGGACACGTGATGTATCAGGCGGTACTTGCCCGGCTCCTTCTTGGGTACCACCCCCAGCGGTGATACTCTCAAGTTAGGTAGAGGGGGCTCCCTGAACTGTCCTGCCACCCTGCCCAACTGGACCTCCTTAAGCAACTTCTCCCTAACCACCCCCGGAAATTCCCCCACCGACTTCAGGTTGCGAAGACGATGAGCCACCACCCGTTCCCGAAACGGGATCACGAACCCTTTAGTAAACCCCTCCTCGAGCAACCCTGCATCTTCCCGGTTAGTGTACCGGCTTAGCCACGGCAGCATCGTGCCGACCCTCACTGGCGTTGCCCCCAGTGGTAGGGGACGCAGCCGAACCTCCGGGCATCTCACCGCAGTGGCTGACTTACCTTATTTAAAGCATCTGTGGAGTCCGTGGGTGCCTCTACACCCAGAGCACTCGTGCTTGAAGCGACAAGTGGCCCCCCACTTGGACTGTCCCTCGTTATATAGCTAACAATTGCCCCGTTTTTGGTTGGCCAACACAGCGGTGGAAGCGCCCGTGCCGGCCCCCATCTGAAAGGGGGACGCCTTCTGTGCCATCATAAGTTTCATCCAGAGTGGTAGGTCCATCTGGTCCCACCGCATCCCCGGAATAGCAGCCAGGCACTGACGAAACTGCTCGTCATACCGCCACCAAGCCAGACCCCCGTACGTGCGATACGCTTCCCAAATCCCATCCAGGTAACAGAAGAGCTGTGAAACGTCTTAGGGATCTTCCTATACCACCGTTTCTTTTCCTCCTCCTCCTTTTTAGCATCCTTTTTATCCTCCTCCTTGAGGTCAATGTAGTCCTCAAGGGGGAGAAGCGAAAAGAGCTCCACGAACTCCCCTTTCCAGATCCTCTCTTTCACCTCGATCTTGAGATGACAGCCCAACGGGCCCGCGAAAGAAACATGTAAGTTCTGCCGCGCGACCTCCGGGACACCCCAAGTAAATTCTCCCTCTCGCTCGCCAACCCGTCCCCAACTGTGCTGCCCCTGGCCCCCGAAACCACCACTGGACTAGACCCAGTGACCTCCCCCAGCTGAGCCCAAACCTGACTGCAATCACCGTCCCTCCTTTTCCCTACACCCCAAGAATCAATTAGCTGCTTGATGCCATCTAAAAGCTCCCCCGACTGTTGCAACGGGGGGTTGCCGACCGACTGTGGATGTACTGCCCCAAGCGTTCCACTGCTCCGGGCCGTATTCCCATAGCGCTGGGTCTCACCTGATCCGCGGGCGACCAGGAACCGGGTCCGCCTTGCCTCCCGGCGACCATCCCGATGTCCTCAACGCGTGGGATCTCTCCTTCACAGAGGGTTACCGACTTCGAGACCTGCAAGGAGAAGACATCCTGGGTAGGCTGGCCGTGGAAACCCTGCCCCGTCCCCTCTCGTCCTGGGAGCTGTAACCCATCTCCCCACTAGACGTCCGCCCCCGAGGGCCATGAGCCTGCGCAGCAGCCCGCATTCTTTCCGAGGAACTCCCGCTCATGGAACTGTCATCCTGCTGCCTCCATCCCCTCGTCCTGACAGGGGCACCCTATGCCGCCCTTGGGTGTGGTCAACCCCGCAGGGGTCCCTGTCGTCTACATCAGTCACCCTCCGATGGCTGCTTCGTGACCGGTGTCTCCTAGCACCCTGTGCACCCTGTGTCTCCTAGCACCCTGTGCGCTATCCTCTTGGAGGGTGCCGACCTTCTGCGCTGTCCCTCGCTGGCACTCCCTTCTGTTCCTTCCCTGACTACCTGACCCGCCTGTCGTCGTCCCCGGCCCGGTCGTATGGGAGACCCTGGGGAAGCCCTGCGCTCCCGCACGCTGACTGGGGACACTCTGTGGTGTTGTGTAGCACTATACCCTTTTGGTCCGCTCCGTGCCCTAGCAGTCCCCTGTCTGCCTGCTGCCACCCTGCCGTCACCAACCATGCCAAGGTAACCCGTGGCCCAGCAACTGGAGGGGCAATGGCATCAGAGGTCGACTCACCCGGGCGATGTGCAGCAGCTGTCCCCGCTCCACCAACAGCACTTCCAGCATTCCCAGGACCTGCTGCCAAGCCTGCCGTACCGCTCCTCCTTCTTCCGCTGGCCCGTGCCTGTAATGGCCTCTTTCCGGAACTCCTGTCACCAGCAGCCACTTCTCCTTCCTTCCCTGCAAGAGAGGACACAAAAAACGAATGTTTGCCAGTTTTTCTGCCTCCCTGTTCGGCAGCCGAACGGCCGGTAGTATGGCTACCTCCACGTTCATCTCCCGAACGTTCGGCAGTTTCAGCCCTTTCACCGGTTCTCCTACCTCCACGTTCACTCCCGGAAAGTTCGGCAGTTTTGGACTGCGACGCCTCCTGCAACCTCCTCCATTTGCGGCCTTCCCGCCGGCAGTCTCACTGCCGCTATCGGGACCTCCAGAAGTGCTCCTTGGACGCCGGAAACCCGGAACCGCGCTGGGGCTCAACCTCTGCGGGGGCCTTGTCCTCCTGACCGGCCTCTGACCCTGGGAGCTTCCTGATCTGGATGGCAGAGCATCTACAAGGCGATCCCTCAGCCACTCGACACCCCTCTCCTGCACAGCAGCCCGGACTCCTTCCAGCCAATCTTCCATCTTGCTGACAACCTGCAGAGGAGACAAAAGAAAAAGCCACACAAAGCCTGCCACAACAACAGGTAAGTGCAACTTAAATTAAAGTGATCCCTAGATCTAAAATGGCCACTACTTATACTCCCCTTATAACTCGACCCCACTCCATTTCCTTAGATCAATCCCTAACCACTGACCATTAGATGTCTGTCTCCTGGCAAAGTCAAGGCCCACTCCCCTTAGCTACGCTTTTCCATGGGCTACATTCTAGTTGGTGCTTGTACAAGTTGTGACATGAAGGTGTCATTTAACAAGTTCAAAAACCTAATTCCCACCATTTTGTCTTCCAGTGTGGAGGTGCGTGATCCCAGGTCCCTTATTTCTGCTTTGATTTAATTCAGGGATGTTTGGAGAGTGAGTTGCAGTTTGTGGTGCATGTCATCTAGCATTTTTTGTATTATGCCCGATGTTGCTGGGGCATCTATGGTGTTTGTACCTTGCAGTTCATTGTGATCCTCGCGGGCGCCATCTTGGGAGTCCTCTGGCATTGTCGCGGATTTCGCGGGGGTATTTCGGGCTGCAAAGAAGTTATTTTTGTCGCTCCTTTCTGTCTGTCTTCTTCCCTTCTGTTGGGACATGGCTCCGGTTACTGTTTTCGCTCTCGGGGTGCTCGTTCCGCTATTGCAATGGCCGTGGTAGCACGGAGCTACTCTGACATGCGGCCGCTACTCTCGGGTTCCAGGCATTCAATGTCATGAGAGCTGAGGTAGACGACATGCATGACAAAATGGCAACCTTTGAAAATAAGCTAGCTGATATGGAGGACCGCTCCAGGCGCAACAATCTAAGATTGAGAGGGGTGGCGGAATCAGTGAGCACAGCGGACCTGCATGCATACCTACAAGGTCTGTTCAAACACCTCGCCCCAGACCTCCACCAGGACATGCTGTTGCTAGACAGGTACCAAGATTCCTCACGTCTGACGCTCCACGCGACACCCTGGTGAGACTCCATTACTATCATGTCAAGGAAGAGTTAATGAGAGCAAGCAGACAACGCCTGAACCTCCCGGCGCCATACCAGGGAGTAACAATATATGCCGACATATCAGCAGCGACACTGAAGAAAAGGAAAACCTTTGCCCCCATCACAGAACAACTGAGACAACACAAGAAGCCGTACAGGTGGGGATTTCTGGTCAAACTGCTTGTCACGCACGAAGGCAGGATCACAGCCATCACGACGCCGGAGGCCGGCATACAAGCCCTGAGAGACTGGGGCCTGCCAACACCTCAGCCGCATCCTAAAGTGGCAAAACCTGCAGAACTCAACCCAGAGTGGAAGAAAGCTGCAAGGAACAGATAAGTAGTGCACCAAAAACCACAAGACTGTGGCAAGCTCCTCGCAGAGACATTGGGACTAATACTACAAGGGGGGGACGCCCTCAGGGGGGGACAAGGTCGGCCAAGCCATAGAAATGACCCTTAGTTCATCCAGCACCGACCTAAACTGCCTCAAAGACCCCAGGGGCGCTCACCCAGAAAAACCCTAGACCTACGGTCAAACACAGTACATATATTGTGAAAAGAGGGGTGAATAACGAACGAACACCCAGGCCAATTGACCGCTACGGACAGGCATGGAAGCACGAAGCTTCCTACCCCGAAGCGCCTATGAAGGGCGCAAGGCCAAAAACATGGCACATTGTTCAGTTTTTAATGTTTTAGTTAAAATGTTTACTTTCCATGTTCCAAACCGTTTACGCCACACACAAGAAATTCTCCACCACCTCACTTGGTATACCCACACACATAGGGGGCTACAGCCCCAACAGGGCACAAAAAAGGGAGCAACCACCCGGTTCGAACAAGCTGGGAAGGGTGGCTCTCCCACTGGTAGACGCAACGACACTACAACCGCTTGTAATCCAAAGATTAACCCCCCATGAAAATATACTCCCATAACACTAAGGGCCTTAACCACCCAGCGAAGCGGAGCCTGCTTCGCAAAGACATAAAACAGCTACACCCTGAAGTAGTGTGCCTCCAGGAAACACATTTTAAAACTAAGGCATATTCACCCATATTTTTACAGGACTATCCCCATCAGTACCACGCCACACACTCCAGCAGATCGAAGGGCACCTCCATACTTATCAGTAAAGATGTGGCATTTACACCCACGCATGTAGAGGTAGACACCGAGGGACGGTATGTCATAGTTGTGGGGACCTTCAATGACGTTATGTATACTATCACAAATATCTATGCCCCCAACAGGGAACAAAGAAACTTTCTCCACAAGGTACTCAAGAAAATATCCACCATGCAACAAGGGATAGGGGTAATATGTGGAGACCTAAATCATGTCCTAGATCCAATGGTAGACACCACGATACCACACACGGCCAACAGAATGAGACCGCTCAAGAGACAAGGAAGGGCATTGCAAAAGCTACTCCACGACCATCACTACTATGATGTGTGGAGAGCTCTGCACGTAGGGGAAAGGGGTTACACCTTCCTATCCACAGTCCACAATACCTACTCACGAATAGACGGAATACTCATAACGGGCCAACATCTGGCGCAGGTTAAAGAATGTTCAATAGAACAGATCACATGGTCAGACCATGCCCCAGTAGTAGCAACATTGACAGACAAATATGACTCCACTCACAGAAGCCCCTGGAGACTGAATACCTCCCTACTCACAAACACAGCCTTCACGAAAGACATAGAAACAGAGTTAAACCACTACTTCATGGAGAACAAAACAGGAGACACCTCACACAACACGATCTGGCAAGCACACAAATCGGTAATCAGGGGGCTACTGATAAAACAGGCGTCGTTCCTAAAACGGCAGACACAAAAGCAAATGCGTGACTGGCAGAAGGAGCTACAAAACCTAAACTCACAAAACCAACAATCCCCATCCCAAGATCTAAAGAGACGTATTATGGCCATTACACAAAACATACACAAACAAGCCCTGGAACAAACGGGCCAATACCTCCATAGGCTGAAAGCAACACACTACTCACAGGGAAACAGAGCAGGTAAACTGGTAGCACAACACCTAAAGACAAAACAAGCACAACAAAAAATTACATACCTAACCTCAACTGAGGGGCACAAAGTCACAGCGCCCAAAGACATAAGCAACGTCTTTGCTCAATACTATACCTCGCTTTACAACCTGGCGAAAGACACAAAAACGCCACAACCGAACCCACGAGACATACAGACATATCTAGACGCGATTCCCCTACCCATGTTCACAACACAACAACAACAGGAACTCGCAACCACCATCACAGACAAAGAAGTGGCAGCGGCTATTAAACTCCTACCGACGGGTAAAGCACCAGGCCCAGATGGCTTTGCAAACTGCTACTACAAACGATTCGCTACTATTCTAACACCACATTTGACTAACGCATTCAACGAAGCCACCAAACTGCAACAATTGCCCAAAGAGGCCCTAGTGGCCCATATCATAACACTCCCAAAACCAGGCAAAGCACCCACTTGCCCGCAAAATTTCCGCCCCATATCCCTGTTAAACACAGACGCCAAACTCTACGCAAAAATTTACGCATTACGTCTTGGTAACATGCTCCCCCACATCATACACACAGACCAAGTGGGGTTCATAAAAAACAGGCAGGGGGGAGACAACTCCAGGAAGGTGTTAAATATCATCCACAGTGTTTACCGCATGAAGGTGGGAGGTGTAATGGTGTCATTGGACGCCGAAAAGGCCTTCGACCGGCTGGGATGGGAATTCCTTGAGAAGGTCCTCCTAAAGTTTGGGACACCGGGGGGCTTCCTCTCAGCGGTCAGGGCCTTATACAACGCACCAACAGCGCGGGTCATAAATGCGGGATTTGTTTCAGACCCCTTTACCATCTCAAATGGCTCCCGCCAGGGATGCCCACTATCGCCGCTACTATATGTCATGGCTCTGGAACCACTGGCGGCTGCCATTAGACAACACTCCTCAATACATGGGGTGAAAATAGGGGATAGGGAATACAAAGCAAGCCTATATGCAGACGACATCCTTCTAACCCTGACACAACCGCACATATCACTTCCAAACCTGATGGCCACAATTACAGAATACGGACGACACTCCTACTATAAACTAAACATCACAAAAACACAAGCTATGGGATTGGGGTTACCGAGGGAAACAATCAGCAGACTTAAAGACGCCTTCCCCTTTGACTGGCGGAAAGATCACTTGACATACCTAGGACTACGCATCCCACCTCACACAGAACAGCTCCTAGACCTGAATTACAACAGACTGGAAAAAGAAACGGCAACCACGCTAGAGTCTTGGGAGGGGAAATACCTGTCCTGGGTGGGCAGGGTGGCAGCAATCAAGATGATGCTGCTCCCCAAATTTCAGTATCTCCTGCGCACCCTTCCTATCATACTTCCGAACGTATACCTATCCTCCTTCCAAAAGTTACTAGTCCGCTATGTATGGGCCAATCAACGGCCAAGGGTAGCCACCAGGCTCTTGCAAAGACCAACCACAAAAGGGGGACTGGGTTTGCCAAGCATACACACATACTACAAAGCAGCCCAATTAGCAACTATCAAAGGGGCGACGACAGGGGGAGAGTTACCACAATGGACCCAGATAGAGGCCCACTGGATAGGTGGTCCGACATTTGGGGACCTATTTTGGATCCCACAGCAGCTCCGACCTCGGACCATGAAGCCCTTACAGACCACACAACAGACACTCAGAGCCTGGGATGACCTCCGAACGAAGGGAGGGAAAGGGGAAGCCATAGACGGGGATGCCCCACTCTCTTGCCTAGCAATAGTGATCCCGACATTTGACTCCAAAAAATGGGCGAAGGCGGGGTGCACCAGGATCAAACATCTATACCAGGCAAATAAGCTGATACCTTTCCTGGAATTACAATCTAGATATGACATCCCCACCAGAGCTATGTTCCAACACATGCAACTAAGATCACTGCTTACAGGGGTAAAACTACAAAGTAGGTCAGCACTACAAGAGCAAACAATAGAACAACTATGCCTATCAAACAAGCCCCCCGGAAAAACACTCTTAACCATATACAACGCACTCATAGACGATAAGACAGACGCAGACATGACATTCCAAGCAGCATGGCACAAAGAACTGGGGTACGTCCTAGACAAAGACCAATGGCGCAGGGCTCTCACAATACATAAAGGTAATACACGATGCATGACACACCTCGAAACGATTAGGAAGCTGCAATATAGGTGGTACATGGTGCCGGAGAAACTGTCCAGGTTATACCCGAACCACCCTAATGTGTGCTGGAGATGTGGGGTGAATGGGGGGTCCATGGAACATATGTGGTGGTCCTGCACACAGCTCAAGACCTACTGGAAAATGGTGGGGGATATAGCAACAGACCTCCTAGATAGACCATGGCTACTGACCATAGAACAGAGCATACTATTCATGATACCACAGACAATGACCAAAACAGACGAATGCCTGTTATTCCACCTGCTGATTTCAGCGGTTACACTCCTAGCCAGAGCGTGGAAATCGACTCTAGTACCAACCAGAGAAGCCCTAATAACACAAACTTCCACAAACTGGAAGTACGAGATAATGGCAAATAAACACATAAATCCACGGAAGCACACAGGTCAAGCGGGTGAGAGATGGAGAGCATATATGGACAAGGGCACATAAACGCAACAGCTCCAAGAAGGTGTATAAGGGTGGAGGAAGGGGGCCACATGAAGGAATCCCAACAGACATCGTACTATGAACACCCAGGCACAATGAGAGGAAGGCCACAATGGAACAATGGGAAACCCAGAGATAGAGAGTCACAGTAGGCAGATACAACACAGGTATGAGGCCAATGAGACACATTGGTAACCCGTTGATGAAGGGTTACAAATCACCTGCACAACCCAAACTAATCTCTATAATGTCCCCTTGCACAGCACACGCCGAGTGGCGAAACGAATGTGTGGTAAACTATCAACAAACTGCATATCATGGAATGTATGACTTATTTGTTTTCCCCTTCCCCCTTTTCTTTCTGTACCCCAAAGTTCATATATCTTAAAAAGACAAAAATAATAAAAATTGTCAAATTGAAAAAAAAACCTAATTCCCTTTGCTGAGCTACTAGTCCCTCTGTCCCAATTTATTTCCGGGTAATTAAAATCTCCAATAATTAAAGTGTTACCCAGATTTGCAGCTTTCTAAATTTGCTCAAACAGCTGTTGTTCCTCTGCAATATTAAAATTAGGTTGTTTACCAATAGTTGAGTTCCCTTCTTTTCCCCCAAGCAGATATTTACCCATAAAGTTTCCACATTTTCCCCATCACATTCCACTTGCTTAAGATTTGGCTTTAAGTCATGGTTGACATACAAACATACCCAAGCACCCTTCTTGTTTTTCCTATCCTTCCTAAATAATGTGTACCCATTTAAGTTAACTGCCCTGTGTCTCATCCCACCATGTTTCAGTTATGCCTATTATATCATATTGTTTAGTGTATGCTATTGCCTCTAGTTCCCCCATTTTGTTATATAGCCTCCTTGCATTAGTAAGCATACATTTAATATTATCATGAGTCATTTGTACTTTTTGTGAATTATCAACATTACATACCTTCTCTGTTATGAGCTTGCCCCTACCCCCGTCTCCACCCCCTTATACTGAGCTAAAGCCCATCTCCTTTCTGTCCTATCTCCATTTTGTAGATTGCTATGACCCTCCCCCCCTACTACTAGTTTAAATTCTCCTCCAACCTTCTAGCCATCCTATCCCCAAGCACTGCAGACCCTCTCCCATTTAGGTGCAACCCATCACTGCTATAAAGGTTGTACCCAAGCGCAAAGTTGGCCCAGTGCTCTAAAAACCCCAAACCCTCTTTCCTGCACCAAGATTTCAGCCACGCATTGACCTCTCTAATCTCCCGCTGCCTTTCCACTGTAGCGCGTGGCACAGGTAATATCTCAGAGAATACAGCCTTGGAGGTCCTTTTCTTATGTTTGCTACCTAATTCCCTGAAATCTTTCTTTAGGACCTCCCATCTTCCTCTTACATTGTCATTGGTACCAACATGGACCATGACTGCTGTGATAGATTTAAGCAGGTTTATTGGACACTGCAATGTTTCGACCTGTACCCAGGTCTTTATCAAGTCTCCAGTGTCCCCTATGTATCACAGTGTCCCCTATGTATCACAGTGTCCCCTATGTATCACAGTGCCTCAGTGCCCCGTGTCTCTCAGTGTCCATAGTGCCGCAGTGTCCTTAGTGTCTCAGTGTCCCCTAGTCTCCCAGAGTCCCCTAGTCTCACAGTGTCGCCATGTCTCACAGTGCCCCCAAGTGTCTCAGTGTCCCCTAGTATAAAATAAAAAAATCTTGGTTCGGTATTCCGCCATAATTTCGGAAACATATCCGAAAAGCGCTCAGATCCCACGAATGCAGCCAAAATGCCACCCGGGTATAGTTTAGACTATCAGGATGTGCGGTCGATCTCTTTCGGGAGTACAAAACATACTAAAACTAATGAATGAACTGTTTGTGCGTAAGCTCATCTCATGTATCTTGTTTGGGAGTATGATCCCCCCAAATGCCACTCTGTTCGTATGGATTCTGCCGAACATAACCGGAGGTGGAAGTCTCAGCGGTGTTCGCACCGTCGAGTGTCCAATTTTAGTTCCATACACTCGACGACCAAACACCACTGTCTCTGTTCATGGTTAAAGATGGCTGCCGCCGGGGGCGGAGCTTGACCAGCTAGCTGAGAAGTCGCATGTCGACTGGGCTCCCACCGCTTACGCTGAAAAAAGGGGGATACTCGCCAAACACATGCCTCGAGACGTACCAGAGTGCGATACCCGACACGGGGGCACCCTGGTGAACATCCTGATACCCCAAATGTGGGGTCCCCACAGACGAGAGCGGGAACAGGGAAGCCGCGGCCTACAGGTGATGGAGCCGGGGAGAGGCGGCCGCTCTCCCCGCACTCACATCGGCAAGGTGGTATCACAACTACCCAGTCCTCCCCCCCCCCCCCCCCAGGACCGGCAGGGGTGATCCCGGTCTACAGGCCACGGACGGCGAGACCAAGCGTGCAGGCTGAAGGGGCGGAGGCCGGTAAGATGGCAGACGCCACGTGCACTCCCCAAAGTGGCACTAAAGGGCCCGACATCCTGGGACAACTGGACGCTATATTTGAAGCCTTCTGGGCAAAACTAGCAAACAGACAGCAGGCGTCCACCCAGCCTCCAGACAAGTACACATGTACAATGCCACCCGAGCAACAAAGCCGTGAACCTACAGCCCAGCAAAGGCAAAACGCCTCAAGATGGCGTCGACGAACACGGCTTCCCCCAACGACACACAAGATCACTAGGCACAAGAACAAGGTAAAAGTCTACCACCGCCGCAAATCGCAGCCGAACTCACAGAACAGCACACGCCCACAGCCTGAAGAAAAGCATGCGAGGAACAAGCCTACCCCTACGCGCCGGACGCGGTCCACGAAACCGCGAGCTCAACATACCCAATTGAGCCCTTCCTATGTACAGCATCAGGAAGCACAAACCATGACGACCGATCAGCAGGGGCTGCAGCCTACCACAGAGAGAATCCGACCGACCGGTCAAAGATTAGACTACCTGCTCCAGCACACTAGTGGCATAGGGTGAAGGTTTGCAGTAGCCTCTATCCCTGTGTAATGCCTTAACTATGGTATCCTCTTACTTCCTGGTTCCACGGAGCCTAGCCACACCCCTTTATGACACGGTCTCCCTATTTAATCTGACTGCACCAGCTGATCAAGGCTGGATTATTGAACTACGTTCCTTACTCACAACCCGGCTACAACTTCGTTGTGAAAGCCTCTGCTACCAGACCGGACTGAAAGACTCTGCAAAGTTCCCTTCACCTCTCCTCATCCACGACTAAGGATTAAACACTCTTCATACGCCTCTGAGGAGATCTCGGGAACCAGTGTTCTATATGCCGGAAGCTAAGTAAAACCAATGTGATAAGAGTTGCATCTAAAAGCTGTTATTACCTGTCTCCAAAAGTCCTTCGGTAAAAACAATTCCGTTACAGCTAACTTCAACTCATACTTCATATCAGTTATCTGCATCTGTCTTGCTTCAGTTAAAGTATGGAACAGCTATTGTAATTACTTATCACCTAAACCGTTAACTCTACTAAGAGACTCCTTATTGATTCAGTGTCTGCAATTTACTATCGTTTACTCCTTAAAGCTACAGTGCCTGTAACTGTGGACTTCAGTTATCATTTACTACTTAAAGCTACAGTGCCTGTAATTGTGGACTTCAGTTATCGTTTACTACTTAAAGCTACAGTACCTGTAAATTGGAATTAAAGTCTTTACCTTTTACTTTCTTTAATAAATATTCAAACTATACGAAATCTGCAGTTGTGTTCCTTCATAACAAATGTTTAGACGTGACACCCTGCTACCACTCGGGTCAGCAGAGCAGAACTGTGTGTATTTGGCATGCTTACTGCCCGTTACCCAGCGGACCAAAAGTGTCAATTGATATTGTCAATGTTAAGTGCAGATCAAGTTGCCTCTGTAACCATCTACACTACAGTTAGGTTTGGCTCTTTCTAATTTATCTGGGAAGCCACCTGGGGGGTACTTTAAGCAGATACAGTGTGCACTCTAATCACCTCTTGTAACGCAATAGAATAAGCCTAACTAGCACTGTACACGCCACGTCTGTAACTCGCTTTAAAGTCACGATACCTATTCATTTTTCTGCCTCATAGTTAAGACAGCTGTATTACATTCTATATCTCCAGTGGTTAATATTTTTATTTTTTCTCTTGTTTTATTCAGCCTGGAGCAACCTATACCATTAATATGGCTTACTGTCCAGCTACTCTTTGCTATAATAAGGTCTCTCTTATATCTTGTAATGCTGGTCCTGCCTACGTATGTCCTCAACTGAGCGTTGTTGTCTATGGTTAAACGCAATTTGTGAGCATGTTCTATTAATCTCCCTCAGCATGATTTAAATCTATGTAGCAACTTACCAATGTTCACCCTACTCTATATCTTACAAGCATGAATATATATCTAGATTAGTGATGTACCGAACTGTTCGCCGGCGAATAGTTCCTGTCGAACTTAGCGTGTTCGCGTTCGCCACGGCGGGCGTACATATGCGATGTTCGGTCCGCCCCCTATTAATTTACTAATACTAAGTAAAAATTACTTAGTATTAGTAAATTGTGCCCCTACTCGCAATACCGCGAGTAGGGGCATGTCTATTAAACAGTGAGCAGCCTGTGAGCGGTGGGTGGGGGCCCTAAACTTAACAATAAGGGGGGGACCTGTTGTCCCCCCCAGCCCCCACCCCTGAGCGGTGGGTGCGGGCCCTAAATACAAAGGGGGAGGTGCCCTTGTTAACCCTCCCCCCCCCAAAAAAAGATCTACCTACCTACCCCCCTCACCCTAAAAATAATGAGGGGGGGGACCTTTAACTAAAACCCTGTAAAAAAAAAATAGATAAAAACAACTTACCATTTAATGTTTTCTTTCTTCTACAATCTTCTTTTTTCAGCCCCAAAAAAGGCCAAAAAAAAAACCATAATAACCGACGCAATAAAAAAAAAACAAAAAATTCCAAAGAACTTTCCCATGCGTGTAAAATGACACAGAGCACTGTTATTGGATGGCTTGAAATCCATCCAATCACAGTGCTCTGTGTCATTTTACACAGCGTGTGAAGGATCAATTTTCCCACGCTGTGTAAAATGACAAAGAGCACTCTGATTGGCTTAAACCAGCCAATCAGAGTGTTCTTAGCCTAATTGCAGGGCGGGGCAAGGCTTTATAAGCCTTCCCCCGCCCTGCAGAGCTCAGTCTGCGCGGAGCCCTCCATGGGTGAAGATGGATTATTTTTTTGTGCGGTCGGTTTTCTTTTTTTTTTTTTATTGCGGCGGTTATTATGGTTTTTTTGGGGGCCTTTTTTGGGGCTGAAAAAAGAAGATTGTAGAAGAAAGAAAACATCAAATGGTAAGTTGTTTTTATCTATTTTTTTTTTTACAGGGTTTTAGTTAAAGGTCCCCCCCCCCCTCATTATTTTTAGGGTGAGGGGGGTAGGTAGGTAGATCTTTTTTTGGGGGGGGGGGGAAGGGTTAACAGGGGCACCCCCCCTCCCTTTGTATTTAGGGTCCCCACCCACCGCTCAGGGGTGGGGGCCGGGGGGGGGGACAATAGGTCCCCCCCCTTTATTGTTAATTTTAGGGCCCCCACCCACCGCTCAGGGGTGGGGGCCGGGGGGGGACAATAGGTCCCCCCCTTATTGTTAATTTTAGGGCCACCGCTCAGGGGTGGGGGCCGGGGGGGGACAATAGGTCCCCCCCTTATTGTTAATTTTAGGGCCCCCACCCACCGCTCAGGGGTGGGGGCCGGGGGGGGGGAACAATAGGTCCCCCCCTTATTGTTAATTTTAGGGCCCCCACCCACCGCTCAGGGGTGGGGGCCGAGGGGGGGACAATAGGTCCCCCCTTATTGTTATTTTTAGGGCCCCCACCCGCCGCACAGGGGTGGAGGCCGGAGAGGGGGAGGACAGTAGGTCCCCCCCCTCATTATCTTTATGGCCCCCACCCGCCGCACAGGGGTGGGGGCCGGAGAGGGGAAGGACAGTAGGTCCCCCCCTCATTATCTTTATGGCCCCCACCCGCCGCCCAGGGGTGGGGGCCGGAGAGGGGGAGGACAGTAGGTCCCCCCCTCATTATCTTTGTGGCCCCCACCCGCCGCCCAGGGGTGGGGGCCGGGGGGGGGACAGTAGCCCCCCCATTATCATTATGGCCCCCACCCGCCGCACAGGGGTGGGGGCCGGGGGCGGAGGACAGTAGGTTCCCCCCCCCTCATTATCATTATGGCCCCCACCCGAACCCAGGGGTGGGGGCCGAGGGGGGAAGGAGAGTAGGTCTCCTCCCCCCCCCCTTCAACCACTATTGTGGGTTTTAAAATTCGCCTGCCTATTGAAGGCTATGGCGGTTCGCACGGATCGCCGGTTCGCGAACATTTGCGGACGTTCGTGTCCGCCGTTCGCGAACCGAAAATTCTATGTTCGCGACATCACTAATCTAGATATTATAACTATAAAAAAGTGCAGAGAATCAGACATGTGATGCTGTTTAATGGTTGATATTTTCTCTTGATACCTTGCAATGTCTATGTTCATCTGTGTAATTTGCAAAGCACTACAAAAATAAAGAATAAAAAAATAAAAATAAAAAATAAAAAAAGATGGCCGCCGCCACGTGTTCGCACATACAAACGGCGGCCACCCAGCCGACCGCTTAGAATGTTAGTGTTATTGCGGTTTATGGAGGTGTTACTGGGGTCAACAAGCAGCAAACTTCACATATGGGTGGTCTGGCGTTCGGTGATTTGTTTGGTTGTCGAACAGAATACTATTAATATGGGAGGAGAATGCAATTTACCGAACAACCATGTGAACAGGGTAAATAGCTGGATAATCCAGGGACAGGGTGATCTGTCCCCCACACAAAATATAAGTAAAAATATACAAAATAACAGGAGGGAAGATACGGACAGCCAATAGAAGGACTAAAGTGTAACGTCCAATGGTTCATTCCGCTACACTACACGAGGCCGACCCGGTCCAGGCAGCCACAGACAACCGGCAACACCATCGCCAGTCCATCCAAATTAATGGAAAGCCAGTGACACGGGGGCCACATTAACACTTGTAAAGAGACATTTAGTCCCCGATTCCAACCGAACAGGAGGTTCGGTAGCTGTAGGGGTCGGCAGGGGGAGCTGCATATCGCCTACCTAATGCAAGAGTGCAAGAGTGCATCTTATTTGAGGTGCCGGATCAGGACTGACAGATGTGGTACTAATGCAAGGACTCCCTGTGGACGTATTACTGGGGAATGACTTCAGCCCGTTAACTGCATTTCTACCCCAACCAACGACCGGAGAAACCTATCCCGTAACTACCCGACAACAGGCTTGCATCAGTGAAAACCGCTCACACTCTGAGGCTCAGGTAGGTCAATCTTTCCTGTCTATAACACCCCTTTCCTGGGATGCCCCTGCAGAATTTGGGAGAGAGACCCTTAGTGACTCTACGTTACAAGTTTACCATGATAGGGTCACCAATAGTCAAGCTGGATTAGAGGGAGGGAGGTACTTCTGTACTTCTGGCACCAGGAGTTATTGTATCAAGAGAGCATAGTGGCCAGATCTGTACCCACCAGACAATCAGTTGTCCCCCAGAAATACAGGCAAGAGCTATTACGGATTGCCCATGACATGCCCTTGTCTGGACACTTGGTGGTCAGCCAAACCAAGTACCGACTGACCCACTCTTCTGGCCCGGGATATCTAAGGACATTCGGCAATACTGCCAAGCCTGTGATATATGCCAAAGAGTAGGAAAGAGGGGAGACCGCCACACTCTCTCCCCATCATAGAGGAACTGTTTGGTCGGGTGGCCATAGACCTAGTAGGACCCCTGGCCAAGCATAGTCCCTCCGATCAAAAGTATATACTCACCATAACAACTGAAAAGATTCCACCTATGTAGGAGGGTCCTACCTATTTAGGATCTGTCCTACTGGTGGAAGTACACCTGGATGGACACTCCAGTGGTGCCCCGGGGTATAACCCCTATTAGGAGTAGAATGAATATGCTCAGAGAGTTGGGAGAACCAACCTCACTGAGTAAAGACTGGAATATAATGCAGATTTGATAATGCAAATAAATATATCAATGTACCAATATACTGTATATCTATAGAGATTGGCTAGAAATGTGAAAAGAGACACTATGGTGAAGTGTAATCTTAGCCTTAGTGGCTTACCTCCAGATATCCCAGTGAAATATATACGAACTCACTATGCTCCTCCTTGGCGGCTGACTAGAGACTTTAATTAACTGTATATGGTCAAGTCTAGTCGCTCTGAGCTTGTGAGCAAGGAAGAGCATAGTGAGTTCGTAGTGAAAAAGCCTATTATTTGGCGAAACGCGTTGTGTATTTTTTACTTTCTTTTATATTAAAGTATTTTGTGACTACCTTTTAATTTGGGTTAGTTCATTTACTTTATATGTTGCTGTTTTATCCTGGCTGATTTTTATCATCATTTTTAACAAGATCCAGTACTGCAAAAGAAATCCCTGGTGGGGATTATTCCACCTACGCCTGGTTCATAGAGCAGTGTGTCTGCTCTGAACACTGTAAGTACGTTTCTTTTTTTTTCTTTGTCATTTTTACATATGGAAAACACTATGGGCCCTCTCTTGTGATTTTATTTTCATAAGACCGGCACTGCAAGCATCACTAGAGGAATATCCTACACGTGGGGAGTTTAAATACCACTGTATGCTGTTTTACTCAGAGCTGGTCATAGCTCTTCAAATTGTAAGTTGGCACTCTTAGGACCTCAGTGTTGTCTGTTGTTGCAGTATTACCTAAGTTATTGCACCATTGGGTTTTTCCCTCTTTTATATATTTTATATGCTGACGTCTGTCTCAGAAGTTTTAAAGAATCGTGTGGAGATACCTCCAATTGCCCAGTAATATCCTACATGTGGGGAGTATCAAATACCACTGTATGCTGTTTTACCTAGAGCTGGGCTTAGCTCTAAAAATTGTAAGTTGGCACTTCTCCACGTCTGTGTTGTTCGTGATCCTTTCCGCATTACGGTTTTGCACTATTGGTCTCCCCCTTCTCTGCTTTTGTATTCCATATTCAACTACTGAGATTCCAAAGCAAGAATAGAAGAACAGTTACTCAAGGTCTACATTGTACCTTTAGAGACTTTCCTTTTCGTGTTTTCATTTTCGTTTATTTTATCCAGCGCACCCTGTATTTGTTGTCTTTTGTTCAGTGCATATTGCTGTTGCTACCAACAGAGGGCACTAGACAAGCTCCATAGCCAAATCCACCTAGTTGGTAGCAAACCTCAGCAGTACAGGAGAGCAGGCAATACATTTCACAGTACACACACACACACGCTACAAACAATTACATTACACACACCCTGCACCTATAATGGGTACAGGTTGCCTAAAACATAAGAGAAATAAAGCAACCTACATAAATAGTCTGTCTGAAGGTAGAATAGGGGCTTTGAAGCCAAATACATCAAAGAGTCATAGTCCCAGGGGAGGAGACTGGCAAGCAGGCCTCTCCAGGACCAAGTGGCGAAGGGCACTTCGTCACAGGGACCACAGGCTAATATCGGAAATTTGTCCTGAATTAAAGCACCCTAGCCAAGCCCCTCACTGATCTGACATGAACGAACTTACCCTGACAAGTAGTTTGGGTATGGGTGTGCGCAGGCATTGAAACAACTAAAACAGGCTTTTGTAAATGTCCCTGTCTTGGGAGCAGTACTAAGCCAGGTCAGGGAGGATGGTGGAGAACACCCAGTAGCTTACCTAAGCAGGAAACCTCTACCAAGGAAGATGAGCTACGTCATTGTAGCAGACCCACGGGTAACCTGACCGGTTACCTCTGCTAATTCTCTTCAGTCAGTCGTCCCGGACCCACTTAGTATATACAGAGGCCCATGTGATAAAAGCAACTTCACCACTGGTTCTTGGAGGGGCCTGCTGGCCAGTCTCTTGCCTCGGGACTATGGGCCCTGCAATATACTTTGCCCAATGCACTTTAAAAGGCTCTGTTCATGTGAAGTATGTACTTTGTACTCCAGACAGAGAGACCGACCATTAGCCCTAATTCTCTGGAACGGTTTTGGGCATGGGACCATGTGCACGGTGGGTCAAAAAGAGACTTCCATGGAATTTCTAAATCTCTGCTCTGATTGTGGTGATTTTTGGATATATTGTCCACCTAAATCAGGGGATATGTGGTGTTTTGGGGTGTTTTCCAGACTTTGTAAAAATGTATGTTTTTCTGCTTAGAGTTCATTTAGTTAGCCCATTGTCTTCGTTAATTGTATCACAGGCAGAGGGGAGGGATTGTGTACACTGTATGGGAATGTCTGAATGTAAACCTCTGTTTTTACTGGTTTGTATGTTATGTATTCGGTGCCCAACTAGGTCCACCTGGGTGTCACCTTTGCTGTAAACCTTGTATAAAAGACCAGTGTGTGCCATTAAACTGCCCGCCTCCTTACCCTTAACTCGCAGCCTCGTCTCGTGTTGTAGGGAACTGCTATAATCACATTGGGGATTGCTATACTCTGTATACGCCCCTGGGTTCCAATCACTTGCCCTTCTAAGAGCTGTTCCTGCTTTGCTCTCTGAAGGAAGAGAGTTTCACCCACTGGAACCTGGAGCCTTGTCGTAGGTCCAGGGTGGGTAGGAGACGGCGAGACCCCAACCAAGCTGCAGCGGTTCGTGGGGTCTGCAGTGCTTATGGTGTCTGGTGCGGTGCTGATGGTCCTTGGTAAGCACTAGGAGCATCGATTGACGGAGGGTCCGTCACAGCCCATTTCCCCCCAGTAACTGGACAACACCTAGTTCTGGAGGTACAACAACCACTTTATTTGTCACACACGGCTTTTAAGCATAACCCCATGCAAGGGATGTAACACACACCATACGATGCCCTCCCCTTTCCTGCCTTTTCCCTTGTTTGGTTCACAGGAAGGGGGAGGGCATTGTATGGTGTGTGTTACATCCCTTGCATGGGGTTATGCTTAAAAGCCGTGTCTCCAAAAACCCGCCACCCAAACACAGGGGGGGGGGGGGGGGGGGTGGTTCATCCCAGGAGCATCTGTACCTGGGAGACCAAGCTGGCCTATTTTTCCCAGCGGGCACCGCAAAGACCGCCAAACTCGCTGTGGTGCAACTAACCTTGCCACTGGGTCCTGGTGAAGCCTGGGTTACAAAACGCCTTTTGTCCCTATTTTCTCTTATGACAAATTGCCCTACTTCCCTGGGTTATGGAGAAGCCTAATTGCCTGTGGAATATGGCCCTGATGTGTATGGCCCTTTAAGACCCATCTGGGGACATATTGTGACTTTTGTGAAGAGTACCCAGACCCTTAAAATACTTTATACATGGCTACTTCCCATTTGGTACTGAACCAAATACCACATAGGCGGAACACCCAAAAGTGGAAGCGTGCAGGCAATTCACCTCCCAGGCTGGAAGGCTGCTGTAGGTAAATTTCCGACCGCTGGGTGGGCCATCTTTATTCATTCGAACACGGTCAGCGGTGTGAATAGCCAAATTCATGGAACTGAAATCGGCTACACATTTCAACGAACACCGCTGACCCTTACCTTCTCCTCCACTGAGTTTTCAGCCACAGAGACTAAGTCCCAATCGGCTATTTGAACACACAGCTATACTAGGCTATTTGCACGAATGGCCTCGTTCGTGCATTCGAATGGGACTTAGTCATTTTTCAGTGTGAAATAGACCGACTGCACAGCCCAAATCTATGGAACTGTTTTGGGCAGGAAAATGTGCTTGCGGTCGGTCACAAAGGACTTCTGACTAGGCATGTGCATGGGAAAAAAATTCGGTTTGGTTCGGCATTCCGAAATTCGGGATTTTCGAAATTCGGGACTTCGGCAATTCGGCACTTCAAGACTTCGGAACTTCGGCAACTTCGGAACTTCAACACTTCAGAAATTCGGCAACTTCGGCACTTCAGCACTTCGGAACTTCGGAAATTCGGCAACTTCGGCACTTCAGAATTTCGGAACTTCGGCATTTGGGAATTTCGGGACTTCGGCACCTTGGGACTTCTCTTGCACCCGCTTGGTAGATAACTCCCTAATTCCCACGGTATTAGGGAGTTATCTACCAAAAGGCTGAAAGACCTAAATTGGCCTTTCAGCCAAATTTACTAATACTAAGTAAAAATGACTTAGTATTAGTAAATTTTGCCCCTACTCGCTATACCGCGAGTAGGGGCATGTCTAGTAAACAGTGAGCAGCCTGTGACTGCTCACTGTTTAAAAAAAAAAAAAAGTACCCCCCCTGCCCCCACCCCTGAGCGGCGTGTGGGGGCCCTAACGTAAAATGATGGGTGGGGGGGACACCTATTGTCCTCCCCCTGGCCCCCACCCCTGAGTGGCGGTTGGGGGCCCTAAATGAGAATAAGGGGGGGACCTAATGTCCTCCCCCCTGGCCCCCACCCCTGAGCGGTGGGTGGGGGCCCTACAGTAAAATAAGGGGGGGACCTAATGTCCTCCCCCCTGGCCCCCACCCCTGAGCGGTGGGTGGGGGCCCTAAATACTAATAAGGGGGGGACCTATTGTCCTCCCCCCGGACCCCACCCCTGAGCGGTGGGTGGGGGCCCTACAGTAAAATAAGGGGGGGAACCTAAGGCTGCTCACTGTTTAATAGACATGCCTCTACTCGCGGTATAGCGAGTAGGGGCATAATTTACTAATACTAAGTAATCTTTACTTAGTATTAGTAAATTTGTCTGAAAGACCAATTTAGGTCTTTCAGCCTTTAAGTTCTCTACTTATTCATTCCGGTCATTACATTGACAGGCTAAGTAACTTACATTTTATATGAATGTATGTTACTTGATTGTTGTAAGTGTTGCAAATGCTTGCAGCTGAATCCTGGCTATGTTTGTATACTTTTTATTTAAAATTATTTACAATGTAACATTCTTCTTCTTTCACTGGGTAAGTATATTAGTACTTAGGCAATACTGTGCTTTGGAACTTCAGCACTTCGGAACTTCGGCAATTCGGACATTTGGTAGTACCCGAAAGTCCGAAATTCGTCCGAATACATATTCGGACCGAAACGAATTGCACATATCTACTTCCGACTAACTTTTTAACCCCTGGATGGAATTGCCTGAATTTTGAGTATATTTGTATATGAAGACTTATGATATAATGAAGATTGAATGTATAGTTTTAAAGCTACAGTACATGTATAAAAAGTATATTTTTCCTGCCTGTGATAATTACATTAACCCATTGTGTACAGTAATTATATTACAGGCAGAGGGGAGGATTTTGTGGGAATGAATGGGAGTGTTTTACTGTATATTACGTATTTGATTGGATGTTCCACAAAACCCTGTGGGCGGTACTTTGTGGGTAAAATGCGTATATAAGGCCAATAAAGACACAGCTCAGTCTGTTCCTGTTTTGACCCTCAACATAGAGCCTCGTCTCATGATTCGGGGATACGACTGCATCTACACTGGGGGATTGCTATACTCTGTATACTTCCCTAGCTATAATCACTAAGCTCTTTTAAGAGCTTATTCCAGCTTCACTCTCTGCAGGAAAAGAGGTTTGGTCTGCAGTGCTTATGGTGTCTGGAGTAGCGCTTGGAGCCCTCGGGAAGCACTAGGAGCATCCATCAATGGAGGTACTCGGTTGGAGTACTAGGAGCTCTGTTACACTCGCCAGTGCCCCAGAAGTGCCTACACCAATTTCAGGGATCCCTCATAACGGTACCTGGCTCGAACAGCCTCTGTTCGCGAGGTCCCTGTGTGAAACAGGATACAAATGCTCCCCCTGGTTGTCGTTCATCTAAACGAACGGCGGCCACCCAGGGAAGCACTCGTTAATTACTTTTCTTGCGCTGTCACACTTACGTTGCGAGTGTTAACTTTCTAATTGATTAGCGTGAACATTTCAATGGGGCCCCGGGGAGGTCTTCAGTCGGGAACCGAACGAGGAGGGAAGCAATTCACAAATGCTCCCCCTGGATGGAATTCATCTATACGAAAAGGCGGTCACCCAGAGGAGGACACGCGTCAAGGCTTCCCTTGCAGTTTTGGCACTAGGTCAGGGTGCAAGCGTTCGAACGGACGTTCTAATGAGCGTTCTAAATGGGACATTGGGGCTTTAAAGACACTTCAGCCATATTTGTACGGACAGCAGTTCACCTTACTCACAGATTACAACCCGTTGGTATGGCTAAACTGAGTGGCAAGGGACAATGCACGATTGTTGCGCTGCTGCTTGGCGCTACAACCATACGATTTCACAATCCATTACTGTAGTGGAGTAGTAGGGGTTAATCCACGGTATGTCCGCTGGTGGTCAGGATAAGCAGGTAAAACACAGGTAGCGTAGTGATAAACCTTCCTCCCAAGAACTAGACGACACATAGCTTGGAGGTCAACTGAGGTTTTTAATTACAGGCACAGTTTTTATGTGGTTACAATGGTATGGGGTTTCCCGAGTCACAATGCAGGGTTTGTCCAGTAGGGACTACATGGGGGACTGGGTTTTACAGACAGAATACCCAGCATGCATTGCTGTACCAAGGAGATAATTATCCCAGCATGCATTGCTAATGGGATTATCCCTTGGTACAGAGAAATACAGTTTTTATTTTAAAATCCATAACCAACATAATATTTGTGCTAGACAGCTATTTAACCCTTTATTACACAGCTGGGACCTGAGCGCACAGTTAAGGGAACTTGCGCCCAGATCCCAGCACAACTAACCGAACGCCGTTCAGTTTCCCTTATCAGGACCACTTTGTTTAACCGATTGCCTGAGTTGAGGGAATGAAAGTCCCGAAAACGGTAAACTCCCAAACGGCTCGGAAGTCCAGCGGGGCTTGTGTTGCCGAGTAGCTGATTTTAGTTCCAGGCACTCGACGACAAAACCCTGCGGGCTTTCCGCGAACAAAGAAGCCGCCGCCTCGTGTTCCGTTCATGAATGGCGGCCTCCCACAACAGACCGCAATTAACTCGGATACAATGTTGCAAAGTACCTAATTGGAGACACACGACTTGCTATGGGTGGTCTCCAATTCGGTACTTTGCTTATTCCACGAACAGTGCGGTGATTCACTGCTCGTGGAGAACCAGGCTTAACATTAGCGGTATTCGTGTGCTGTAACACACGAATGCCGCATACATTGCACAATACAGAGAACAGTAGCAAAAATACACAGCTTGCTTGAATATACGTTTTTAAGTCTTATAAGTGGCTAGATTTGCCACAATTACCGCCCCAGGAAACAGAATAAAAAACAAACTGAGTGAGAGAAATGATACGTGAGAACTCCCCGGACATCCCTAAGTTGATCCGTTAGGATCAGACTGTGTATGCCGACTTGCAGCTAACAGGGAGCCGTGTAGCAGACTGGTTATGCTGTACATTTGTTTGCCATAACCCCTCATTCGTTTCCAGAACGAAGACTCATTCCCCCATTTTATACCCACTGAACACCGACCACCCTCTGGCTCATTAACTTCAAAGAAGCCAATTATCTCACTTGCTCTCTGTGTGGCCGCCATTCGTATGACCAAGCGCATGTGCTTTATGGAATGGTGGCCATTTTGTCTCCCGAACGCAGGCGGCGGTGCCTGGTCGTCGAGTGCATGGGACTCATTTCGGACACAGTAGCTTGCAAACCTCGTAGAAACTGCACCGCTGCCTGCTCCACACACATAGCAAGCCAGGAGAGCTCTTTTCAGGGAAAAGACTTGTTTGTCTGAGGGGAGCATTCGCTCCCTAAGAGCCAGAGGGAGAAGTTGCGTGTGCTCGTACAGAAACTCCCGAAAGTTGACCGGCCACTGCCTCTTTTTCCTTGGAACTGTTTTGGGCTACCACCTTGTGGCTGGCCAGTCGGAATTTTACCCAAATGGCGATTCCATTACACTGAACAGGTCTGAGAGCTGTTTGGACAGCTTGAGAGCTCAGATCCAGGCTATTCGGGGATATTAGACTTGTGGGGTTTGAGTGTAGTTTTTGTGGTATTTTGTGTGTTTTATCTATTGTCTTAAAATCCAGAGCATTTTTATTGAGAAAGGAGGGAGACGGAGACCCCAAGCTGATTACATATTCTTTATTAGACAGTAGTACATGTTGGTGTAAATATAAGTGTGTATGTTTTGTTACTTTTTAATTTGATTTTATTCTATTCAGGAGGTCTACAAGATTGGTTCTCAGGGTTCTTGTGAGCACTATTCAAGGTTTCTTGGGTTATCTCAGAATTGTATTTCTTCTCCTCGATGCCCTGGGTTAGTATGGATTTTTACGGCAGGTTAGTGGGGTTTTTCAAAGTTGGTGCTCCAAGGAATCTTAATTTTCATAATGAGAGAGGTCACTGAGAAGGCTCTTGTGATGGCTTTCTTGGGTTTGTGGATTTACGGAGGGAGTTGAGCAGCAGGCTCTATTTTAAGGCTTAAATTTACAGATATACTGCTTTTCTGCTTTGCAGTTACTGTCATTCCACTTTAAAAACTCTGCAAGGGAAAACATGAGAGATTAAGGTCAGTCAAAACTCTGAAATATTGGGAAGGGATTACAGACAGCGCCATCTGGGAAATACACAGGGATTACAGACAGCTCCATCTGGGAAATACACAGGGATTACAGACGGCGCCGTCTGGGAAATACACAGGGATTACAGACGGCGCCGTCTGGGAAATACACAGGGATTACAGACAGCTCCATCTGGGAAATACACAGGGATTACAGTCGGCGCCGTCTGGGAAATACACAGGGATTACAGACGGCACCGTCTGGGAAATACACAGGGATTACAGACAGCGTCGTCTGGGAAATACACAGGGATTACAGACAGCGTCGTCTGGGAAATACACAGGGATTACAGACAGCGTCGTCTGGGAAATACACAGGGATTACAGACAGCGTCGTCTGGGAAATACACAGGGATTACAGACAGAGCCATCTGGGACATACACAGGGATTACAGACAGAGCCATCTGGGACATACACAGGGATTACAGACAGCACCGTCTGGGAAAGAAGTTACAGCATTTCCCTCCTTGCCTCTCTCTACCTATTGATCCACGGGCAGGGCCGGACTGGCCCACCGGGATACCGGGAAATTTCCCAGTGGGCCGTCGGCACCTGGGGCCGGGCAGGCAGCTGTCTCACCTGCGGCCGCAGAGTGAGCTCTTTTGGCGGCCGCAGAGTGAGCTCTTTTGGCGGCTGCAGGGGGAGCTGCCTGTTCTGTCTCTGCTCCCCCGCCCTCGCACGCTAGAAAGAGACCGGGGCCGGAATATGACGTCATATTCCGGCCCTGGTTTCATTAAGCTGCGCGCTGGGGCGGGGGAGCAGAGACAGTACAGCCAGCTCCCCCTGCAGCCGCCAAAAGAGCTCACTCTGCGGCCGCCAGAAGAGCCAGCTCCCCCATGCGGCCGCCATCAGACTGAGCTCCCCATGCGGCCGCCAACACACAGGTAGAAATTATGTGTGTCAGTGTGTGTGTGTCTCTGTCGGTCATGGTGTGTGTGTATGTCTGTGTCATGGTGTGTGTCTGGCTGTGTCATTGTGTGTGTCTCTCTGTCATTGTGTGTGTGTGTCTCTGTCTGTGTCATGGTGTGTGTCTGTCTGTGTCATGGTGTGTGTGTGTGTGTGTCTGTCTGTGTCGTGGTGTTTGTGTGTGTCTGTCTGTGTCATGGTGTGTGTGTCTTTGTGTCATTGTGTGTGTGTGTCTCTGTCATGGTGTGTGTGTCTGTCTGTGTCACGGTCTGTCTGCGTCATGGTGTGTGTGTGTTTGTCATGGTGTGTGTGTGTGTGTCTGTGTCATGGTGTGTGTGTCTGTGTCGTGGTGTGTGTGTGTGTCGTGGTGTGTGTGTCATGGTGTGTGTGTCTGTCTGTGTCATGTAATGTGTGTCTGTGTCACGGTGTGTGTGTGTTTGTTTCACGGTCTGTCTGTGTCATGGTATGTGTGTGTCTGTCTGTGTCATTGTGTGTGTGTGTCTGTATGTGTCATGGTGTGTGTCTGTCTGTGTCATGGTGTGTGTCTCTGTCATGGTGTGTGTGTGTGTCTGTGTCATGGTGTGTGTGTGTGTGTCTGTCATGTAATGTGTGTCTGTGTCACGGTCTGTCTGTGTCATAGTGTGTGTGTGTGTGTTTGTCATGGTGTGTGTGTGTGTGTCTGTGTCATGTAATGTGTGTCTGTGTCATGGTGTGTGTGTCTGTGTCACGGTCTCTCTGTGTCGTGGTGTGTGTGTGTGTCTGCCTGTGTCATGTAATGTGTGTCTGTGTCACGGTGTATGTGTTTGTGTCACGGTCTGTCTGTGTTATGGTGTGTGTGTGTCTTTTTTAAGGTGTGTGTCTGTCATGGTATGTGTGTGTGTCTGTCTGTGTCATGGTGTGTATGTCTGTCATGGTGTATCTGTGTTTCTGTCTGTGTCACGGTGTGTGTGTCTGTGTCACGGTCTGTCTGTGTAATGGTGTGTGTGTATGTGTGTTTTTACTCACCTTCCCCCCCCCATGTCATGCTGGTCTCCCCTCGACTGGCCCTGCCTCTATGGCTGAGACCATCAAGCTTGATGATCTCAGCCAATCCGCACTGACACAAGAAGCACCTCTAGTGACCGTCTGAGTGTCTGTCACTAGGAAGCAATGTAAACACTGCCTTTTCTCTAAAAAGTCAGTGTTTACATTGAAAAGCCTGCAGGGACAGTGTGTGTGTGTGTGTGTGCGCGCCTGCTAGTGAGTGGGCTTGCTTGTGTGTGTGTGTGTGTGTGTGTGCCTGCTAGTGAGTGAGCTTGTGTTTTTATGTCAATGACCTTATGTATATCAGTGAGATTGTTTGTCTATGAGGCTGTGTATCAATCAGCTTGTGTCAGTGAGATTGCCTGTGTCTGCATGTGAGTATGCTTACTGTATAATTAAAAATTTTACTCTGAAAGGACCAATATTTTATATTGGAAAAAGCTATCTATATATATATATATATATATATATATATGAAGTAGAAAAAATACCGGCACTCTAGGTCTTCCGAGCAATGGTGTTTATTTTCAGTTAATCCAATATATATATATATAATCATCTAGGGTGGCAAGACATAGCCTTACATATTACATGCGACAATATATGGCGCAATGACTTATGGGGCTGGCATAGATTTTTTTTTGCTTTGGAATCCCCAGTCCGGCCCTGTCCACAGGGAGTCCAGACAGCAGCTCCGAGCCTGCAGAGACAGCCAATAGCTCAGGTAAGGGAGGGATGGGGGAAGGCTGCAAGGAGACATGGGGACACAGACACTAGGGGGAACTGAGACATGGGGATGGTGAGAGAGTTGGGGACACTGGGAGACCTAGGGACACTGAGACATTAGGGGAAACTGAGACATGGGGACAGTGAGAGACATTGGGAAACATGGGGACCCTGAGAAACTAGGGACATAGTGCCCCCATGTCTCCCAGTGGCCCCTAGTCTCTGTGTCCCCAGTCTCACAAGGTCCCAATGTCTCTAAGTGTCCTAGTGACATAGGGACACTGGTAGGGACACTGGTAGACATGGTGATACAAACACTAGGAGACACTGGGTGACATGGGGGACACTGAGCACTCTCAGTGTCCCCATGTCTCCCAGCCAGTGTCCCTAGTATCTCAGTGTCCCCATGTCTCCCAGTGTCCCTGGTATCTCTCAGTGTCCATAGTGTGCCAGTGTCCCTAGTCTCCCAGTGTCTCAATGCCCCAATGTCTCCCAGTGTACCCTAGTATTAAAGAAAAAAATCTCAGGCATTCACTGTGATAGATTTAAGCAGGTTTAATTGGACACTGAAAAGTTTCGACCTGTGCCCAGGTCTTTATCAAGTCTTCAGTGTTCCCCATATGTATCACAGTGTCTCAATGCCCCATGTCTCCCAGTATCTCAGTGTTCCCATGTCTCCAAGTGTCCTAGTGACATGGGGACACAGACACTAAGGGACTGGGAGACATGGGGACACAGACATGCCCCCTTTTTGGGTATGTTCGCCCATTTCGGCAGTTCTGGTTATGTGATTTGCGTCAGTGGCCCACCCTTTTACCCCACCCATAGACTTCCTGCTTTACTGGACACTGCGGTTAGGGGGTATGGATTTACTTGAAAGCGTGAGATTAGCATAGGGTATGTGTTTTCTCATAGCTGCATCCTATGAGTTTCCCTACAGCACCATAGAAACATAGAAATATAGAATGCGACGGCAGATAAGAACCATTTGGCCCATCTAGTCTGCCCAATTTTCTAAATACTTTCATTAGTCCCTGGCCTTATCTTATAGTTAGGATAGCCTTATACCTATGCCACGCATGCTTAAACTCCTTTACTGTGTTAACCTCTACCACTTCAGCTGGAAGGCTATTCCATGCATCCACTACCCTCTCGGTAAAGTAATAATTCCTAATATTATTTTTAAACCTTTTGTCCCTCTAATTTAAGACTATGTCCTCTTGTTGTGGTAGTTTGTCTTCTTTTAAATATAGTCTTCTCCTTTACTGTGTTGATTCCCTTTATGTATTTAAATGTTCCCCCTGTCTTGTCTTTCCTCCAAGCTATACATATTAAGATCCTTTTATCTTTCCTGGTAAGTTTTATCCTGCAATCCATGAACCAGTTTAGTAGCCCTTCTCTGAACTCTCTCTAAGGTATCAATATCCTTCTGAAGATACGGTCTCACCAGTGTTCTGTACAATGGCATGAGCACTTCCCTCTTTCTACTGCTAATACCTTTCCCTATACAACCAAGCATTCTACTAGCATTTCCTGCTGCTCTATTACATTGTCTGCCTACCTTTAAGTCATCAGAAATAATCACCCCTAAATCCCTTTCCTCAGATGTTGAGGTTGGGACTCAACAAATATTCTGTACTCTGCCCTTGGGATTTTACGTCCAAGATGCATTATCTTGCACTTATCCACATTAAATGTCAGTTGCCACGACCATTTTTCTGGTTTACCTAAATCATTTGCCATTTGGCTTATCCCTCCTGGAACATCAATCCTGTTACATATCTTAGTATCATCAGCAAAAAGACATACCTTACCATCAAAACCTTCTGCAATATCACTAATAAAAATATTAAAGAGAATGGGTCCAAGTACAGATCCCTGAGTACCCACTGGTGACAAGCCTAAGCTTCGGATATACTCCATTAACTACAACCCTCTGTTGCCTGTCACTCAGCCACTGCCTTACCCATTCAACAATATTGGAATCCAAACTCAAAGATTGCAGTTTATTGATAAGCCTTCTATGTGCAACAGTGTCAAACGCCTTACTGAAATCTAGGTAAGCAATGTCTACTGCACCACCCTGATCTATAATTTTAGTTATCCAATCAAAAAGTAAAATTATAGACCATCTCCATACGATACATGACGCTTGGGAGGTAGGACTGTTTTAGTGTTTTTAGTCGATAAGATTTTGTGATTAGGCCTATCAGACTCTTAATCTGGCCCTGGCTACACATCGCGCTACATTTTGGGGCCTACTGAGCATTGGCTTCACTGCAATGAGCAGGATTCTTGTCATCGAGAGGCATTCTCTATAGAGAGATTAAATTGCGTTCAGCTTTGTCGTAATACTGAATGTAACAGCTTTGAAAAAAAATAAAAAAAGTAGAGGTGTTTTAGGATGAAGTACCTCAATTTGTCTGCTGATTGACTGATTCTTTGACTAGAGCCATACTGACTGACAAATGTCAACATGGCCCTTTCTCTGAAATGCAAAAGCTTACATCATCCGATTGCAGTGATGGCATCTATGGCCCAAGATATTGATGCCAGATGAAAAGCTGAAGTCCACAACCACCGGAATATCTTGCCCTTTGATGGCATGCTCAATGATTATTCAAATGATGCATGTGATGAGCTGTGCGGTGGTTAACACCAGCCTGACACTCGCTTTGTACGTTGTGTTCAGTTAGAAAGTTGACTTTTCTGACATTTCAGATGCTATCAAACAGTTTCCATATGATGCTACTAACAAATTCTGATGTACTTTGATGGATCCACACCATCTCCACTTTCATGGACCTCTCTCCATCTCGGTCTCCCTTCCTGTGTCAGTTTTTCTCTTGCCGTCTCTGTCTATCCATCTGCCATGTTCCTGTCTGTGACTGTCCTTCTGGAGAAGTCCAGTCCCTCTGGCTGCATTAATCTATGCATTGCTCATACAGAGAGTTTGAACTTTTCCATGTTGAAACCCGAAATTGGGAGAGTAGTTAGTTAATATAATCATATCTCAGAGCTGATTAGGCTGCATACTGGCAGTTATTGTTTAATAGGGTCTGAATACGGTATCAGTCCATATATAAAGCTTGTGTCTGGTCCTCATACAGAGACATACTGGGAAACAGGTGCTTTTATGGGGACTGTCATGTAAAATGTAGTTTTCACTTACTACTACAGTTGTTTATTTAACCCCTTAAGACCGCAGGGCGTTCTATGCCGTCCTTAAGGAAGCAGCTCAATGTGCAATGTCAATCAGCAGTGGCCAAGGCCAGTAGGGTATTGTCATGCATGAAAAAGGGCATTCATTCTCGGGACGAGAATATAATTTTGCCTCTCTATAAATCACTGGTAAGACCACATATTGAATATGCTGTGCAATTTTGGGCACCTGTTCTAAAGAAGGATATCATGGCACTAGAAAAAGTGCACAGGCGGGCTACAAAATTAATAAAAGGAATGGAACATATCAGCTATAAAGAAAGGTTAACAAATTTAAACCTATTTAGTTTAGAAAAACGTCGCCTGAGGGGATATAATAACATTATACAACTATATTCAGGGCCAATACAAACCATTGTGTGGAAATCTATTCACAAACCGAACTTTACATAGGACACGAGGTCATGCGTTTAGACTGGAAGAAAGAAGATTTCGTCTAAGGCAAAGGAAAGGTTTTTTTACTGTAAGAACAATCAGGATGTGTAATTCTCTGCCTGAAGAAGTGGTTTTATCAGAGTCCATACAGATGTTCAAACAGCTACTGGATGCATATTTGCAAAAACAGAATATTCAAGGATATAATCTTTCAATGTAGGGTAATAACTGCTTGATCCAAGGATAAATCTGACTGCCATTCTGGGGTCAGGAAGGATTTTTTTTCCTAGCGTGTTGCAAAATTGTGCTTCAAACTGTTTTTTTTGCCTTCTTTTGGATCAACAGCAAAAAACAAATGTGAGGAAGGCTGAACTTGATGGACGCAGGTCTCTTTTCAGCTATGTAACTATGTAGCTCTAAACGCCGCAGGGCGGCATAGAACATCCCCGCAATCCTATGTACTTACCCGGTCGCTGGCGATCGCGGTATGGGGACTTACCTGGGAGCCCAGGGAGTCCCCCTACTTCCTCTTCGGCCCCTCTGGGCCATGTAATCGCGAGGTCCTTGCGAGGACCTCTTGATCACATGGACGGCATAGCCGGCCAAGGCATTGTCAGCAGGGGGAGTGCCTGTAATGACAGGTACTCCCGCTGCTGTCTGAAAAAATATGTTAAAACAGTGTAAAAATAAATTATATATACTTAGATCATATATATATTTATACATAAATACACATACATAGTCTAAGTGTATTTTAATACATATAATTATGTAGAATATTGCATATTCTATGTTTCTATTGATTATATATGGATGTGTGGATTGACATAAGTAACAGATGGTATAAGTCACAAGAATTTCTTTGTATGAGAGCTCTGGAATGTGGATTTGGGGGTTTTGTCCTTATATGGCTAGAGTTAAACTCTGATGTCATTATGGTCATATCTATATAGTAACTGAGACGAGGTCTCTCGCTCTCTTGGCTCTCTGGCTCTCTCTCTTGGCTCTCTTTCCTGTACAACGATGTAACTCTCCCATCAGAAGTCCAGCAATTACCATCTGCTGTTGAACATCTATTATCCTGTAATCATCCTTTGCTGTTTTATTATGTATCTGTAACTCTAAGAATAAACCTGAAGAAACCGTAAGTCAGATTGCGTATTAGTACTTTTTTTTTCATTAATATAGACATATATTAATGTGGCGAGCATTTGGCCCAAGACTATATATACAAAAGACGTGTGTGTGTGTGTGTATATATATATATCAATCAACTGAAGACAAGTAGAAATTAAGAAGATTTAACATTGACAATACGATTCAAGCTAGATTTTACAAATTATATATATATTCGTATCAAAGTATACGTACAATGATATTGACTAAATATATATATATTATATGTGGCAAATTCAGCCACTCAGAAACTGTGAAGTGTGATTTAAATTGACTAATGTAAATGTCTTGCTATGTCCTGTATTTTACTATGTATGCGGCATTCGTGTGTTTCAAGCACACGAATACCGCTAATGTTAAATCTACATCTACACGAACAGTGTATTCCCGCACTGTTCGTGAGTTAGGCAAAGTACAGAATGGGAGACCACCCATAGATGGTTGTGTGTCTCCAATTAGGTACTTTGCAACATTGTATCCGTGTTAATTGCGGTTAGTTGCGGGTGGCCGCCATTCGTGTACCGACCACGAGGCGGCGGCCATCTTTGTTCGCGGAAAGCCAGCGGGGTTTTGTCGTTGAGTGCCTGGAACTAAAATCGGCTACTCGACAACACAAGCCCCGCTGGACTTCCAAGCCGTTCGGGAGTTTACCGTTTTCGGTAGTTTTATTCCCTTAATCGTTTAAACGAATTGAGCCTGATAAGGGAAACTGAATGCCAATCGGTCAATTATGCTGGGACCTGGGCGCAAGTTCACTTAACTGTGCGTCCAGGTCCCAGCTATGTAATAAATGGTTATAAAGCTGTATAACAGAAATATTATGTGAGTTATGGATTTTAATGTAAAAACTGTATTCCTCTGTACCAAGGGATACTCCCCTTAGCAATACATGCTGGGATATGTGTAAAACCCAGTCCCCCATGTAGTCCCCTACTGGACAAACCCTGCATTGGGACTTGGGAAACCCTGTATATCTGTAACCACATAAATACTGTGCCAGTAATTAAAAACCTCAGTTGACCTCCAAGCTATGTGTCGTCTAGTTCTTGGGAGGAAGGGATTGTAACTACGCTACCTGCATTTTGCCTGCTTTGGATCTGCTTATCCTGTCTACCAGCGGAGATACCGTGGATAATACTACTACTCCGCTACATTATAAAATAAACAAATGTAAATACATTAAAAAATAAAATAAAAAAATAAAAAATATATATACACATGTGTAATTTCGTTCTAACTGTATTTTAAAATTAATATATATAGATATCAAAATACATGTAGAACAAAATAATTTATATACACGTGTGTATGTGTATTTATATATAGGTATACATACCTATATATAAATGAAAATAATTTTAAAAGATTATATACACACACACACACACACATATATATGTTACAAACCGCCATTTGTAACTGGCCCTTTAAATGACAAATTGCCCTGCTTCCCTGGGTTGTGGAGAAGCCTATTTGCCAGCCTCCTTCCTCATGACTATGGCCCCTGGGAGATTGTGCCCCTGAAAACTTATGGACTTTTATAGGGTGTGTATGGCCCTTTAAGAACCGTCTGGGGACATATTGTGACTTTGTTGAACAATGTCCCTTTAAGACTATGTCCCCGTAAACCTTTAATACACTGTGTTCCTGGCTTTCTCCCACTTGGTTCAGTAAATGGGGCTTACTGAACCAAGTACCACACAGGCAGACCACCCAGAAGTGGAAGTGTGCAGGCAATTTACCTCCCAGGCTGGGAGGTTACTGTAGGTAAATTGCCGAGCGCTGGGTGGCCGCAGTTCGTGCAAACCAACACGTGGCGGCGGCCATCTTTGTTCATTCGAATGAAGTCAGCGGTATGTGTAGCCAAATTCATGGAACTAAAATCGGCTACACATTTCCACGAACACCGCTGACCCTTACCTACTCCTACACTAAACTTTCAGCTGCAGAGACTAAGTCCCGTTCGAAGATTCTAACGCACGTTCGAATGGGACTTAGTCGTTTTTCTAACCGACCGCACAGCCCAAATCTATGGTACTGTTTTGGGCAGGAAAATGTGCTTGCGGTCGGTCATAATATCTTTTTATCCACTGGAGGGATTGGTATGATTTTTGAGAGTGTTTATGTTTAAAGTGTGCATGAAGATTGGATGTATGGTTTTAAAGTTACAGTGTATGTGTAAAAACTGTATTTTTACTGTCTGTGATAAATATGTTAAACCATTGTGTAACATAACTATATCACAGGCAGAGGGGAGGATTTTGTGTGTAATTGCTGAGTGTTTTCTGTAATATACGTGTATGATTGGTTGTTTTGTAAAACCCTGTGGGTGGTCCTATCTAAGGGGAACCTGCATAAAAGAAGGTACTTTTGGTGCCAATAAAACCGAATGACTTGACCCTCTAACTTGCAGCCTTGACTCATGTTTGTAGGGAACAGCTATAATCACTTCAGGGATTGCTATGCTCTGCATGCTCCCTTTGCTACTGAGCTCTTGTAAGACCTCTTGTTCCTGATCCTGCTTCGCTCTACAGAAGGAAGAGGTTCACCTACTGGAACCTGGAGCCTGGTCGTAGGTCCAGGGCGCCAGCAGACGGAGAGATACCAGCCCAGCAGAGGTGGTTCGTGGAGTCTGCAGTACTTATGGTGTCTACGCAGTAGTTATGGTGTCTACGGTGCTGATGGTCCTTTGGTGAGCGCTAGGAGCATCCTTTCTACGGTCCAACTTCCAGCCAGCCTGGAGGTAACCGTAACAATATATATAATAATTCTACGTATATATTTATGTAATAATTTTACATAATTAGGTCATTTTATTAATTACAATTTGCAGGACCTGCCTGACAACCCAGGCCGAAAGTCCAGGGAATTTAATTTGCTAGCACTATATTTAACCCTGTAACTTTCTATGACACCCTAAAACCTGTACATGGGGGTACTGTTTTACTCTGAAGACTTCGCTGAACACAAATATTAGTGTTACAAAACAGTAAAATGTATTACGATGATATATTTTTTGCATTTTCACACACAAATGGCCCTTACACTGACGATATAATTGTTGTGATACGTTTTACTGTTTTGAAACACTAATATTTGTGTTCAGAGAAGTCTCCCGAGTATAACAGAACCCCTCAGTGTTTATGACCAATGGCTACTAAAAAAAAGACTGGACATACCCCATTTGCAATACCTTGGTTTGTCTACTTTTGCAAATGGTATGCCATCATGGGGGTAATTCTTGATCCTGGGCTACCGTATGGTCTGAAAGGCAACGTAGCCAATCTGGCGAATTTCAAAGGGAAGAAACAAAAAAATGTGACCCTGTAACTTCCCAAAACACCATAAAGCCTGTACATAGGGGGTACTGTTTTACACGTGAGACATCGCTGAATACAAATATGTGTATTTTATTGCAGTAAAAGCAAACAGTATTATGACATTCACAGTTAAAATGTCACATAGAACTAAAACAATATTTAAAATTCTTATTCTTCACCCATTTTTTTTATATTTTATTATTATTTATATTAAATTATGTTTCATAGCTAAATATTTGATATTAAATGAAAGCCCTGTTTCCCCTGAATAAAATGATATATAATAAGTGTGGGTGCATTTAATATGAAAGAGGTGAATTACGGTTGGACAGACATATAGCGCAAATGCCAGGTTTTGTTTACGTTTTGTTTTGATCACAACGTGTACATTTGGCTCAGTCCTTAAGGGGTTAATGAAGGAGAGACTAATTTGGGACTGTTTATGGTTTGAATGTCATCCTCTAGAGCGGCAGCAATGTGCCAAAACAAGACTTTGAAGTCCCGTGGAGTGCTGGTCCCATGTTTTTTTAAATGAATAACGTGTGTTTTTGTTGGTGTATGCTGTGTGTTATGTATGGGTGCTGCAGTTGCTGTGTAGGCCTGTATTTGTGCTTATAGGATGTGTGTTTTTCGAGCAGTTTGTGGTATTTATTTGAGCTGCGTGTGAATGTGGACTGTGTATGAGGGGCTGCTTGTGGGATTGTGTGTATGTGTGAGTTGTAAGAGGTAGAATTTGTGTCAGGGAGGCTTCTTCTGAGCTGTGTATGTTTGGCTGTGTTTTGGCATTCTGCGGTCCAGGGCAAGGGCAGGGGTTGTGGTGGCTGCTGCGGGCTGCTCTCCTCCACTTCGGATTCCCCTTCGCAAGTGCTGGTAGGAAGTGACCTAAGATCCAAGCGCTGCTATGAATGAATGGAGGAGTGCTCCTCATGACCAGATGCAGACCTGCTAGTGCCTACCGTATGACTCTCAGATATCTGAGGCATTGGCGGATCCAGGGGGGGGGGGGCAACGGGGCAATTGCCCCCCCCCGAGAAAATATTGCTGCCTGAGGCTCTCCCCTGCCGGCCCATGCAGGGCTGGTGCTATCCAAGCACCAGCCCTGCTGATTGCCTGCACGGACCGGAGATCAGTGATCTCCCTCCCCGGCCCACACAGGCAGATTGCTGGGCGGCCGGCAGGGGAGGGAGTGAGAGAGAGAACCCGGGGGAGCTCTTACCTGCAGCTCCGCCGGGTTCTCCTCTCGCGAGCATGGAGTGTTACCATGGCAACGCTCCGTTCTCGCGAGAGTGAACTCTAGCCTGAGCTGCAGGTTAGAGTTCACTCCCCCACTAGAACCACCAGGGAATGGAAGAGAAAGCAATGTCCTCCCTCCCTCAGCACAGGTAAGAAGGGAGGGGGGACATTAGCTTTATTTATTTAATTATTATTTAATAATGAAAACAAAAAAAAAAATATTTTATCTGCCCCCCTATCCCCTCACACACTGCACCACACAGCCCCCCTTACCTACACAGCCCCCCCTTACCTACACAGCCCCCCCTTACCTACACAGCCCCCCCTTACCTACACAGCCCCCCCTTACCTACACAGCCCCCCTCTTACATACACAGCCCCCCTCTTACATACACAGCCCCCCCTTACCTACACAGCCCCCCTTACATACACAGCCCCCCCTTACCTACACAGCCCCCCCTTACCTACACAGCCCCCCCTTACATACACAGCCCCCCCTTACCTACACAGCCCCCCCTTACCTACACAGCCCCCCCTTACCTACACAGCCCCCCTCTTACATACACAGCCCCCCCTTACCTACACAGCCCCCCCTTACCTACACAGCCCCCCTCTTACATACACAGCCCCCTCTTACATACACAGCCCCCCCTTACATACACAGCCCCCCCTTACCTACACAGCCCCCCTCTTACCTACACAGCCCCCCTCTTACATACACAGCCCCCCTCTTACATACACAGCCCCCCCTTACCTACACAGCCCCCCTTACCTACACAGCCCCCCTCTTACATACACAGCCCCCCCTTACCTACACAGCCCCCCCTTACCTACACAGCCCCCCTCTTACATACACAGCCCCCCTCTTACATACACAGCCCCCCTCTTACATACACAGCCCCCCCTTACCTACACAGCCCCCCTCTTACATTCACAGCCCCCTCTTACATACACAGCCCCCCCTTACCTACACAGCCCCCCTTACCTACACAGCCCCCCTCTTACATACACAGCCCCCCTCTTACATACACAGCCCCCCCTTACCTACACAGCCCCCCCTTACCTACACAGCCCCCCTCTTACATACACAGCCCCCCCTTACCTACACAGCCCCCCTCTTACATACACAGCCCCCCTCTTACATACACAGCCCCCCCCTTACATACACAGCCCCCCCTTACCTACACAGCCCCCCTCTTACATACACAGCCCTCCCTTACCTTCACAGCCCCCCTCTTACATACACAGCCCCCCTCTTACATACACAGCCCCCCCTTACCTACACAGCCCCCCCTTACCTACACAGCCCCCCTCTTACATACACAGCCCCCCTCTTACATACACAACCCCCCCTTACCTACACAGCCCCCCCTTACCTACACAGCCCCCCTCTTACATACACAGCCCCCCCTTACCTACACAGCCCCCCTCTTACATACACAGCCCCCCTCTTACATACACAGCCCCCCTCTTACATACACAGCCCCCCCTTACCTACACAGCCCCCCTCTTACATACACAGCCCCCTCTTACATACACAGCCCCCCCTTACCTACACAGCCCCCCCTTACCTACACAGCCCCCCTCTTACATACACAGCCCCCCTCTTACATACACAGCCCCCCCTTACCTACACAGCCCCCCTCTTACATACACAGCCCCCCTCTTACATACACAGCCCCCCCTTACCTACACAGCCCCCCTCTTACATACACAGCCCCCCCTTACATACACAGCCCCCCCTTACCTACACAGCCCCCCTCTTACATACACAGCCCTCCCTTACCTACACAGCCCCCCTCTTACATACACAGCCCCCCTCTTACATACACAGCCCCCCTCTTACATACACAGCCCCCCCTTACCTACACAGCCCCCCCTTACCTACACAGCCCCCCTCTTACATACACAGCCCCCCTCTTACATACACAGCCCCCCCTTACCTACACAGCCCCCCTCTTACATACACAGCCCCCCTCTTACATACACAGCCCCCCCTTACATACACAGCCCCCCCTTACCTACACAGCCCCCCTCTTACATACACAGCCCTCCCTTACCTTCACAGCCCCCCTCTTACATACACAGCCCCCCTCTTACATACACAGCCCCCCTTACCTACACAGCCCCCCCTTACCTACACAGCCCCCCTTACCTACACAGCCCCCCCTTACATACACAGCCCCCTCTTACCTACACAGCCCCCCTCTTACATACACAGCCCCCCCTTACCTACACAGCCCCCCTCTTACATACACAGCCCCACTCTTACATACACAGCCCCCCCTTACCTACACAGCCCCCCTTACCTACACAGCCCCCCTCTTACATACACAGCCCCCCTCTTACATACACAGCCCCCCCTTACCTACACAGCCCCCCCTTACCTACACAGCCCCCCCTACCTACACAGCCCCCCCTTACCTACACAGCCCCCCTCTTACATACACAGCCCCCCCTTACCTACACAGCCCCCCTCTTACATACACAGCCCCCCTCTTACATACACAGCCCCCCCCTTACCTACACAGCCCCCCCCCTTACCCACATCCCCCTTACCTACACAGCCCCCCTTACCTACACAGCCCCCCCTCTTACATACACAGCCCCCCCTTACATACACAGTCCCCCCTTACCTACACAGCCCCCCCTTACCTACACAGCCCCCCTCTTACATACACAGCCCCCCCTTACCTACACAGCCCCCCTCTTACATACACAGCCCCCCTCTTACATACACAGCCCCCCTCTTACATACACAGCCCCCCTCTTACATACACAGCCCCCCCTTACCTACACAGCCCCCCCTTACCTACACAGCCCCCCTCTTACATACACAGCCCCCCTCTTACATACACAGCCCCCCTCTTACATACACAGCCCCCCTCTTACATACACAGCCCCCCCTTACCTACACAGCCCCCCCCTACCCACATCCCCCTTACCTACACAGCCCCCCCTTACCTACACAGCCCCCCCCTCTTACATACACAGCCCCCCCTTACATACACAGTCCCCCCTTACCTACACAGCCCCCCTCTTACATACACAGCCCCCCTCTTACATACACAGCCACCCCTTACCTACACAGCCCCCCTCTTACATACACAGCCCCCCTCTTACATACACAGCCCCCCTCTTACATACACAGCCCCCCCTTACCTACACAGCCCCCCTCTTACATACACAGCCCCCCTCTTACATACACGGCCCCCCCTTACCTACACAGCCCCCTCTTACATACACAGCCCCCCCTTACATACACAGTCCCCCTTACATACAACAGTCCCCCTTACCTACACAGCCCCCCTTACCTACACAGCCCCCCCCCTTACCTACACAGCCCCCCCCTTACCTACACAGCCCCTCCCTTACCTACACAGCCCCCCTTCCCTACACAGCCCCCCCCCTTACATACACAGCCCCCCTTACCTACACAGTCCCCCCTTACCTACACAGTCCCCCCTTACCTACACAGTCCCCCCTTACATACACAGTCCCCCCTTACATACACAGCCCCCCCATACATATACAGCCCCCACTACATACACAGCCCCCCCATCATACACAGTCCCCCCCTACATACACAGTCCCCCCTTACATAAACAGTCCCCCCCTTACCCACACCCCCCTTACATACACAGCCCCCTCTTACATACACAGCCCCCCTTACACACACAGCCCCCCTCTTACACACACAGCCCCCCTCTTACACACACAGCCCCCCTTACATACACAGCCCCCCCTCTTACACACACAGCCCCCCCTTACACACACAGCTCCCCCTTACATACATAGCCCCCCTTACACACACACACAGCCCCCCTTACACATAGCCCCCAATACACTCACTGCCCCCCATACACACACACAGCACCCCTCACACAAAAACACACTGCGCCACTCACGCACAAACACACTGCTCCCAATACACACACTGCACCATTTACACACAAACACACTGCTCCCAATATACATATTGCTACCCCATACATACACTGCACCCCTCTTACACACGCACTACCCCTTCATACACATACTGCGACCCTCACACACACTGCACCCCTCACACACATACACACTACAACCCCTATCCCGGCAGACATGGGTAAGTTATCAAACATTTTTTAAACAGTTTGACTACTTACTCTGGGAGGGCGCCACAGCAACTCCTGGCACCAAAACCACTACAGAGAGCTGTAGTGGTTATTGTGCCTGGATTGTTTCTTAAAATAATCTGCCAGAGCCCCTCCCGAGATTAGCTTCTGGATCCGCCACTGATCTGAGGTCCCACTGGAGCCCCTGATAGTCCAGATCCAGGGGAGATCCTTAGATATAGCTTTTTATGGGAGGTATAGTGCAATATAGAACTCTCACTTACTGTCTATGCAGGACAATTCGCCGCAGTACTCGGCTGAGTTATGGTTGTCTGGCTGACCTGAGAGCCAGGCACGATAATTGTACATGGATCCATCATTCCACTTCCAGCGCCGATTCTAAGCAGAATAAAATGATTACTAATATAAACGTTTATATTCAATAATCAGAGAGTCCCATATATAAAAAACGGAATACATGACACAAAATATGCTATAATTCACTAGGACCATAAAAACATTGATAGCGTTGCTGTACATGGCGTATAATGTATATAGTTGGTGTACGTGGCATTTAATGTATATACATACTGTACATGGGGTGTAATTTACATTAATTAAATAATGTATATAGCGTACAATGTATATACACTGAACAAAATTGTAAACGCAACACTTGTTTTTGCCCCCATTTTTCATGAGCTGAACTCTAAGATCTAAGGGGGGAGGATTTTGTGGGAATGAATGGGAGTGTTTACCTGTATTGTACGTGTTTGATTGGCTGTTCTACAAAACCATGTGGGTGGGACTTTATGTGTAAAAATGTGTATATAAGAAAACATAAAACCACAGCTCTGTCTGTTCCTGTTTTTTTCCCTCAACATAAAGCCTCGTCTCATGATTGGGGGAAACGGCTGCATCTACACTGGGGGATTGCTATACTCTACATACTCCCCTAGCTATAATCACTGAGCTCTTTTAAGAGCTTGTTTCAGCTTTGCTCTCTGCAGGAAGAGAGGTTCGGTCTGCAGTGCTTATGGTGTCTGGAGAAGTGCTTGGAGCCCTCGGGAAGCACTAGGAGCATTTATCAACGGAGGTACAAAAAGATCTATGTACACAAAATTTGTCTATATCTGTGTTAGTGAGCACTTCTTTGCCGAGATAATCCATCCACCTCACAGTTGTGGCATATCAAGATGTGGATTAAACAGCATGATTATTGCACAGGTGTGCCTTTGACTGGCCACCATCAGAAATGTTGTGGCTCCTAACACAGCTCAAAGTCTAGGCTCCCCAGAGCCTGCCTTCAAATCCCCCCTAGGGCCTGCCTCCAAATACCACCCACAGGAATACACACAGACACAAACACACTCACTGATACAAAAATGACACAAATACACACACAGTCATACATACACACTGATAGACATATATACAGACACACACACACATACATACTAACAGACAGACAGACAGCTAATTTTTCAGCCACCCTCCTGTTTCTTACCTTTTCTTTGCAGGAGGGTGGCTGAAGGGAGTTGGTGTGTGTAACGGAGCTCCTAGTACTCCAACCGAGTACCTCCATTGATGGATGTTCCAAGTGCTTCCCGAGGGCTCCAAGCACTTCTCCAGACAGACCGAACATCTCTTCCTGCAGAGAGCGTAGCTGGAACAAGCTCTTAAAAGAGCTTAGAGATTATAGCTAGGGGAGTATGTAGAGTATAGCAATCCCCCAGTGTAGATGCAGTCGTATCCCCCAATCATGAGACGAGGCTCTATGATGAGGATCAAAACAGGAACAGACAGAGCTGTGGTTTTATGGTTTCTTATATACACATTTTTACACAATGTTACCACCCACATGGTTTTGTAGAACAGCCAAACACGTACAATACAGGTAAACACTCCCATTCATTCCCACAAAATCCTCCCCTCTGCCTGTGATATAATTACTGTACACAATGGGTTAATGTAATTATCACAGGCAGGAAAATACAGTTTTACACAGTATTCATAACTTTACAAGTATACATCACATTCACATACATATTCTGAACCAGCATACGCAGTATACAAACATATGTCAAAATAATACAAATTGGTCTAGTGGTTCAAAAGTTAGATGGAAGTCCTTTTTGATCAACTGCAAGCATGGCTTTCCTGCTCCAACCAGCTCCACAGAGTTAGGCTGTGCAGCCGTTCTATCTTCTCCTCTATCCTAGAGACAATTGGCTTAAATGGGTGTGTTAAGCCAATTATTTCCAGGTACAGAACATATCTCTATTTACAACAACAGTAAAAATACCTAATTCCTATTATAATGAACAGAACCCCCTTGGATCTGAGCGCTCAATATATCCAAACAGCGCCCAGAAACTCCTGTGAAAAAAACAGTCACCAGATGATTTACCAAGTGCCTAGCTGGATGTGACTGGAGATAGTATTCCAGGTTGTCAATGTTAACCTCGGTCAGACGTTTCTTAGGTGACAGAAGGGCTGGGCAAGTGGACTTGGTGTGGGCCCTGAAGCATATGGAGCAGACGTGCAGTGCCCCGCATGCCGTGAGATAACATACCCCTGCATTAAAGTCACTGCACACCCGAGCCTTGCCCAGAAATGAAATGGGACTGTCCGGTGTGTCTCTCTACCCGCCACCCTGACTAGTGAGTGGGGTGAGGGGGTGGTGAGATGTCTGTCATGCTAGCAAGTGTAGTTTGGGAGGTCAGTTGTTGGGACATCGAGTTAACATCTTTACCCTCGAGAATTCCTTTTTTGATGGACTCTGGGACATGGTGGGCCGGGGAAACGTATGGAGTGGGTATGGCCGAGACCGCCATGGGAAGTATCTCAGGGACCAGTGGGTAAAAGAGGGAAGGGATTTCTCCGGAGACCCTGGCCTGACTGGCAAGCTGGGTATGTTGTCCGATGGTAGATCCATGATCGGTTCTTGTGACATCTGAAAAAGGAATTGTGACGAGAGCAATCTCGCCACTGTGCATTGGAGGAGCCTGGTTGCCTGCCTACTGCCTTTGGATTATGGACCGGCAGTTAAACAGTTAATTTTACTGTGCAGAAAGGTTTATTCATGCCTTTCTGCACAGCCGTTCGGTAGATTCTGTCTACCGCACGAACCGCCTTCTCTTAGCCTCCCCAAATCCGTGGGGAGCCAGCAGGCGCTGTTAATTGACCACCCAGTAGCTGCGGTTAACCGCAGCTTAATTGACTGTTACTGGGTGGCCGCGATTACACTTAGCGGCCGCTAGGTGGCGGTCTTAGGGAGCTCCCCGGACGACCAGCGGTGCTCAGCCCGGAATCAGTGCACTAAAAGTGGACACTTTTACGTGCAGGCACAGCTGAGCCTCCAGCCCCCTGGTTCCTATTCGTGCGATTTAGCCGAACACCGGTTAATTCGGTAGTTTGTATATGTGAATGTGTTAACCCAGATAGCTATGCCATGGGTCAATTTGTGTAATTAAAGACTCTGGCTCCATGGCAATTGAACTGTGTGAATAGGATCTGAGCGCTATTCGGTAGCTTTGTGCGCTCAGATCCCAGCTATCTGGGGATATGTGACATGTGTTTTATGTATAAAATGTTATATTATATGTTTTAATGTATTTTACTGTATTTGGGTCCCCACGTGTATAATGGAGTTTGCCTCTGTCCTGGGAGTTAATTGAATTACTTCTCAATTATCTCCAGGATAGAGGGAGGGAAATTAGGATGCATTGTGGGGATGTTTTACTTCTGTGTGTCTGAAATGTGATACATGTCTGTCTGTGTTACAGTCTTCCATCTGGTCCCCTAGGGGAGTGTCCACCAGGTGGAAGACCTGCATAAATACTAGGCAGGTAGCCCTGAATAAACAGACCACTGCTTGACCCTCAACACAGAGCTCTGTCTCGTCTTTGGGGGGATTTACTGTATGCTGTTAGAGACTGATTGACAGGAGTTTAAGCCGCTTGGGTGCTTTTCCTGTTCGTCTGCTAGCAGCTATTCGTGAGTAGTGATGTACCGAACGGTTCGCTGGCGAATAGTTCCTGGCGAACATATTGTGTTCGCGTTCGCCACAGCGGGCGAACACATGCGCGGTTCGATCCGCCCCCTATTCGTCATCATTGAGTAAACTTTGACCCTGTACCTCACAGTCAGCAGACACATTACAGCCAATCAGCTGCACACCCTCCCTAGCAGACCCTCCCACCTCCTGGACAGCATCCATTTTAGATTAATTTGGAAGCTGCATACATTTTTTTAAATTTTTTTTTATTATTTTTTTTTTAAAATTCTTTATTTTTGTAGTGCATGGAGGTATAACAAATGAGCATGTGGTACCCCAACGGCATTCCTCATGCTTTTCAAGTAACAATTGTAACAATAGGGTATATGTTAATACCCTAGTCTGCGCGGAGCCCTCCATGGGTGAAGATGGATTAATTTTTTTTTGCGCTCGGGTTTTTTATTTTATTTTTAAGTTCGACGGGTATGATGGCTTTTTATTTGGCCTTTTTTTGGGCTGAAAAATGAAGATTTTAGAAAAAGGAAGACGTTGAATAGTAAGATGAATTTTACTTTACAGGGTAGTAATTTTATTCCCCCCTCACTATTTTTTAGGGGCTTTTTTTATTTGGGTGTGTGACTAGGGGCTTGGGGACCCCTAGTCACCTATGATGGTATATACTCCCCTCTACTCTGTATATAGAGGGGAGCCATGTTACTCTGTATATAGAGGGAGCCATGTTTACACGGTATATAGAGGGAGCCATGTTACTCTGTATATAGAGGGAGCATGTTACTCTGTATATAGAGGGAGCATGTTACTCTGTATATAGAGGGAGCCATGTTACTCTGTATATAGAGGGAGCCATGTTATTCTGTATATAGAGGGAGCCATGTTTACACGGTATATAGAGGGAGCCATGTTACTCTGTATATAGAGGGAGCATGTTACTCTGTATATAGAGGGGAGCCATGTTACACTGTATATAGAGGGGAGCCATGTTACACTGTATATAGAGGGGAGCCATGTTACACTGTATATAGAGGGAGCCATGTTACTCTGTATATAGAGGCAGTGGCGGTACTGTATACAGCGTATAATGTATATAGTTACTGTATATGGAGTATAATGTATATAGTTACTGTATATGGCATATAATGTATATAGTTACTGTATATGGAGTATAATGTATATAGTTACTGTATATGGCGTATAATGTATATAGTTACTGTATACAGCGTATAATGTATATAGTTACTGTATATGGAGTATAATGTATATAGTTACCGTATACAGCGTATAATGTATATAGTTACTGTATATGGAGTATAATGTATATAGTTACCGTATACAGCGTATAATGTATATAGTTACTGTATACGAGGTATAATGTTCACAGTTACTGTATACAGCGTATAATGTATATAGTTACTGTATATGGCGTATAATGTATATAGTTACTGTATATGGCGTATAATGTGCATTGTGCATTGACTTACAGACTGTACGCCCAGCAATATATCGCTCCACTGTCTGCTCTAACACAATTACACTTTCTTGTGACTGACCTGTTCTGGGTCATGCAGTCCAATCCAGACGGGCTGGTTCTTCTGATATGCTGATATGTGAGAAGCAATTATGTCGGCTTCTGAGGAATCCAATATGGAAGCCAAATGGGCACCGTGTCCATATGCTTGGCAATCAAACTGTGGAAGAGAGGAAGTGGTGCAAAGATTGGAGCAGGCCTTGGGTCATTAAACAATTCTTGAGTAATGTTTCAAGGTGTGTGACTGTCTGAGAGACATTTAATAGCTACGGTCCCGGAAATGGTTTGACAGAAGCTTCCTCACATTTAAAAATGGAATGCTCCATTTATCTCTTCTTACCCATGGCTGCCCAGTGACAAGACTAGATGGCTAGTGTGAGAGCTAGCCTCCTTCCCAGATATCATGGTGCCCTTATGGACTTAGAGAGCCTGTGTCAGCCCAGAGACCCTTAGTGAACTCCTGAATTGACATTGTGTTACAGAGCGCCATCTCTTGGTAGAAGGTGCATGTCACAGTTATGTACCCCGGGGAAGGTGCATGTCACAGTTATGTACCCTGGGGAAGGTGCATGTCACAGTTATGTACCCTGGGGAAGGTGCATGTCACAGTTATGTACCCCGGGGAAGGTGCATGTCACAGTTATGTACCCTGGGGAAGGTCCATGTCACAGTTATGTACCCTGGGGAAGGTCCATGTCACAGTTATGTACCCTGGGGAAGGTGCATGTCACAGTTATGTACCCCGGGGAAGGTGCATGTCACAGTTATGTACCCCGGGGAAGGTGCATGTCACAGTTATGTACCCTGGGGAAGGTGCATGTCACAGTTATGTACCCCGGGGAAGGTACATGTCACAGTTATGTACCCCGGGGAAGGTGCATGTCACAGTTATGTTCCGTGTGTGTTTGCATATTGTGTTAACACATGCAGAATGCTGTGTTTTTGTTTTTTTATTTATCTGTGTTCCCCTAACCCTGCAGATTTCTGACAAGTTGCATTTTATTGACTTATCTATATTCCCTCCTCCCCCCATATGTTTATATCGTATGTATTATTGTGAGTGTTTCACCATAAATGAAATGTAAAGCACTGACAGGCAGTTTATACATTGTGACAGTGCTTGCAGATGGTTGTGATTTTATTTGTCTGTGTTCTTCTATCCTTACCCTGCCTTTGACAAACTTTTATTTTATATTGTTGTGTTGTAGTCTACATCTTTCCTCATATTAATTTTATTTGCTATATTAATTTGAGAGTGTAGCATTGTTAAAGGCTAGTAATGGCAATGGGCTGATATTAAGAATGGTGGCTATTGCCGGGTCTTGATCTGATATTTGTCTGCTTGCCCCGCTTTTATATATCACTGTTGTAGTATAAGGGGGGAGACAATGAAGGTCGCAGGAGAAAGATTTCTTACCTCAGCTTCAGACCAGGTCAAAGGGTAACGAAAATATCCATAGCAATTGGCCTTATAGTAAAACCATCCATTAGGGCACATGGAACGAACCTGGGCACCTGAGGAAGAGAGACTCAATACTGATACCGTGTGATACACTGAGAGAGATACCGTGTGATATACTGAGAGAGATCCCGTGTGATACACTGAGAGAGATCCCGTGTGATACACTGAGAGAGATACCGTGTGATATCCTGAGAGAGATACCGTGTGATATCCTGAGAGAGATACCGTGTGATATCCTGAGAGAGATACCGTTGTGGCGAAACCGACCTCGCCACGTGTCCTTGGAGGGGGCTGATTGCCCGCCTCTTGCCTTTGGACTATGGACCAGACTTTATGGGAATGTGATACCCCAGATAGCCATACCATGGAGCCTATTCATATAATGAAAGACTATGGGAAAGACTTTAGCTCCATGGCAATTGTACTGTGTGAGTAGGATCTGCGCGCTATTCGGTAGTTTTGTGCGTGCAGATCCCAGCTATCTGGGGATAGGTGAAATGTCTGTGTGTTATGTGTAAATGTGACTTTATGTATTTTAAAGTGTTTTATGTTGTTTTGCAACCATGTGGTTAATGGAGTCTGCCTTTAGTCCTGGGTAATTGGATTACTTCTCCAATTAACTCCAGGGAGAAGGGAGGAAACCAGGGTGCATTGTGGGGATGTTTTTCTGCCAGCCAAAAAGGAACAAAATATACTTTTAGTAACATTTGAACCCCTGTTCGGATTCATGCCATTTTTTAATATGTTGTTCCCCTGAATGGATTGATTGTGGATATGTATTTTTATGTGAATGTGATGTATGGTTTTAAAGTTATGAAAGTTGTGTAAAAGTATATTTTACACTGTATGCATAATGGGATTATGTGTCACACTAAGGGGAGGGGATGTGTGGGAGGTAACATCTATGTCATAGGTTCTTTTATGCCTCCCCCTGGGTGTGGCCTGTATGTGTGAGTGGAAATAAAAGCCAGGCTGGATGAGCCAGTCCAGAGTTCCTGTTTTATCCTCAAAGTGATGTGTCGTCTCATTATTGGGGGAAGGATTTATTGCATGCTGTTCCAGTTGACTGCTAGGAGTACAAGCCTATTCGTATGGTTCCTATTCAATGGTCTACAGCATTCATATGCTTGGGAGAATTTAAAAGGTTTCTCGGATTCGGTGATGGTGGTGTCAGCTAGAGTGCTTGGAGTCCTCAGGAAGCACTAGGAGCATCCATTAACGGAGGTACCAAGTCGGGGTGCCAGGCGATCCGTTACATTGGTGGCAAGCGGTGGGATGGCGTCCTAGTGTGAGGTAAAGCAGCTCGGAGACACAGTTCGTTTGGATTACAAAGGGAGGACAACGCTAGTACCCGTACAGCGTCCCTATCCACAAAAGAAGCAACTGCAGCAGAGCAAGCATGGCGCCTGGCTACACTCAGGAGCGGTTGGACAGAGAGATTGCCATACGGCTGGCTTTCTTTGGACCCAACCCCTCAGAGAAAATTGTGCAGTTCATAAGGGAATCAACGGCAGATTTCCTGCAGCGCCTAGCAGATTTAGACAAAAAGAGAGCTGAAGGGGTCGTCCTTCCTCCCCAGCGGCAGTCTACGGTTCAGGGAGAGGAACCTGTTATCCCCTCTCCCCAGCGGCTGAAGGTGTGTAAGGGAGAGGAGTTTGTTACCCCCTCTCCCCACCGACAACCTAACCCACCAAGGGGAGACAGTAAACCCCTCACCAGCGCAGATGGGACCGTGGTCTCTGCGCCCTGCCTACAGGGAGTACAGAGGGTCAGCCCTGCTCCCCAGCTGCTGAAAGTGTGTAAGGGAGAGGAGTTTGTTACCCCCTCTCCCCAGCGGCAGCTTAGCACACCAAGGGGAGACAGTAAACCCCTCACCAGCGCAGATGGGATCGTGGTCTCTGCGCCCTGCCTACAGGGAGTACAGAGGGTCAGCCCTGCTCCCCAGCTGCTGAAAGTGTGTAAGGGAGAGGAGTTTGTTACCCCCTCTCCCCAGCGGCAGCTTAGCGCACCAAGGGGAGACAGTAAGCCCCACACCAGCGCAGATGGGACCGTGGTCTCTGCGCCCAAGTTACAGGGAGCTGAAGGGGCCGTCCTCCCTCCCCAGCGGCAGTGTGATTTGTTGGGAATTGGGAGCCCAGTCTCCATTCCCCAGCGGCAGTGTGAATTGCAGGGAATTGGGAGCCCAGTCTCCATTCCCCAGCGGCAGGCTGAGTTACAGGGGGCAGAGGTAGTTGGTCCTACCCCCCAGCAGCAGAGTGATATGCCGGGAAGGCAGTGTGAAGTGCAGGGAGAGGAGAGCAGCGTCCTCCCTCCCCAGCGGAAGGCTGAGTTACAGGGGGCAGAGGTAGTTGGTCCTACCCCCCAGCAGCAGCGTGATTTTTTGGGAATAGAGAGCCCAGTCTATATTCCCCAGCAGCAGGAAACTGAATTGGGAGGAGAGACAGTCGGTCTCCCTCCACAAAGACTGAAAGTAGGCATGGGAGAGGAGATTGTTACCTCCTCTCCCCAGCGGCAGATCATCAATGGGCAGAGTGTTCTAATGGGAGAGGAGATTGTTACCACCTCTCCCCAGCGGCGGATCATCAATGGGCAGAGTGTTCTAATGGGAGAGGAGCTGGTTACCACCTCTCCCCAGCAGCAGCTTAATGTACCAGGGGGAGACTGTAAGCCCCACACCTGTGCAGATGGGACCGTGGTCTCTGCACTTCCAGCACAGGGGGTAGGGACGGTCGGTCCTGCCCCCCCACAACAGGGCTGTTTAGCCAAAGGGGAGACAGTCTGTCTCCAGCAGCAGAGCTGTGTAACTAAAGGGGAGACAGTCGGTCTCCAGCAGCAGAGCTGTGTAACTCAAGGGGAGACAGTCGGTCTCCAGCAGCAGAGCGGTGTATTTAAAGGGGAGACAGTCGGTCTCCAGCAACCAGGCTCCAACCAGACTACTCCCGTGGTAGTGCTGGCAACAGGACAGAGTACCGCTGGTCTCTGCCCCCTCAGCAACCTACCAAGGCAGCCTACCAGTCCCCCACACAGCCGTGGTGAGGCACCTGAACCTGGACAAGATTCTCCCTCACCCAGGTGTAGTAACTGTTTATTGTGGGTGGGCTGCTCTGCTGTTTCTGTCTTGTGGGTGGGCTGCTGGACTAACAAGGGCCCTGACCGGCAGGAGGTCAAGTACCCTGTTAGTCTGGGGGGTAAAGGGGAGAAGTGTGGCGAAACCGACCTCGCCACGTGTCCTTGGAGGGGGCTGATTGCCCGCCTCTTGCCTTTGGACTATGGACCAGACTTTATGGGAATGTGATACCCCAGATAGCCATACCATGGAGCCTATTCATATAATGAAAGACTATGGGAAAGACTTTAGCTCCATGGCAATTGTACTGTGTGAGTAGGATCTGCGCGCTATTCGGTAGTTTTGTGCGTGCAGATCCCAGCTATCTGGGGATAGGTGAAATGTCTGTGTGTTATGTGTAAATGTGACTTTATGTATTTTAAAGTGTTTTATGTTGTTTTGCAACCATGTGGTTAATGGAGTCTGCCTTTAGTCCTGGGTAATTGGATTACTTCTCCAATTAACTCCAGGGAGAAGGGAGGAAACCAGGGTGCATTGTGGGGATGTTTTTCTGCCAGCCAAAAAGGAACAAAAGATACTTTTAGTAACATTTGAACCCCTGTTCGGATTCATGCCATTTTTTAATATGTTGTTCCCCTGAATGGATTGATTGTGGATATGTATTTTTATGTGAATGTGATGTATGGTTTTAAAGTTATGAAAGTTGTGTAAAAGTATATTTTACACTGTATGCATAATGGGATTATGTATCACACTAAGGGGAGGGGATGTGTGGGAGGTAACATCTATGTCATAGGTTCTTTTATGCCTCCCCCTGGGTGTGGCCTGTATGTGTGAGTGGAAATAAAAGCCAGGCTGGATGAGCCAGTCCAGAGTTCCTGTTTTATCCTCAAAGTGATGTGTCGTCTCATTATTGGGGGAAGGATTTATTGCATGCTGTTCCAGTTGACTGCTAGGAGTACAAGCCTATTCGTATGGTTCCTATTCAATGGTCTACAGCATTCATATGCTTGGGAGAATTTAAAAGGTTTCTCGGATTCGGTGATGGTGGTGTCAGCTAGAGTGCTTGGAGTCCTCAGGAAGCACTAGGAGCATCCATTAACGGAGGTACCAAGTCGGGGTGCCAGGCGATCCGTTACAACCGTGTTATACACTGAGAGAGATACCGTGTGATACACTGAGAGAGATACCGTGTGATACACTGAGAGAGATACCGTGTGATACACTGAGAGAGATACCGTGTGATACACTGAGAGAGATACCGTGTGATACACTGAGAGAGATACCGTGTGATACACTGAGAGAGATACCGTGTGATACACTGAGAGAGATGCCGTGTGATACACTGAGAGAGATGCCGTGTGATACACTGAGAGAGATGCCGTGTGATACACTGAGAGAGATACCGTGTGATACACTGAGAGAGATGCCGTGTGATACACTGAGAGAGATGCCGTGTGATACACTGAGAGAGATGCCGTGTGATACACTGAGAGAGATGCCGTGTGATACACTGAGAGAGATGCCGTGTGATACACTGAGAGAGATGCCGTGTGATACACTGAGAGAGATGCCGTGTGATACACTGAGAGAGATGCCGTGTGATACACTGAGAGAGATAATGGGCTGTGTTACGAAATCGCTACAGACAGTTACAACGTTGCCCTTCCCTATGTTTCGCCCAGAACCTTGCTTCGGTACTATACTTTTGTACCCAACTCCCGAACAGATTACCTGCTACTCATTCGTTATACGAACAACGGACCACCCGGCCCCTGGCGTGTGCCGCCACTTAACCCCGGTCACTGTTCTAATAACCGAACGGCCGACCACCCTACGAGCGGAACGTTTCCCTAATTGATCACCTACAGAGTTGAGGTCTGCGGTTAACCACAACCTAATTGACGGCCTCAGGGCATTTACGTTCGTGCCCTATCTCCCGAAGTCAAACTACTAAAAGGTTCACGAACAAGGACCACCTACGGACTGGCGTGTGGCATCAATTAGAACGTTGTTTTTTGCGGTTAACCGCAGGTTAAGTAACCCTTCCCGGTGGTCTCCGTTCGTCTCCCGAACAGCTGGGACAACCAGCAATTGGGCGGGGATTCGTGCAATCCCCTAGCCGTTACTCGTTCCACGAGTTTGAGGTCGAGGTCCCGCTGCCTATTAACACACTTAAAAACATGGCCGCCATCCCAAGCCTGGGACAAAAAGACACGAACAGACTTTCTAATGAGGAAACTACGCGGACAGTTCGTGGGTTCTGAGCGCTCTTCGGTTAACTGTTTCGCTCAGACCAGGGCTACATAATGAATGGTAGAATGAACAAATTATATATGAAAATGTTAAAGTTATGTATTTTTATCCTGTTTTGTATGTTGCAAGAAAACGTGGTAATTTGGGCGCTTGGAGATAATTGTATTGTCATAACCGTTGGATTCATTATCTCTAAGCTGGGCAGTAACAATTTCAAAAGATACATTGTGTTCTTATTGGTTAACCACTTGTATTGTCCCTGTATCCCATAAGGTCCAGAGGGGGCTGTACCTGGACCTAAGATTTAGCATAAATACTGATACCTGTGTGCCATTAAAGCCAGTTCTTGCTTGACCTTCAAATCGCAGCCTCGACTCGTTTTGTGGGCAAAAGGGTATCCTAGCTGTACCATAGCTAGTAGGATTGTTCTACACTTACAGGATTCTTATGGTCTACTAGTTGGAGCGGCTCTTCTCTCTCTCTCTACAGCGGGATCCAGACTATCCAAGCGGTCCAGCTTCCAGCTAGCCTGGGAGTAACCGTAACAAGCTGTAATGATAGGATCCTTCCAGGAATGCCCGGATACCCCTCTATGAGTAGTTAAACTGCTTTCTAACGGGCGCCGGTCACCACCGCTATATGAGTCGGAAATCACTGAAATATTGAGCTACGCCCTGCATCGCCGACTTAGCTCAGAACATAGAGCTTCCAGCTTACATAGAATCAGTTACTGTCACTTAGTACACTCCAAGTAAGAAGTGAAACGGTGTGACCATTTATACTGTGAGGGCGGCAGGATACTCTTGGAGTGGTTATGGTGCTTGGAGTGTTCATTAAAGTGTACCAATCACAAAGCTTTTATGACAAACTTAACTGACTCACCTTCAACTACTTGAGTTAATGCCACAGCACCCAATAACAGCAGAACTGGAAACCAGGCCATATTACCTACAGAATGAGAGATCATCAGAACCATGAGAGGTAGCCGTGTGAGAGAGATGGCTGTGTGTGAGAGATGACTATGTATGTGGGAGAGATGGCTGTTTATGTGTGAGAGATGGCTGTGTATGTGTGAGAGATGGCTGTGTATGTGTGAGAGATGGCTGTGTATGTGTGAGAGATGGCTGTGTATGTGTGAGATGGCTGTGTGTGGGTAGATGGCTGTGTGACTAAGCAAGAGATTGCTGTGTGTGAGATGTCTGTGTGTGACTGTCTGAGAGATGGCTGTGTGTGACTGTCTGAGAGATGGCTGTATGAAAGATGGCTGTGTGTGTGAGATGTCTGTGTGTGAGATGGCTGTGTGTGACTGTGTGAGAGATGGCTGTGTGTGTGAGAAATGGCTGTGTGTGGGAAGATGGCTGTGTGACTAAGCAAGAGATTGCTGTAAGAGAGATGACTGTGTGTGAGATGGCTGTGTTTGACTGTGTGTGAGATGGCTGTGTTTGACTGTGTGAGAGATGGCTGTGTGTGACTGTCTGAGAGATGGCTGTGTGTGACTGTGTGAGAGATGAATGTGTGTTATATGACTAAGTGACTGTGTGAGAGATGGCTGTGTATGTGTGAGAGATGGCTCTGTGTGTGAGAAATGGCTGTGTGTGGGAAGATGGCTGTGTGACTAAGCAAGATATTGCTGTGTGAGAGATTGCTGTGTGAGAGATTGCTGTGTGAGATGGCTGTGTTTGACTGTCTGAGAGATGACTGTATGAAAGATGGCTGTGTGTGTGAGATGTCTGTGTGTGAGATGTCTGTGTGTGAGATGGCTGTGTGTGACTGTGTGAGAGATGACAATGTGTTAGATAACTGTGTGACTGTGAGAAATGGCTGCGTAACTGTGTGATAAATGGCTCTGTGACTGTGTGAGAGATGTCTGTGTGATACACTGTATGAGAGATGACTCTGTGTGAGAGATGGCTGTGTGAGAGATGGCTGTGTGAGAGATGTCTGTATGTGACTGTGTGACAAATGGCTGTGTGTAAGAGATGGCTGTGTGTAAGAGATGGCTGTATGTGTGAGATGGCTGTGTGACTAAGAGAGAGATGGCTGTGTATGTGTGAGATGACTGTGTGTGTGTGTGAGATGACTGTGTGTGTGAGATGACTGTGTGTGTGAGAGATGGCTGTGTGTGTGAGAGATGGCTGTGTGTGTGAGAGATGGCTGTCTGTGGGAACGATGGCTGTGTGTGGGAAAGGGCTAAGCGAGAGATTGCTGTGTGTGAGATGGCTGTGTTTGACTGTTTGAGAGATGGCTGTATGAAAGATGGCTGTGTGACTGTGAGAAATGGCTGTGTGTGACTGTGTGTGAAATGGCTGCGTAACTGTGTGATAGATGGCTCTGTGACTGTGCGAGAGATGGCTGTGTGTGACTGTGTGAGAGATGACTGTGTGTGTGAGATGGCTGTGTGACTGTGTGAGAGATGTCTGTGTGTGACTGTGTGAGATGTCTGTGTGTGACTGTGTGAGAGATGGCTGTGTGTGTGAGAGATGGCTGTGTATGAGAGAGATGACTGTGTGACTGTATGAGAGATAGGTGTGTGAGAGATGGCTGTGTATGTGAGAGATGGCTGTGTGAGGGATGGCTGTGTATGTGAGAGATGGCTGTGTGAGGCTGTGTGTGTGAGAGATGGCTGTTTGTTAGATGACTGTGTGTGAGAGAGAGAGATGGCTGTGTGTGTGTAAGAGATGGCTGTGTGTGACTGTGGGAGAGATGGCCGTGTGACAGTGCGAGAGATGGCTATGTGTGAGATGGCTGTGTGAGAGATGGATGTATGTGACTGTGTGTGTGAGATGGATGTATGTGACTGTGTGTGTGAGATGGATGTATGTGACTGTGTGTGTGAGATGGATGTATGTGACTGTGTGTGAGATGGCTATATGTGACTGTGTGTGAGATGGCTATATGTGACTGTGTGTGAGATGGCTATATGTGACTGTGTGAGAAATGGCTGTATGTGACTGTGTGTGAGATGGCTGTGTGACTGTGAGAAATGGCTGTATGTGACTGTGTGTGAGATGTCTGTGTGACTGTGTGAGAAATGGATGTATGTGACTGTGTGTGAGAATTGGCTGTATGTGACTGTGTGTGAGATGGCTGTTTGACTGTGTGTGAGATGTCTGTGTGACTGTGTGAGAAATGGCTGTGTGACTGTGTGAGAGATGCCTGTGTGACTGTATGAGAGATGCCTGTGTGACTGTATGAGAGATGCCTGTTTGACTGTGTGAGTGTGTGAGCGATGTATGTGTGACTGTGTGAGAGATGTCTGTGTGCCTGTGTAAGAGATGCCTGTGTGACTGTGTGAGAGATTCCTGTGTCACTGTGTGGGAGATGCCTGTTTGACTGTGTGTGAGATGCCTGTGTGACTGTGTGAGAGATTCCTGTGTGACTGTGTGTGAGATGTCTGTGTGACTGTGTGAGAGATGTCTGTGTGACTGTGTGAGAGATGCCTGTGTGACTGTGTGTGAGATGCCTGTTTGACTGTGTGTGAGATGTCTGTGTGACTGTGTGAGAGATTCCTGTGTGACTGTGTGTGAGATGCCTGTTTGACTGTGTGTGAAATGTCTGTGTGACTGTGTGAGAGATTCCTGTGTGACTGTGTGTGAGATGCCTGTTTGACTGTGTGTGAGATGTCTGTGTGACTGTGTGAGAGATTCCTGTGTGACTGTGTGTGAGATGCCTGTTTGACTGTGTGTGAGATGCCTGTGTGACTGTGTGAGAGATTCCTGTGTGACTGTGTGTGAGATGTCTGTGTGACTGTGTGAGAGATGTCTGTGTGACTGTGTGAGAGATGCCTGTGTGACTGTGTGAGATATGCCGTTTGACTGTGTGAGAGATGCCGTTTGACTGTGTGAGAGATGCCGTTTGACTGTGTGAGAGATGCCGTTTGACTGTGTGTGAGATGCATGTTTGACTGTGTGTGAGATGCATGTTTGACTGTGTGTGAGATGCATGTTTGACTGTGTGTGAGATGTCTGTGTGACTGTGTGTGAGATGCCTGTGCGACTGTGTGTGAGATGCCTGTTTGACTGTGTGTGAGATGCCTGTTTGACTGTGTGTGAGATGCCTGTTTGACTGTGTGTGAAATGCCATTTTGACTGTATGTGAGATGCCATTTTGACTGTATGTGAGATGCCTGTGTGACTGTGTGAGAGATGCCTGTGTGACTGTGTGAGAGATTCCTGTGTGACTGTGTGTGAGATGTCTGTGTGACTGTGTGAGAGATGTCTGTGTGACTGTGTGTGAGATGTCTGTGTGACTGTGTGAGAGATGTCTGTGTGACTGTGTGAGAGATGCCTGTGTGACTGTGTGAGATATGCCGTTTGACTGTGTGAGAGATGCCGTTTGACTGTGTGAGAGATGCCGTTTGACTGTGTGAGAGATGCCGTTTGACTGTGTGTGAGATGCATGTTTGACTGTGTGTGAGATGCATGTTTGACTGTGTGTGAGATGCATGTTTGACTGTGTGTGAGATGCATGTTTGACTGTGTGTGAGATGTCTGTGTGACTGTGTGTGAGATGCCTGTGCGACTGTGTGTGAGATGCCTGTTTGACTGTGTGTGAGATGCCTGTTTGACTGTGTGTGAGATGCCTGTTTGACTGTGTGTGAAATGCCATTTTGACTGTATGTGAGATGCCATTTTGACTGTATGTGAGATGCCTGTGTGACTGTGTGAGAGATGCCTGTGTGACTGTGTGAGAGATTCCTGTGTGACTGTGTGTGAGATGTCTGTGTGACTGTGTGAGAGATTCCTGTGTGACTGTGTGTGAGATGTCTGTGTGACTGTGTGAGAGATGTCTGTGTGACTGTGTGAGAGATGGCTGTTTGAAAAAATGCAACAAAGAAAGTTAAGGATATAGATATCTACAATCCTCAAAAAAAGAAAAGACAAAATGGAGATATGACATTGCACAACTATTAAATTCTGGAGCTAATTGATAACTGCATGTGAGCTTAGCAGACTAGTATTATTATTATTATTATTATTATTTTTTGTGTGTGTTTATTGCTCTTTTTTTTTTCTTTTTCAATCTTTTTTCCTCCTGCAATTAAGGAGTTGAAAAGTTGCTGGGCAAGTGAAGTTAAACTGTTCAGATTGTAAATGTATAGAATCAAGAACAGATGCAATTAGTTAATCGCTGTTATTTGAATGTCGGGGTAGATAGGGCTACTAGGATGTACAGCGAGAGTAAAACTGTAAAGTTTTTTTATTTTTTTTTTTTTTTTTTTTTGGCAAATTTATATAAGCAAAACATTGATTGTGTTTAGCCGTGCTTTGGCTAAAATGTTAATGAGGTGACCTTTTTATAAAACAGGTGATAAGAACATTATATACAGTAGATATAGATGTAGATGTTAGTGTTACTGCGATAAGAAGCATTACAGAATAGATTAAGGCTCAAGAACGGGATCGTTCCACACGACCCCCCTTAAGGGACGCTTAAAGGGATGGTCTCCCTTGCGACCCACAAATTATTCTCATTTTTGGGAATTCATGTAAATATTCTCTATATTTCTATTCTTTGTTTACTTTTTTTTCTTTTTTTTTCTTTTCAATTTAAATTTTCTAAGTTTTTGTTTTTTAATTTTTCCTTCTTCTTTTTCTGTTTCTGTGTAAGGTCTATAGTGAGTTTAAAAGTATGTAACTGGGTGAGGAAAAATGTAAAAGAAAAGAAAAAAAAAAAAAAAAAAGGAAAAAAAAAAAAAAGGAAAAAAAAAAGGGACAGAGGTATGTTAAAACCTTCTTGTCAAAATAACTATAGAAGAAACCATTTCCATAGAGATATTTCTGACTACTAGAGGTAAAGCAAAAAAGAAACTCGGTTTGGAGTATGGCCTATTACATTAAATGTATGTCTATGAATGTTAACGGGTTAAATAGCCCATTTAAGAGACGGGTAGCAATACAGGAGATTAATAATTCTAAAGCATCAATAATATGTTTCCAAGAAACACATTTTTGTACAAGAAACCCCCCTACTTTTAAACCTAAAAGGTACCCACAAATATATCATGCGTTTTCACCCCATAAAACAAAAGGGGTTGCTATAATGTTTCATGAGGATTGGTCATTTAATCAGGAGTTAATATATAATGATAGGCAAGGTAGACTACTGATAGTGGTTGGAAATTTAAATGGAGTTCACATAACAGTAGCCTCGATATATGCCCCAAATAATTCACAAATCTCCTTTTTGAGTAGAGCATTTTCTAAAATTAAGGCCGTGTGTAAAGGTCAAACTATAATTTGTGGAGACTTCAATTGTACAATAGACCCAAATATGGATATAAAGAGAAGTAACGCTAAGAACCCACTACATCAGACCACCCTCCTGAGTTCTAAATTTTCTAAACTTATTAATTCCCATGATTTATATGACACATGGCGCTGTTTATACCCAGGTGAGAAAGATTATACCTTTTACTCAAACGTTCATAGCACTTATTCGAGAATAGATATGTGCTTAGTGGATAAATTATCATTACTGAATGTCACTGAGACAAAAATAGGAATCAGAACTTGGTCAGATCATGCTCCACTTGTCATCACTTTTAAAGCACAATTTGCAGCCAGGGGTAGAAATGTATGGCGACTCAATGAATCACTTTTAAATGAAACAAAGTTAGTTTCTAAAATTTGTGGAACAATTAGGAACTTCTACAATGACCATATTCATGACCCCTCAAGTATTATAACAAAGTGGGTGACACTTAAGGCAGTTCTTAGAGGACTATGTATACAAGCAGGTTCGATAAGGAAGAATAGGGCAGTGGAAGCTAAAGGGAACCTTCTAAATAAACTCAGTGAACTAGAGAAAGCAAATAAATTAAACCCCACAAAAACTCTAACAGAGCAAATAATAGGTGTTAAACAAGCAATGCAAGAGCAGTCTATAAATATAATGGAGAGTCAAATGAGAAAACTTAAACAAATCCTCTATGTACAGGGCAATAAGGCTGGCAAACTATTAGCGAGCAAATTAAAGTCGCAATATTTACAGACTAAAATACAATTTCTGCTAGATGCAAATGGTACAAAACTGTATAATCCACAAGAGGTAGCAGATGAGTTGGCTTCATATTACTATAAACTATACAATTTAAAATTGGACTTAAAACTGCATCAGCCCTTAAAAGAGGAAATATCTACCTTTCTTAATGAGGTTAATATGCCTAGACTGACTGATCAACAAAGTATGGCTCTGTGTGAACAAATATCTGAAGATGAAGTAAGAAAGGTGATATACACATTACCTAAAAATAAAGCCCCGGGCCCAGATGGGTTTTCAAACAATTTTTATTTAACCTTTGAACCTCAACTTACACCTCATCTCACAAACTTATTTAATAAATTTAAGATCTTTGGGTCTTTACCAGAAGAAATGCTTCTGGCGCACATAATCACTTTGCCCAAACCAGGTAAAGTCCCTAACGAGAGTGCTAATTTAAGACCTATATCCTTACTAAACACGGACATTAAAATATATGCAAAGATTTTAGCCATGCGAATTAAACCTATGTTATTTGATTTGATCTCACCAGAACAATCGGGGTTTGTCCCATCAAGACAACCAGGAGATAATACTCGCCATTTTCTAAACTTAATCACCTGGGGACAAACTAACAACCAAAGGGGCATATTATTAGCTCTTGATGCTGAGAAAGCATTTGATCGACTAAATTGGACTTATATGCAAGAGGTACTGATAAGTATGGGGTTTCCTATAGCCTTTTTGAGTAATTTAATGGCCCTTTACTCTAATCCTTCGGCCAAAATATATAACTCTGGCTTTCTGTCCAGATCAATCCAAATAACAAATGGTTCCAGGCAAGGCTGTCCACTTTCACCATTGATTTTTATTCTTTGTATGGAGCCCTTAATAAGACATTGCACAACTAGAGAGACAGACCCCCCACTAAAAGCCTGATTGTTATAAAAAGGGATTGTAATTAGATAAAAGCTAATATATTTCCATGAGTAGTAAAATCACAATAGGAGATGGAAAACAATAACTGAACAGAAAATAGATTAAATATGAACAGATGGAGAATCAATGCTTAAAAATAAAAAATAAATATCAGTGTAAAAATATATAAACTATATCAATTCTTGATTGGGTTAATAGGAAAAGTCTCTGCGTTTAAAACCAATATTTGGTGAGATGGCTGTGTGTTTGAGATGGCAGTGTGTGTGTGTGTGTGTGTATGAGATGGCTGTGTGTGTAAGATAGCTGTGATATGTGTGATATGGCTATGTGTGTTTGAGAAGGCTGTGTGTGTGAGAGATGACTGTGTGTGGGAACGATGGCTGTGTGTGGGAAAGGGCTAAGCGAGAGATTGCTGTGTGTGTGAGATGGCTGTGTTTGACTGTGTGAGAGATGGCTGTATGAAAGATGGCTGTGAGAAAGGGCTGTGTGTGACTGTGTGTGAAATGGCTGCGTAACTGTGTGATAGATGGCTCTGTGACTGTGTGAGAGATGGCTGTGTGTGACTGTGTGAGAGATGGCTGTGTGTGAGAGATGGCTGTGTGTGAGAGATGGCTGTGTGTGAGAGATGGCTGTGTGTGTGAGATGGCTGTGTGACTGTGTGAGAGATGCCTGTGTGACTGTGTGTGAGATGCCTGTGTGACTGTGTGTGAGATGCCTGTGTGACTGTGTGTGAGATGCCTGTGTGACTGTGTGTGAGATGCCTGTGTGACTGTGTGTGAGATGCCTGTGTGACTGTGTGTGAGATGCCTGTGTGACTGTGTGTGAGATGCCTGTTTGACTGTGTGAGAGATGCCTGTTTGACTGTGTGAGAGATGCCTGTTTGACTGTGTGAGAGATGTCTGTGTGACTGTGTGAGAAATGGCTGTATGTGACTGTGTGTGAGATGGCTGTTTGGCTGTGTGAGAAATGGCTGTTTGGCTGTGTGAGAGATGCCTGTGTGACTGTGTGAGAGGTGCCTGTGTGACTGTGTGAGAGGTGCCTGTTTGGCTGTGTGAGAGATGCCTGTGTGACTGTGTGAGAGGTGCCTGTGTGACTGTGTGAGAGGTGCCTGTGTGACTGTGTGAGAGGTGCCTGTGTGACTGTGTGAGAGTTGCCTGTTTGACTGTGTGAGAGATGTCTGTGTGAGAGATGGCTGTTTGACTGTGTGTGAGATGTCTGTGTGACTGTGTGAGAAATGGCTGTTTGGCTGTGTGAGAGATGCCTGTGTGACTGTGTGAGAGATGTCTGTGTGACTGTGTGAGAGGTGCCTGTGTGACTGTGTGTGAGATGCCTGTGTGACTGTGTGTGAGATGCCTGTGTGACTGTGTGTGAGATGCCTGTGTGACTGTGTGTGAGATGCCTGTGTGACTGTGTGTGAGATGCCTGTTTGACTGTGTGTGAGATGTCTGTGTGACTGTGTGTGAGATGCCTATGTGACTGTGTGAGAGATTCCTGTGTGACTGTGTGAGAGATTCCTGTGTGACTGTGTGTGAGATGCCTGTTTGACTGTGTGTGAGATGTCTGTGTGACTGTGTGAGAAATTCCTGTGTATGAGATGCCTGTTTGACTGTGTGTGAGATGCCTGTTTGACTGTGTGTGAGATGCCTGTTTGACTGTGTGTGAGATGTCTGTGTGACTGTGTGTGAGATGCCTATGTGACTGTGTGTGAGATGCCTATGTGACTGTGTGAGAGATTCCTGTGTGACTGTGTGTGAGAGGCCTGTTTGACTGTGTGTGAGATGTCTGTGTGACTGTGTGTGAGATGCCTATGTGACTGTGTGTGAGATGCCTATGTGACTGTGTGAGAGATTCCTGTGTGACTGTGTGTGAGAGGCCTGTTTGACTGTGTGTGAGATGTCTGTGTGACTGTGTGAGAAATTCCTGTGTATGAGATGCCTGTTTGACTGTGTGTGAGATGCCTGTTTGACTGTATGTGAGATGCCTGTTTGACTGTGTGTGAGATGCCTGTGTGACTGTGTGTGAGATGCCTGTGTGACTGTGTGAGAGATGCCTGTGTGACTGTGTGAGAGATTCCTGTGTGACTGTGTGTGATATGTCTGTGTGACTGTGTGAGAGATGGCTGTTTGAAAAGAATGCAACAAAGAAAGTTAAGGATATAGATATCTACAATCCTCAAAAAAAGAAAAGACAAAATGGAGATATGACATTGCACAACTAGAGAGACAGACCCCCCCACTAAAAGCCTGATTGTTTTAAAAAGGGATTGTAATTAGATAAAAGCTAATATATTTCCATGAGTAGTAAAATCACAATAGGAGATGGAACACAATAACTGAACATAAAATAGATTAAATATGAACAGATGGAGAATCAATGCTTAAAAATAAAAAATAAATATCAGTGTAAAAATATATAAACTATATCAATTCTTGATTGGGTTATTAGGAAAAGTCTCTGCGTTTAAAACCAATATTTGGTGAGATGGCTGTGTGTATGAGATGGCAGTGTGTGTGTTTGTATGAGATGGCTGTGTGTGTAAGATAGCTGTGATTTGTGTGATATGGCTATGTGTGTTTGAGATGGATGTGTGTTTGAGATGGATGTGTGTGAGATGACTGTGAGTGTGTGAGATGGCTGTGTGTGTGTGAGATGGCTGTGTGAGTGTGAGATGGCTGTGTTTGTGAGAGATGACTGTGTGAGATGGCTGTGTGTGAGATGTCTATGTGTGTGTGTGAGCTGGCTGTGTGTGTGAGATTGCTATGTGTGTGTGAGATTGCTATGTGTGTGTGAAATGGCTATGTGTGTGTGAGATCGCTGTTTTTGTGAGATGGCTGTGTGTGAGAGATGGCTATGTGTGTATGAGATGGCTGTGTGTGAGATGAATGTGTGTTTGTCAAAAATGGCTGTGTGTGTGAGAGATGGCTAGGTGTTACTGTGTGTGATCTGGCTGTGTGTGAGATCACTGTATGTGTGAAATGGCTGTGTGTGTGTTTGTGTGTGAGTGAGATGGCAGTGTGTGTGTGTGTATATGAAATGGCTGTGTGTGAGAGCTGTGATATGTGTGATATGGCTGTGTGTGTTTGACATGGCTGTGTGTGTGAGAGATGGCTTTGTGTTTATCAAAAATGGCTGTGTGTATGCGAGATGGCTATGTGTATGCGAGATGGCTATGTGTGTGAGAGATGGCTATGTGTGACTGTGTGTGAACTGGATGTGTGTGTGAGATCGCTGTCTGTGTGAAATGGCTGTGTGTGTGAGATGGCTGTGTGTGTGTGTGTGTCAGATGTCAGTGTGTGTGTGTATGTGTGTATGAGATGGCTGCGTGTTAGAGATGGCTGTGTGTGAGATAGCTGTGATATGTGTGAAATGGCTATGTGTGTGTGAGATCACTGTTTTTGTGAGATGGCTGTGTGTGAGAGATAGCTGTGAGTGTGAGATGGCTGTGTTTGTGAGAGATGACTGTGTGAGATGGCTGTGTGTGAGATGTCTATGTGTGTGTGTGTGAGAGCTGGCTGTGTGTGTGAGATTGCTGTGTGTGTGTGAAATCGCTGTTTTTGTGAGATGGCTGTGTGTGAGAGATAGCTGTGTGTGTGTGTGTGTGTGTGTGTGTGAGATGGCTGTGTGTAAGAGATGAATGTGTGTTTGTCAAAAATGGCTGTGTGTGTGAGAGATGGCTAGGTGTTACTGTGTGTGATCTGGCTGTGTGTGAGATCACTGTATGTGTGAAATGGCTGTGTGTGTTTGTGTGTGTGTGAGATGGCAGTGTGTGTGTGTATATATGAGATGGCTGTGTGTTAGAAATGGCTGTGTGTGAGATAGCTGTGATATTGTGATATGGCTGTGTGTGTTTGAGATGGCTGTGTGTGTGAGAGATGGCTGTGTGTTTATCGAAAATGGCTGTGTGTATGCGAGATGGCTATGTGTGTGAGAGATGGCTATGTGTGACTGTGTGAACTGGATGTGTGTGTGAGATCGCTGTCTGTGTGATATGGCTATGTGTGTGAGATGGCTGTGTGTGTGTCAGATGTCAGTGTGTATGTGTGTATGAGATGGCTGTGTGTGTGTGAGATGGCTGTGTGTGTGTGAGATGGCTGTGTTTGTGAGAGATGACTGAGTGAGATGGCTGTGTGTGAGATGTCTATGTGTGTGTGTGAGCTGGCTGTGTGTGTGAGCTGGCTGTGTGTGTGAGCTGGCTGTGTGTGTGAGCTGGCTGTGTGTGTGAGCTGGCTGTGTGTGTGAGATTGCTATGTGTGTGTGAGATTGCTATGTGTGTGTGAAATGGCTATGTGTGTGTGAGATCGCTGTTTTTGTGAGATGGCTGTGTGTGAGAGATAGCTTTGTGTGTGTATGAGATGGCTGTGTGTGAGAGATGAATGTGTGTTTGTCAAAAATGGCTGTGTGTGTGAGAGATGGCTAGGTGTTACTGTGTGTGATCTGGCTGTGTGTGAGATCACTGTATGTGCGAAATGGCTGTGTGTGTGTGTGTGTGAGTGAGATGGCAGTGTGTGTGTTTGTGTATATGAGATGGCTGTGTGTTAGAAATGGCTGTGTGTGAGATAGCTGTGATATGTGTGATATAGCTGTGTGTGTTTGAGATGGCTGTGTGTGTGAGAGATGGCTGTGTGTTTACCAAAAATGGCTGTGTGTATGTGAGATGGCTATGTGTATGCGAGATGGCTATGTGTGTGAGAGATAGCTATGTGTGACTGTGTGTGATCGCTGTCTGTGTGATATGGCTGTGTGTGTGAGATGGCTGTGTGTGTTTGTCAGATGTCAGTGTGTGTGTGTATGTGTGTATGAGATGGCTGCGTGTTAGAGATGGCTGTGTCAGATAGCTGTGATATGTGTGATTATGCTATGTGTGTGTGAGATTGCTGTGTGTGTGTGTGTGTGAAATGGCTATGTGTGTGTGAGATCGCTGTTTTTGTGAGATGGCTGTGTGTGAGAGATGGCTGGGTGAGTGTGAGATGGCTGTGTTTGTGAGAGATGACTGTGTGAGATGGCTGTGTGTGAGATGTCTATGTGTGGCTGTGTGTGTGTGCTGGCTGTGTGTGTGAGCTGGCTGTGTGTGTGAGATTGCTGTGTGTGTGAAATGGCTATGTGTGTGTGAGATCGCTGTTTTTGTGAGATGGCTGTGTGTGAGAGATAGCTGTGTGTGTGTGTGTGTGTGAGATGGCTGTGTGTAAGAGATGAATGTGTGTTTGTCAAAAATGGCTGTGTGTGTGAGAGATGGCTAAGTGTTACTGTGTGTGATCTGGCTGTGTGTGAGATCACTGTATGTGTGAAATGGCTGTGTGTGTTTGTTTGTGTGTGTGTGAGATGGCAGTGTGTGTGTGTGTATATGAGATGGCTGTGTGTTAGAAATGGCTGTGTGTGAGATAGCTGTGATAGCTGTGATATGTGTGATATGGCTGTGTGTGTTTGAGATGGCTGTGTGTGTGAGAGATGGCTGTGTTTTTATCGAAAATGGCTGTGTGTATGCGAGATGGCTATGTGTGTGAGAGATGGCTATGTGTGACTGTGTGTGAACTGGATGTGTGTGTGAACTGGATGTGTGTGTGAACTGGATGTGTGTGTGTGTGTCAGATGTCAGTGTGTGTGTGTGTGTATGTGTGTATGAGATGGCTGCGTGTTAGAGATGGCTGTGTGTGAGATAGCTGTGATATGTGTGATGTAGCTGTGTGTGTGAGAGATGGCTGTGTGTGAGAGATGGCTATGTGTGGCTGTGTGTGAACTGGCTGTGTGTGTGAACTGGCTGTGTATGTGAGATAGCTGTGTGTGAGAGATGGCTATGTGTGTGTGTGAGATGGCTGTGTGTGTGTGTGAGATGGCTGTGTGTGTGAGAGATGGCTGTGTGTGAGATAGCTGTGATATGTGTGATATTGCTATGGGTGTTTGAGATGGCTGTGTGTGAGAGAGATGGTTGTGTGTAAGAGATGGATGTGTGTTTGTCAAAAATGGCTGTGTGTGAGAGATGGCTATATATGACTGTGTGTGTGTGAGATCGCTGTGTGTGTGAAATGGCTATGTGTGCGTGTGAGATGGCTGTGTGTTTGAGATGGCTGTGTTTGAGATGGCTGTGTTTGAGATGGCTGTGTGTGAGATGGCTGTGTGTGTGTGAGATGTCTTTGTTTGCAAGAGATGGCTGTGTGTGAGATAGCTATTTGTGTGAGGTGGCTATGTGTGTTTGAGATGGCTGTGTGTGTGAGATGGCTGTGTGTGTAAGATGGCTGTGTGTGTGAGATTACTGTTTTTGTGAGAATGCTGTGTGTGAGAGATGGCTGTGTATGTGTGTGTGTGTGTGAGAGATGGGTGTGTTTGTGTGTGTGTGTGTGTGTGTGTGTGTGAGAGAGAGAGAGATGGCTGTGTGTGTGAGATGGATGTGTGTTTGTAGATGGCAGTGTGTGTGTGTGTGTGAGAGAGAGAGATGGCTGTGTGTGAGAGATGGCTGTGTGTTTGAGATGGCAGTGTGTGTGTGTGTGTGAGAGAGAGAGAGAGATGGATGTGTGTTTGAGATGGCAGTGTGTGTGTGTGTGTGTGTGAGAGAGAGAGAGAGAGAGAGAGAGAGATATGGCTGTGTGTGAGAGATGGCTGTGTGTTTGAGATGGCAGTGTGTGTGTGTGTGTGAGAGAGAGAGAGGTAGAGAGAGAGATCTGTGTGTGAGAGATGGCTGTGTGTTTGAGATGGCAGTGTGTGTATGTGTGTGTGTGTGTGTTAGAGAGAGAGAGAGATGGCTGTGTGATTGAGATGGCAGTGTGTGTGTGTGAGAGAGAGAGATGGCTGTGTGTTTGAGATGGCAGTGTGTGTGTGTGTGTGTGTGTGTGTGAGAGAGAGATGGCTGTGTGTGAGAGATGGCTGTGTGTGAGAGATGGCTGTGTGTGAGAGATGGCTGTGTGTTTGAGATGGCAGTGTGTGTGTGTGTGTGTGTGTGTGTGTGTGTGTGTGTGTGTGTGTGTGTGTGTGTGTGAGAGAGAGATGGCTGTGTGTTTGAGATGGCAGTGTGTGTGTGTGAGAGAGAGAGATGGCTGTGTGTGAGAGATGGCTGTGTGTTTGAGATGGCAGTGTGTGTGTGTGTGTGAGAGAGAGAGATGGCTGTGTGTTTGAGATGGCAGTGTGTATGTGTGTGTGTGAGAGAGAGAGAGAGAGAGAGAGATGGCTGTGTGTGAGAGATGGTTGTGTGTTTGAGATGGCAGTGTGTGTATGTGTGTGTGAGAGAGAGAGAGAGAACTTCTATGTGTTTGAGATCGCAGTGTGTGTGTGTGTGAGAGAGAGAGAGAGAGAGAGAGAGAGAGAGAGATATGGCTGTGTGTGAGAGATGGCTGTGTGTTTGAGATGGCAGTGTGTGTATGTGTGTGTGTGTGCGCGAGAGAGAGAGAGAGACAGAGAGAGAGAGATGGCTGTGTGTGTGTGTGTGAGAGAGAGAGATGGCTGTGTGTGAGATGGCAGTGTGTGTGTGTGTGTGTGTGTGTGTGTGTGTGAGAAAGAGAGAGAGAGAGAGAGATGGCTGTGTGTTTGAGATGGCAGTGTGTGTATGTGTGTGTGAGAGAGAGATGGCTGTGTGTTTGAAATGGCAGTGTGTGTGTATGTGTGTGTGTATGTGAAAGAGAGAGAGAGAGAGAGAGATGGCAGCAGGTCCAGATTAAGAGCCCAGTGGGCCTGGTGCTGACAATTATGATTGGGCTTAATTATGGAATCTTATCGACCAAAAACACTAAAACAGTCATACCTCCTAAGCGTCATGTATCTGATGGAGATGGTGTTGGAGAGAAACTCATAGGATGCAGCTATAAGAAAACACATACTCTATGCTAATCTCTCTCTAATTTATGCTTTCATCTTTAAAGTAAATCCATACCCCTAACAGCAGTGTCCAGTGAAGCAGGAAGTCAAAGGGAAGGGTAAAGCTGTGATATGTGTGATGTGGCTATGTGTGTTTGAGACAGCTGTGTGTGTGAGAGATGGCTGTGTGTGAGAGATGGCTATGTGTGGCTGTGTGTGAACTGGCTGTGTGTGTGAACTGGCTGTGTATGTGAGATAGCTGTGTGTGAGAGATGGCTATGAAAATCACAGTGAGAAGCACGCAAGCGCCTCTAGCGGCTGTCAATGAGACAGCCACTAGAGGACATAGGGGGAAGGCTTAACCCATTCATAAACATAGCAGTTTCTCTGAAACTGCTATGATTATGAAAAAATGGGTTAACCCTAGAAGGACCTGGCACCCAGACCACTTCATTAAGCTGAAGTGGTCTGGGTGCCTAGAGTGGTCCTTTAAAGGGACACTATAGTCACCAGAACAACTACAGCTTATTGTATTTGTTCTGGTAAGTACCTTCAGGCCTTTTGCAGTAAAAACTGTCTTTTTAGAGAAAATAACTCAAATGGCCACTCCTTAGATGGCTGCTAGAGGTGCTTCCTGGGGTAGTACTGCCTAGTGTGCAGCACTGCCATTCAGTGTCTCCACCCTCTGCATGCAGACACTGAACTTGCCTCATAGAGATGCATTGATTCAATTTATCTTTATGAGGAGATGCTTATTGACCGGGGCTATGTTTGACTTATGCTGGCTCTGCCCCTGAACTGCCTAGTTGACAGTCTCAGCCAATCCTATGGGGAAGCACTGTAATTTGCTCAGACCCCCACTTCTGATTATGTCAGCAGACAGTCAGTTCAGAGGCAGAGCCAGCAGCTGCAGACTTGAATACAAGTAAGATTTTACTATATTTAAGGAGGCAAGAGAGGGCCAGGGGGGCTAGAAGGTGGTTTTCACATAATAGGGTCAGACATACATGATTGTGTTCCTGACCCTATAGTGTTCCTTTGAATAAAGTGTATGTGAAGAGTAGTTAGGGTTGCAACCTTTCTTGGAAGAAAATACCAGCCTTTGTATAATTAATTAGTTATGAGTGAAATCACATGATGTAAATCACAAGGAGTGACATAAGAGAAAATTCTGTCAAATCACCAACAAACTACTCACAGTTTGATTCTGCTGTATAGATAAATTGCTCCCAGTGTCTCCCAGTGTCTCAGTCTCGCAAGTCTCCCCATTTCTCAGTGTGTCCCCATGTATCACAGTGTCCGTGTTCTCATGTCGCCCAGTTCCCTAGTCTCCCAATGTCCCCATTTCTCCCAGTGTCCCCATGTCACTAGGATACTAGGGGACACAGTGAGACATGGGGAAACAGAGACCCGGGAACACTGGGAGACATGGGGGCACTTATGAATACAGACATGGGGACACTGGGAGACATGGAGACACAGACATTTGGGGACACTGTGAGAAATGGGGACACTTAGACATTAAGGACACAGAGACACAGGGACACAGACACTGGGAGACATGGGGACACTGAAACATTTGGGGACACTACGACACTAAGAGACATGGGAACACAGACACTGGGAGACTAGGGGACACTGAGACACTAGGGACACTGGGAGACATGGGGGCACTTGTGGACATAGACACGGGGACACTGGGAGACATGGGGACACACATTTGGGGACACTGGGAGACATGGGGACACAGACACTGGGAGGCTTGGGGACACTGGCTGGGAGACATGGGGACACTGGGAGACATGTGACAGTGTCCCTAGTGTTTCCGTGTCCCAATGTCTCAGTGTCTCCCAATGTCCCTATGTCTCACAGCGTCCCCATGTGTCTCAGCGTCCTCATGTCTCACAGTGTCCCCTAGTGTCTCAGTGTCCCTATGTTTTCCAGTGTCCCCAAGTGTCCCTGCTGCCTTTCCCCCCATCCCTCACTTCCCTGAGCTGTAGAGCTGCTGTCTGAACTCTCTGTGCTGTGTAGCTGCTCCCCCACGGATCAGTGAGTAGAGAGAGGCAGGGAGGGGTATGCTTTAACTTCCTATCCCTGCCTCTCTCCACACACACACAGTGACCCCTACTGGCTGGTGCTGGTATTGCAGAGTAATCTCTGTTTATACTGAGAAAAATACCTGCATTTGTATTGCCGGTATTACTGCAATACGGCCAGGCAGCCCCAAATATCGGCTGTGCCATTAAAATACCAGTCAGGTGGCAAACCTAAGAGTAGTGTATACGAAAAAAAAAACGTAACTTTTTTTTTTTTTTTTAATGGGCCTATTCCATGGGCCTGGGCCTGGGCCTGGAGCTGCAACTCCACCAGCCCCTATGTTAATCCGACCCTGGATGGCAGTGTGTGTGTATGTGTGTGTGTGTGTGAGAGAGAGAGAGAGAGAGAGAGAGAGAGAGAGAGATGGCTGTGTGTGTGTGTGTGTGTGTGTGTGTGAAAGAGAGAGAGATGGATGTGTGTGAGAGATGGCAGTGTGTGTGTGTGTGTGTGTGTTTGGGTGTGTGAGAGAGAGATGGTTGTGTGTGAGAGATGGCTGTGTATGAGAGATGGCTATGTGTTTGAGATGACTGTGTGTGTGTGTGTGTGTGTGTGTGAGAGAGAGAGATGGCTGTGTGTGAGAGATGGCAGTGTGTGTGTGTGTGTGTGTGTGTGTGTGTTTGGGTGTGTGAGAGAGAGAGATGGCTGTGTGTGAGAGATGGCTATGTGTTTGAGATGGCTGTGTGTGTGTGTGTGTGTGTGTGTATGTATGTGTGTGTGTGAGAGAGAGAGAGAGAGAGAGATGGCTGTGTGTGAAAGATGGCAGTGTGTGTGTGTGAGAGAGAGATGGCTGTGTGTTTGAGATGGCAGTGTGTGTGTGTGAGTGTGTGTGAGAGAGAGAGAGAGAGAGAGAGAGATGGCTGTGTATGAGAGATGGCTATGTGTTTGAGATGGCAGTGTGTGTGTGTGTGTGTGTGTGTGAGAGAGAGAGAGAGATGGCTGTGTGTGAGAGATGGCAGTGTGTGTGTGTATGTGAGAGAGAGAGAGAGAGAGATGGCTGTGTGTTTGAGATCGCAGTGTGTGTGTGTGTGTGAGAGAGAGAGAGAGATGGCTGTGTGTGAGAGATGGCTGTGTGTGAGAGATGGCTGTGTATGAGAGATGGCTATGTGTTTGTTTGAGATGGCTGTGTAAGGATGTGTCTATAGCCATGTTTCATACCTTTCTGTAGGTTTGATAGCAGTTCTCCCCCCCCTCCTTCTCTGAGCTCCTTGTTATATATCACCCCAGGGGTGTAACTTTATTTACTGACACAATAGTGAAAACCGTAAAAATCTTATCAGTAAAAGTCTGATGTGACAGCTGGGAATTGTGTTCGTCCTCGCCTTCACAAACACTCCCATCATGATAAGCCATGTACACTAACTATCCTTTAATAGAATCCCAGCACTATTTAACTCTCCATCACAAACACTCCCATCATGATAAGCCATGTACCCTAACTATCCTTTACTAGAATCCCAGCACTAACTCTCCATCACAAACACTCCCATCATGATAAGCCATGTACCCTAACTATCCTTTACTAGAATCCCAGCACTATTTAACTCTCCATCACAAACACTCCCATCATGTTAAGCCATGTACCCTAACTATCCTTTACTAGAATCCCAGCACTATTTAACTCTCCATCACAAACACTCCCATCATGATAAGCCATGTACCCTAACTATCCTTTAATAGAATCCCAGCACTATTTAACTCTCCATCACAAACACTCCCATCATGATAAGCCATGTACCCTGACTATCCTTTACTAGAATCCCAGCACTATTTAACTCTCCATCACAAACACTCCCATCATGATAAGCCATGTACCCTAACTATCCTTTAATAGAATCCCAGCACTATTTAACTCTCCATCTCAAACACTCCCATCATGATAAGCCATGTACCCTGACTATCCTTTACTTGAATCCCAGCACTATTTAACTCTCCATCACAAACACTCCCATCATGATAAGCCATGTACCCTAACTATCCTTTAATAGAATCCCAGCACTATTTAACTCTCCATCACAAACACTCCCATCATGATAAGCCATGTACCCTAACTATCCTTTACTGGAATCCCAGCACTATTTAACTCTCCATCACAAACACTCCCATCATGATAAGCCATGTACCCTAAGTATCCTTTCATAGAATCCCAGCACTATTTAACTCTCCATCACAAACACTCCCATCATAATAAGCCATGTACCCTAACTATCCTTTACTAGAATCCCAGCACTATTTAACTCCCCTTCACAAACACTCCCATCATGATAAGCCATGTACCCTGACTATCCTTTACTAGAATCCCAGCACTATTTAACTCTCCATCACAAACACTCCCATCATGATAAGCCATGTACCCTAACTATCCTTTACTAGAATCCCAGCACTATTTAACTCCCCTTCTCAAACACTCCCATCATGATAAGCCATATACCCTAACTATCCTTTACTAGAATCCCAGCACTATTTAACTCCCCTTCACAAACACTCCCATCATGATAAGCCATGTACCCTGACTATCCTTTACTTGAATCCCAGCAGTATTTAACTCTCCTTCACAAACACTCCCATCATGATAAGCCATGTACCCTGACTATCCTTTACTTGAATCCCAGCACTATTTAACTCTCCTTCACAAACACTCCCATCATGATAAGCCATGTACCCTAACTATCCTTTACTAGAATCCCAGCACTATTTAACTCTCCATCACAAACACTCCCATCACGATAAGCCATATACCCTAACTATCCTTTACTAGAATCCCAGCACTATTTAACTCTCCATCACAAACACTCCCATCACGATAAGCCATATACCCTAACTATCCTTTACTAGAATCCCAGCACTATTTAACTCCCCTTCACAAACACTCCCATCATGATAAGCCATGTACCCTAACTATCCTTTACTAGAATCCCAGCACTATTTAACTCTCCATCACAAACACTCCCATCACGATAAGCCATATACCCTAACAATCCTTTACTAGAATCCCAGCACTATTTAACTCTCCATCACAAACACTCCCATCATGATAAGCCATGTACCCTGACTATCCTTTACTAGAATCCAGGCACTATTTAACTCCCCTTCACAAACACTCCCATCATGATAAGCCATGTACCCTGACTATCCTTTACTAGAATCCAGGCACTATTTAACTCCCCTTCACAAACACTCCCATCATGATAAGCCATGTACCCTAATTATCCTTTACTAGAATCCAGGCACTATTTAACTCCCCTTCACAAACACTCCCATCATGATAAGCCATGTACCCTAACTATCCTTTACTAGAATCCCAGCACTATTTAACTCTCCATCACAAACACTCCCATCATGATAAGCCATGTACCCTAACTATCCTTTACTAGAATCCCAGCACTATTTAACTCTCCATCACAAACACTCCCATCATGATAAGCCATGTACCCTAACTATCCTTTACTAGAATCCAGGCACTATTTAACTCTCCTTCACAAACACTCCCATCATGATAAGCCATGTACCCTAACTATCCTTTACTTGAATCCCAGCACTATTTAACTCCCCTTCACAAACACTCCCATCATGATAAGCCATATACCCTAACTATCCTTTACTAGAATCCCAGCACTATTTAACTCTCCATCACAAACACTCCCATCATGATAAGCCATGTACCCTAACTATCCTTTACTAGAATCCCAGCACTATTTAACTCTCCATCACAAACACTCCCATCATGATAAGCCATGTACCCTAACTATCCTTTACTAGAATCCAGGCACTATTTAACTCTCCTTCACAAACACTCCCATCATGATAAGCCATGTACCCTAACTATCCTTTACTTGAATCCCAGCACTATTTAACTCCCCTTCACAAACACTCCCATCATGATAAGCCATATACCCTAACTATCCTTTACTAGAATCCCAGCACTATTTAACTCTCCATCACAAACACTCCCATCATGATAAGCCATGTACCCTGACTATCCTTTACTAGAATCCCAGCACTATTTAACTCTCCATCACAAACACTCCCATCATGATAAGCCATATACCCTAACTATCCTTTACTGGAATCCCAGCACTATTTAACCCCTTCAGGACGGAGTCAATAGTGCACGTTCTGATCAAAACAAAACGTAAACAAAAACTGGAATTTGCGCTATATGTCTGTTCAACCGTAGTTCCCCTCTTTCAACTTATATGCACCCACACTTATTATATATCATTTTGTTCAGGAGAAACAGGGCTTTAATCTATCATTAACTATTCATATATGGAACATAATTTATTATAAATAAAATAAAAAAAAAGGTGAGAAAATAAGATTTTTTTTTAAATTTGTATTTCCGTCTGCCATTTTAGCTGTGAATGTCATAATACTGTTAGGTTTTACTGCAAAAAAATGCACATATTTGTAATCAGCGATGTCTCACGAGTACAACAGTACCCCCCATTAACAGGTTTTATGGTGTTTTGGAAAGTTACAGGGTCAAATATAGAACGTTCCATTTTCAAATTGAAATTTTCCAGATTAGTAATGTTACCTTTGAGACGGTGTGGTAGCCCAGGAAAGAGAATTACCCCCATAATGGCATACCATTTGAAAAATTAGACAAGCCAAGGTATTGAAAGTGGGGTATGTTTAGTCTTTTTTAGTAGCCACTTAGTCACAAACACTGGCCAAAATTAGCGTTCATATTTGTTTTTGTGTGAAAAAAGCAAAAAACGAATATTTGACCAGTGTTTGTGACTAAGTGGCTACTAAGAAAGACTGGACATACCCCACTTGCAATACCTCGGGTTGTCTACTTTTGCAAATGGTATGCCATCATGGGGGTAATTCTCATTCCTGGGCTACCATACGCTCTCAAAGGCAACATAACCAATCTGGCAAATTTCAATGTGAAAAAAATGAAATGCAAGCCTTATATGTGACTCTCTAACTTTCCAAAACACCATAAAACCTGTACATGGGGGGTACTGTTATTCTCGGGAGACTTCACTAAACACAAATATTAGTGTTTTAAAACCGTAAAACATATTACAACAATAATATAGACCATAAAAGTGCCGTTCGCTTGTAAAAAATGCGAAAAACGTCACTTTTACTTAAAATATCATTGTTGTAATACAATTTACCAGTTTGAAACACTAATATTTGAGTTCAGTGAAGTCTCCCGAGTAAAACAGTACCCCCTATGTACAGGTTTTATGGTGTCTTGGAGAGTTACAGGGTCAAATATAGTGCTTGCGAATTAAATTCTCTGCACTTTCTCCCTGTGTTGTCAGGCATGTCAATCAAATTTTAATTAATCAAATCACATAATTACATTAAAAGATTATTTAAATATACACGTAGAATTTTAATATATATGCATTTATAGGTATTTAAATTCTACGTGTATACTAATGTAATCTTTTATGTAATTATATGTATTTATCTATATATATATATTTGCGGTTATTTGTATTTTATACCTAGATAGATATACCGTATATACTCGAGTATAAGCCGACCCGAATATAAGCCGAGGCCCCTAATTTTATCCCAAAAAACTGGGAAAACTTATTGACTCGAGTATAAGACTAGGGTGGGAAATGCAGCAGCTACTGGTAAATTTCTAAATAAAATTAGATCCTAAAAAAAATATATTAATTGAATATTTATTTACAGTGTGTGTATAATGAATGCAGTGTGTGCGTATGTGTGTGTGTATGAGTGCAGCGTGTGTGTATGAGTGCAGCGTGTGTGTATGAGTGCAGTGTGTGTGTGCATGAATGCAGTGTGTGTGTGCATGAATGCAGTGTGTGAATGCAGTGTGTGCAGGGCCGGTGCAAGGATATTTGCCGCCGTAGGCAAAAAAAATTTTGCCGCCCCCTCCCCCCCCATATGTCCTGACTTCCCCTCCTCCTCCCTCAGTGGTCCTTACCTCCCCACCCCCTTGTTCCTTCACTCCCCCCCCCAGTGGTCCTGACTCACCCCTCCCCTAGTGGTCCTTACCCTCCCCTCCCCTAGTGGTCCTTACTTCCCCCTCCCCTCCCATAGTGGTCCTTATCCCACCCCCTCCCTCTCATAGTGGTCCTTATCCCCCTTCTCCCTCCCATAGTGTTCCTTATCCCCCCCCATCCCTCCCATAGTGGTCCATATACCCCCCCCCCTCCCTCCCATAATGGTCCTTATACCCCCCCTCCCTCCCATAGTGGTCCTTATCCCACCCCCTCCCATAGTGGTCCTTATACCCCCCCTCCCTCCCATAGTGGTCCTTATACCCCCCCTCCCTCCCATAGTGGTCCTTATACCCCCCTCCCTCCAATAGTGGTCCTTATCCCCCCTCCCTCCCTCCCATAGTGGTCCTTATCCCCCCCTCCCTCCCATAGTGGTCCTTATACCCCCCTCCCTCCCATAGTGGTCCTTATCCCCCCCCCCTCCCTCCCATAGTGGTCCTTATCCCCCCCCTCCCTCCCATAGTGGTCCTTACCCCCCCCCCCCCTCCCATAGTGGTCCTTATACCCCCCTCCCTCCCATAGCGGTCCTTATACCCCCCTCCCTCCCATAGTGGTCCTTAACCCACCCCCTCCCTCCCATAGTGGTCCTTATACCCCCCCCCTCCCATAGTGGTCCTTATACCCCCCCCCCTCCCATAGTGGTCCTTATACCCCTTTTTTTTTATTATTAATTTTTTTATTATTATTTTATTTCTTCTTTTTTTTTTCGTCCCCCCTCCCTGCTTGATATATGGCAGGGAGGGGGGCTCTCCTTCCCTGGTGGTCCAGTGGCAGTTCAGTGGGGGGGAGAGGGGGGCTGGCAGAGCTGTACTTACCTTTCCTGCAGCTCCTGTCAGCTCTCTCCTCCTCCGCGCCGTCCGTTCTGCTCTTCTGTCAGCTCCCAGTGTAAATCTCGCGAGAGCCGCGGCTCTCGCGAGATTTACACTGGGAGCTGACCGAGGTGCTGAACGGACGGCGTGGAAGAGGAGAGAGCTGACAGGAGCTGCAGGAAAGGTAAGTACAGCTCTGCCAGCCCCCCTCTCCCCCCAGTCTGTATTATGGCAATGCAAATTGCCATAATACAGACTCTGACTCGAGTATAAGCCGAGTTGGGGTTTTTCAGCCCAAAAAATGGGCTGAAAAACTCGGCTTATACTCGAGTATATACGGTATATAGAATGTCATTCTAAGTGTATTTTGTTACCGATATATATATATTAATAACAAAATACAGTTAGAATGAAATTACATATGCATATATAATTTATATAAAATTTTGTTTCAATATTTTATTTATTTATTTTATTATTTTATTTATTTATTATTTTAATTATACGTATTTATATATAATATATATATGTACATCTATTATATATATATAATATATATACATATTATATATATGTAACGTCATTCTAAGTGTATTTTAATATTAATTTATATACTTATATTAATATTAAAATACACTTTGCATGACGTTACATATATATAATATGTATATATATTATATATATAATATATATACATATTATATATATATTAAAATATATTTAATTTATTTTTAAACATGTTTATTTTATTTTTTTTACACCTCCTACCAGCAGGGGGACTGTCTGATATTTCAAACAGTCCCCCTGCTGGCAGATCCATAGCCAGCTATAGGGGGCCATGTGATCGCTCTTTGAGAGCGATCACATGGCCCCCGGGGGCCTCATTTGCCGGAGTGGGGCTGCCTGGGCTCTCAGGCAGCCCCCCAGAAGAGGATCGCGGCGGAGGTGAGTAGTTGCTGGCTCCTGGGGGCTTAAACCGTTACGGCGTTCCATGCCGCCGCAACGGCTTTAAAGCCCATTTAAAGCGCGACGGCATGGAACGCCGTAACGGCGTTAAGGGGTTAATAGAGTTGAGCGAACTTTACAGTTCGGGTTCGTACCGAACATTAAGTTTTTTGGACCCCGGACCCGAACACGGACATTTCACTGTATGTTCTGGTTTGAGTTCGGTGTTCGGCGATTTAATGGTGCGTTTTGAAAGGCTGCAGGGCAGCCAATCAACAAGCGTTTGACTCGTGTGCCCTTAGAAGCCATCACAGCCATGCCTACTAATGGCATGGCTGTGATTGGCCAGTGCAGCATGTGACCCAGCCTCTATATATAAGCTGGAGTCGCGTAGCACCGCACGTAACATGAGCTCTTATTGGTGTAGGGACAGGATGCTGCAGCTGTGAGGGACAGATTAGGAAAGAATGTTGATGTTAATCTGCAAACTACAGCGATTATTTTTGTGGGTGCTATAATACTCAGGGCTCGAGTCCTGCAGGAACGCGTGGGAACGGCGTTCGTGCACTTTTTCCACAGCAGGAACGCCGTTCCCATTACTAGTCCTGCAGGACCCAGGGCTGGCACAAGCGGCTGCCAGAGCAGGGGGAGCACAAATCCGAATCCCCTGCCTCTGACTGGGGACTCGGATTTCTATACTCACCTCTCCCCCTGCAGTCAGTGGAGTCGTCCAGCCTCTCCTAATGATGTCAGTAGGAGGGGGCGTGGCTTCCTCTGCTCTTCTCACAGGACCGCTGGGGAGCAGAGGAAGCCACGCCCCCTCCTCCTGACATCATCAGGAGAGGCCGGCTTACTCCACTGACTGCAGGCTGCAGGTTCCAGATACAGTCCCACCCCTCCTGGCCCAAGGTAAGCCTCAGGGAGGGGGGAAGGCACTTTTTTTTTTGTTTCTTTTTTTATCCCTTTCCTGAGTCCCTGTCCCCCTCCTCAGTCCCTGTCCCCCTATTTAAGGCCCTGTCCCCCCTCCTCAGTCCCTGTCTCCCTCCTTAGTCCCTTTCCCCAGTCCCTGTCCCCCTCCTCAGTCCCTGTCCCCCTATTTAAGGCCCTGTCCCCCTCCTCAGTCCCTGTCCCCCTATTTAAGGCCCTGTCCCCCTCCTCAGTCCCTGTCCCCCTATTTAAGGCCCTGTCCCCCTCCTCAGTCCCTGTCCCCCTATTTAAGGCCCTGTCCCCCCTCCTCAGTTCCTGCCCCCCTCCTCAGTCCCTGTCCCCCTATTTAAGGCCCTGTCCCCCCTCCTCAGTCCCTGCCCCCCTCCTTAGTCCCTTTCCCCAGTCCCTGTCCCCCTCCTCAAGCCCTATCCCCTTACTCAGTCCCTGTCCCCCTCCTCAGGCCTGTCCCTTTCCTGAGTCCCTGTCCCCCTATTTAAGGCCCTGCCCCCCTCCTCAGTCCCTGTCCCCCTATTTAAGGCCCTGTCCCCCCTCCTCAGTCGCTGTCCCCCTATTTAAGGCCCTGTCCCCCCTCCTCAGTTCCTGCCCCCCTCCTCAGTCCCTGTCCCCCTATTTAAGGCCCTGTCCCCCCTCCTCAGTCCCTGTCTCCCTCCTTAGTCCCTTTCCCCAGTCCCTGTCCCCCTCCTCAGGCCCTATCCCCTTACTCAGTCCCTGTCCCCCTCCTCAGGCCTGTCCCTTTCCTGAGTCCCTGTCCCCCTATTTAAGGCCCTGTCCCCCTTCCTCAGGCCTGTCCCTGTCCCCCTCCTCAGTCCCTGTCCCCCTATTTAAGGTCCTGTCCCCCCTCCTAAGTCCCTGTCCCCCTATTTAAGGCCATGTCCCCCCTCCTCAGTCCCTGTCCCCCTATTTAAGGCCCTGCCCCCCCTCCTCAGTTCCTGCCCCCCTCCTCAGTCCCTATCCCCCTATTTAAGGCCCTGTCCCCCCTCCTCAGTCCCTGTCTCCCTCCTTAGTCCCTTTCCCCAGTCCCTGCCCCCCTCCTCAAGCCCTATCCCCTTACTCAGTCCCTGTCCCCCTACTCAGTCCCAGCCCCCATCCTCAGGCCTGTCCCTTTCCTGAGTCCCTGTCCCCCTATTTAAGGCCCTGTTCCCCTTCCTCAGTTCCTGCCCCCCTCCTCAGGCCCTGTCCTCCTTCCTCAGTCCCTGTCCCTTTCCTGAGTCCCTGTCCCCCTCCTCAGTCCCTGTCCCCCTCCTCAGTCCCTGTCCCGCTCCTCAGTCCCTGTCCCGCTCCTCAGTCCCTGTCCCGCTCCTCAGTCCCTGTCTCCCTCCTCAGTCCCTGTCTCCCTCCTCAGTCCCTGCCCCCCTCCTCAAGTCCTGTCCCCTTACTCAGTGCCTGTCTCCCTCCTCAGTCCCTGTCCCCTTACTCAGTCCCTGTCCCCTTACTCAGTCCCTGTCCCCTTACTCAGTCCCTGTCCCCTTACTCAGTCCCTGTCTCCCTCCTCAGTCCCTGCCCCCCTCCTCAAGCCCTGTCTCCCTCCTCAAGTCCTTGCCCCCCTCCTCAGTCCCTGTCTTGTTACTCAGGCCCTGTCCCCCTCCTCAGCCCCTGCTCCCTTCATCAGCCCCTGCTCCCCTCCTCAGCCTCTGTCCCCCTCTTCAGCCCATGGCCCCTTCCTCAGCCCATGCCCCCCCCTCCTCCTAAGCTCCTGTCCCTCTTCCTCAGCCCTGCCACCTTACTCAGCCCATAGCCCCTTCCTCAACCCATTCCCCCCCTCCTCCTAAGCTCCTGTCCCTTTTCCACAGCACTGTCACCTTACTTAGCCCCTGTCCCCCTCCTCAGCCCCTGTCCACCTTACTCAGCCCCTGTATACGAGCATCAGCCCCTGTCCCCCTCCTCAGTCCCTGCCCCTCTTCCTCAGCCCCTGCCCCTCTTCCTTAGCCCCTGCCCCTCTTCCTCAGCATCTGCCCCTCTTCCTCAGCATCTGCCCCTCTTCCTCTGCTCCTCTTCCTCAGCCCCTGTCCCTCTTCCTCAGCCCCTGTCCCTCTCCTCAGCCCCTGTCCCCCTCCTCAGCCCCTGCCCCCTTTGTCTGCCCCTGTCCCCCTCCTCAGCCCCTCAGTTCCTGTCCCTTTCCTCAGTTCCTGTCCCTTTCCTCAGTTCCTGTCCCTTTCCTCAGTTTCTGTCCCTTACCTCAGCCCATGTCCCCTTCCTCAGCCCATGCCCCCCCCCAAGCTCCTGTCCCTCTTCCTCAGCTCCTGTCCCTCTTCTTCAGCTCCTGTCCCTCTTCTTCAGCTCCTGTCCCCCTCCTCGAGCCCTGTCCCCTTACTCAGTCCCTGTCCCCTTACTCAGTCCCTGTCCCCTTACTCAGTACCTGTCTTCCTCCTCAGTCCCTGCCCCCTTCCTCAAGCCCTGTCTCCCTCCTCAAGTCCTTGCCCCCCTCCTCAAGTCCCTGTCCCTTTCCTCAGTCTCTGTCCCCCTCCTCAAGCCCTGTCCCCTTACTCAGTCCATGTCTCCCTTCTCAGTTCCTGTCTTCTTACTCAGGCCCTGTCCCCCTCCTCAGCCCCTGCTCCCTTCATCAGCCCCTGTCCCCCTCCTCAGCCTCTGTCGCCCTCTTCAGCCCATGGCCCCTTCCTCAGCCCATGCCCCCCCCCCTCCTCCTAAGCTCCTGTCCCTCTTCCTCAGCCCTGCCACCTTACTCAGCCCATGGCCCCTTCCTCAACCCATGTCCCCCCTCCTCCTAAGCTCCTGTCCCTTTTCCACAGCACTGTCACCTTAATTAGCCCCTGTCCCCCTCCTCAGTCCCTGTCCACCTTACTCAGCCCAGTGCTCTTACTCAGCCCCTGTATACGAGCATCAGCCCCTGTCCCCCTCCTCAGCCCCTGTCCCCCTCCTCAGCCCCTGCCCCTCTTCCTCAGCCCCTGCCCCTCTTCCTCAGCCCCTGCCCCTCTTCCTCAGCCCCTGCCCCTCTTCCTCAGCCCCTGCCCCTCTTCCTCTGCTCCTCTTCCTCAGCCCCTGTCCCTCTTCCTCAGCCCCTGTCCCTCTTCCTCAGCCCCTGTCCCTCTTCCTCAGCCCCTGTCCCTCTTCCTCAGCCCCTGTCCCTCTCCTCAGCCCATGCCCCCTCCTCAACCTATGGGTCACTTAGTATAAACTATGTACACAATAGCAGAGGCTTGTGAAGGCCTTTTCTCCATGCATCAGGAGTTGAGCATTTCTCCATGCATTAGGACTGCAAGAAATGCACCGCAGGCCGCAAATGTTTATTTTTTGTTTATGTCCCAATTTTTGGGGGGCTACCCCAATTAAAATATATATATATTGTAGCGGAGAGCCGATCTTGCACAGCTATTCTCCACTAGAGATTCCAGTGAGGCTCAGGAACAAGGTGATGTTAAGTCCATAGGCAAGGTTTCCAGCAGGTAAAGTAATACAGCAGTATCCCCATCGCAATCCCAATAACTGGACGACACACAGTTTCAGGAGTAGACTGACAAGCTTTATTCCACAGTTCCTTATAAAGCCCTCTCCCATGCAAGGGAGGAGGTTCTATCACTTAAGACATTATCCAATCTCTAAGTAGTAACCTCCCACAGATCTCCTCCCCTCCTCTAGCATCATAATCCCCTTATTGTGTACACAGTTTTCCCCGAGTTTTGGATGTACCCTAAATACTTGGGGTACATCCACAAATCCAACATCCCCAGATAGCTCTATTCTGGGGGACCAACATACTTAAAAATTAGCCCATTCGGATGAATGGTTCGTGAGATATGGGGTTCCAAAGATTTGACCGACCGCATGGGTAAAGTATCCGAAAACAGTTCCATGCATTTTGGCCCTGCGGTCGGTCACAAACAAGGGAATGAAAACAGGCGAATTGCCTGTGTTATAGAGCCTGGAGAGGGTTTGAATGAATTCCCTTGTTTATGGGGCTCTTTCTACCGAACGGCGGGTCATTCGGTAGTTTCCATACGAATTTCTGGAAGTATGGAGGTCTCAGCGGTGTTTGCCTAGTCAAGTGTCCGATTTTAGTTCCAGACACTTGACGGCAAAACACCGCTGTTCGGTAGTTTAAGATGGCCGCCGCCACGTGTTTGTTTCCCGAATGGCGGCCACCCAGAGGACAAAGACCACACTGCACTGATTGCCAATTACCTGTTTGCAACATTGTTGCAAACGGTAATTGGAGGCACACTCATTCCTGGGTGGTCTGGTTGTTCGGTAGTTTCATTCCCTTGTTTTATTTGAATGATTCTACCGAACAACTAGAGGAATACAATTCTTTACATACATTTAACTGTCATTATACCCGGATACCATGCTTTCTATACATGTACATACACATTAAACCAGCCATATGACCAAATACACTTATTCTCATACATGTCGTGGGACAGCCCGGTACCAATCCGCTACACTGCTCCCCCTTGCCCACAAGCCGGCATACACAGTCTGATCCAACACGGATCGGCTTGGGGATGTCCGGGGGCTCACGGATCATTTCTCTAAGTCAGTTTGTCTTGACAACCCGTCAGCATTTCCATTCTGCTTACCCGGCCGGTACTGGATATTAAAGTCAAAAGGCTGTAGCGCCAAACTCCAGCGCAGCAGCCTGGCGTTGTCTCCAGCCACCCGGTTCAGCCAGACTAACGGGTTGTGATCCGTGAGCAAGGAAAAGGGCTGTCCATATAAATAGGGTTGTAGCTTCTTTAGGGCCCACACCACAGCCAGGCATTCCTTTTCGATGGCGGCGTAGCTTACTTCTCGAGGTAACAGTTTGCGACTGATGTAAGCCACTGGATGTTCCCCGCCATCGGCCCCGACTTGACTCAGTACTGCCCCCAATCCAAACATAGAAGCGTCTGTGTGAACAAGAAAACGTTTAGTTGGATTGGGAGCTGCCAAGACAGGGGCATTTATCAGTGCATTTTTCAATTGTTGGAATGCCTGCTCACACTCCGGGGTCCAGTTTACTTGGCGGGGAAGGTTCTTACGGGTCAGGTCAGTGAGGGGTTTGGCCAGGGCGCTATAATTGGGAACAAACTTCCGGTAATACCCTGCTGTCCCTAGAAACGCTAAAACCTGGGTCTTAGTCCTAGGGGTGGGCCACTGGGCTACAGCCTCTACTTTGGCGGGTTCGGGTTTTTGTTTACCGCACCCTACTCTATGTCCCAGGTATTGTACCTCAGCCATGCCGATACTACACTTGGCCGGCTTCAAGGTCAGACCTGCTTCCCTTATCCTATCTAGTACAGCTCCGATGTGAGCTAAGTGTTCCTGCCACGTATTGCTAAAAATAGCAATATCGTCCAGGTAGGCACATGTATAGTCCTGGAATCCATCTAGGAGTCGATCCACCATCCTTTGGAAGGTGGCTGGGGCGTTTTTCATCCCAAATGGCATGACCTTAAACTGGTACAAGCCAAATGGGGTGACAAAGGCCGACTTCGGGATGGCGTCTGGGGCCAGGGGGATTTGCCAATACCCTTTACACAAGTCAATAGTGGTGAGGTATTGGCCCCTGGCCATTCTGTCCAGTAACTCGTCTATCCGGGGCATCGGATAGGCGTCAGATACAGTCTTCTCGTTCAATCTCCTATAGTCCACGCAGAAGCGGGTCGTACCGTCTCGCTTTGGTACGAGGACTACAGGAGATGCCCAAGGACTGTCTGAGGGTTCAATCACCCCCAGTTGGAGCATTTCGTCGATCCCCTTACGCATGTTTGCCCGTACCGCTTCTGGAATGCGGTATGGCGTCTGGCGCATGGGTAGTTGCCCTGGGGTCTCGACCCGGTGAGTTGCCAGAGGCGTGTATCCAGGTACATTAGAGAACGTGTCGCGTTTCTCTTCCAATAGTTGCTGTACCTCGATCCGCTCCTGTGGGCTCAGCCGATCTCCCAGCGTAACCTCCCCTAAATCTCCGGACAGCTGCCCATCCCCCAGCAAATCGGGGAGGGGTAAGCTGTCAAACTCTTCCGTGTTAGGGGCACAGATGGCGGTTACCTCCTCAGTACGCTCGTGGTAGGGCTTCAGCATGTTCACATGGAGCATGCGTCGCCCCCCAGTCCCTGTGCAGGGGCCGATAATATAGGTGGTATCGCATCTTTGCTCCACCACCTTATATGGGCCCTGCCAGGCGGCCTGTAACTTATCATGTCGGACAGGTTTTAAAATTAGTACCTTCTGCCCGACCTGAAAGCTACGGTCCCTGGCTCCCCGATCATACCATGTACGCTGGCGGGTCTGGGCCTCCTGAAGGTTTTCCCGTACCGTCTTGGTCAACGCTTCTAGGCGGTCCCGAAAGGCCAACACATATGGTAGGATGGGAGTGCCATCTGTGCTCCGGTCTCCCTCCCAATGCTCTCTAATAAGATCCAATGGGCCTCGGACCCTCCTTCCAAACAATAATTCAAACGGGGAGAACCCTGTGGATTCCTGCGGCACCTCCCGGTATGCAAATAGGAGGTGCGGCAGGAATCGTTCCCAGTCCTTGTGGGTCTCTGCGAAGGTTCGGAGCATCTGCTTCAAGGTACCATTGAATCGTTCGCAGAGCCCGTTCGTCTGGGGGTGGTAAGGGGCGCTGATAATAGGCTTAATGCCACAGATCCTCCAGAGGTGTTGGGTGAATTCTGCGGTAAACTGGGTACCCTGATCCGAGATAATCTCCCTGGGTAATCCCATCCGGGAGAATATCCGCATGAGGGCATCCGCGACCGTCTCAGCGTGGATGTTGGTCAGAGCCACTGCTTCTGGATACCTGGTGGCATAATCTACGACCGTTAAAATATACCGTTTTCCTGACGGGCTAACTTTATTGAGGGGGCCTATCAGATCCACCGCTATTCGGCTAAAAGGTTCCTCTATTATGGGTAAGGGGTGAAGTTTAGCCTTCCTGCGATCCCCCCCTTTTCCCACTCTCTGGCAGGTATCGCAAGTCGTGCAATATCTGCGTACTTCCTGGCTAATCCCTGGCCAGAAGAAACTCTGGGTTAGTCTGTACCTGGTGCGACTAACCCCTAGATGTCCGGATAGCGGAATATCATGCGCTATCCGGAGTAATTCAGCCCGGTACCGCTGTGGTACCACTAATTGTCTCCTCGCTATCGGGTCTAACCCCGTAATCTGTTTGGTTGTTTCCCTGTATAAAAGTTGTTTATCCCAGATAAACTTCTCTCCCTCCGCCCCGGGGGAACCCGTGCCAACCTTGTCCCTATACACCTGAAGCGTGGGGTCTGTTGCGACTTCAGCTACAAATTCATTAGGTGGAGCCCAGGGGACACATTCTAGAGGGGGGGTAGGGTTGCTTACCTGGACCTCCGGCAGTGTGTTGTGGTCCTGGGTGCGGGCCTGTTGTCGGGTGACTACAGGGTTGACCTCTCCTGTGGTGGGTGACTGGGGCTCAAAAGCAGAAGTGAGCCTCCCCAGATCGTTCCCCAATAAAACCTCCGCCGGTAAATGTGGCATCAACCCCACCTCCACTTCCCCTGCCCCCGCTCCCCAATGTAAATGTACCCTTGCTGTAGGTAGCCGGTACACTGCTCCCCCAGCTACCCGGACGGCAACAGTTTTGTTCAGTTTTGCCTGATCTGAAATCAGGTGGCTCTGTACCAAAGTGATGGTGGCTCCCGAATCTCGTAATCCCCGGACTGCTGTACCATTCAGATATACCGTCTGTCGATGGTGCCGTAGATTATCCACATTGGCCTGGACCGGATCTGCCTCGTGCAGTACCTCCCATTGTTCCACAGTAGTAATGGGGACTGCGGAACCATATGGGGTGGTGACTAGGTCCTGGTAGTGGTGGGCTGCGGCCGCCCTGGGTGGAGGTGGGCCTGGACGAATCCAGGTGGAACGGTCCCGTAGCTGTGGGCATTCCCTTTTATAATGTCCCCACTTCTGGCAGTGATGACAGGGGCCAGCGGTGGGTTGTCGGAACCGGGGCTGTGCAGCGGGTGGTGGAGGTGGTGGTAGCGGTCTCGGTGGAGCTGGGGTGTAGTTGTTTCCCCCGAATGTTTTAAAGGTTGCTTTTGGAGCTGCAGGTTTTTGTGACCTGCGTGCATCCAGGTAGTCATCCGCTTTCCTAGCCGCCTCGGTAAGGGAAGTAGGGTTTCTGTCCCTTACCCATTCCTGGACCTCATTGGTTACTCCCTCATAGAACTGCTCCATCAGCAACATTTGTATTACATCCTCCATAGAACGTGCCTTGCTAGCTTGCACCCACCCGAGCGCTGCCCCCTGTAATCGGCATGCCCACTCTGCGTGCGAGTCCTTCTCTGTTTTCTTTAGATCCCGGAACCTCCGCCGGTATGCCTCGGGTGTTATAGCATACCTGGCGAGTATAATTTCTTTCACTTTACTGTAATTCCTTATTTCGTCATTAGGTACAGTCCGATATGCCTCTGCTGCCCTCCCGGTTAACCTTCCGGCCAAAATAGGTACCCAGTCCTCTGCGTTAATTTTATGCAGTGCACACAGTCTTTCAAAGTCTTGCAGGAAAGCGTCTATATCTTCCTCTGCCTCCACATATGTTTTAAAAGCCTGGTATGGTATTTTAGGCTTACCTTCCTGTGGCACATTAATTGCAGAGCTTTGTTCTGGTGCCTGTGTCCTTAGGATGAATTCTTGTACCTCGGCCATTGTCCTGGTAACAATTTCTGTTGGGGGGTTTTCCCCATAAAAGGATAGCCTGAACTGAACCTGCCTCTGGAATTCCGATCCTTGTGGTGTTCCTCCCGGCTCCCTCTGTGCCGGAACTGAATCGCCCTCCATTCTGTACTCTGCCATGAGTTCTGTAACAAGTACTGCTTTCTTCTTATTGCTGGCTTGTATACCCCTTGCCTCTAGGAGGTCCTTTAGCGTGGAGCGTTTTAGCGCAGAAAAATCAATCTCCATCCGTACTCCATTTACGCTTGTTCCTCTGTGAGTTTGGATCCCAGCGCTGCCAACCAATGTAGCGGAGAGCCGATCTTGCACAGCTATTCTCCACTAGAGATTCCAGTGAGGCTCAGGAACAAGGTGATGTTAAGTCCATAGGCAAGGTTTCCAGCAGGTAAAGTAATACAGCAGTATCCCCATCGCAATCCCAATAACTGGACGACACACAGTTTCAGGAGTAGACTGACAAGCTTTATTCCACAGTTCCTTATAAAGCCCTCTCCCATGCAAGGGAGGAGGTTCTATCACTTAAGCCATTATCCAATCTCTAAGTAGTAACCTCCCACAGATCTCCTCCCCTCCTCTAGCATCATAATCCCCTTATTGTGTACACAGTTTTCCCCGAGTTTTGGATGTACCCTAAATACTTGGGGTACATCCACAAATCCAACATCCCCAGATAGCTCTATTCTGGGGGACCAACATACTTAAAAATTAGCCCATTCGGATGAATGGTTCGTGAGATATGGGGTTCCAAAGATTTGACCGACCGCATGGGTAAAGTATCCGAAAACAGTTCCATGCATTTTGGCCCTGCGGTCGGTCACAAACAAGGGAATGAAAACAGGCGAATTGCCTGTGTTATAGAGCCTGGAGAGGGTTTGAATGAATTCCCTTGTTTATGGGGCTCTTTCTACCGAACGGCGGGTCATTCGGTAGTTTCCATACGAATTTCTGGAAGTATGGAGGTCTCAGCGGTGTTTGCCTAGTCAAGTGTCCGATTTTAGTTCCAGACACTTGACGGCAAAACACCGCTGTTCGGTAGTTTAAGATGGCCGCCGCCACGTGTTTGTTTCCCGAATGGCGGCCACCCAGAGGACAAAGACCACACTGCACTGATTGCCAATTACCTGTTTGCAACATTGTTGCAAACAGTAATTGGAGGCACACTCATTCCTGGGTGGTCTGGTTGTTCGGTAGTTTCATTCCCTTGTTTTATTTGAATGATTCTACCGAACAACTAGAGGAATACAATTCTTTACATACATTTAACTGTCATTATACCCGGATACCATGCTTTCTATACATGTACATACACATTAAACCAGCCATATGACCAAATACACTTATTCTCATACATGTCGTGGGACAGCCCGGTACCAATCCGCTACATATATAAACTGTGTTGGCTACCTCCTCCTCCTCCACCGCCGCTTCCACCTACTGTAGCGGTACTTACCCTCGCCAGGGGATGGCCGGGGTCCTCTGTTCTTGCCGCGCGCGGTCTTGCTGCTGCATGAGCCGCGCGGCTCATCCGACGGCAATCTCAGACAGGCGGGCAGTGACCGCGAGAAGCGGTCACGTGTCCCGTCTGACTCTAAGAGCGCGCCGCTTGTCTCGGGCGCGCTCTTAAAGGGACAGTGGGAGCCAAAAAATGAAACGGTCTCCCATTGGCCCCTGTCATGCCACATTCCCCATACACTCACATTTTGGGGGCGTGGATATGACAGGGGCCAATCAAATTGATACCTAGGGTATTTATACTCACCTTTTCCCTTAGTACCTTGCCCTATCGTGGTTTCTGATTCAGTTCCCTTTAGTGCTTGTATCGTTCAGTTGTGTTTATTAGTGCTAGACCTTGGCTTTGTTCCTGACTCCGTTTTCTCTTTATCCTTGCTTGTCTTGTCCGCCGGTTTACTCTCCCATGTACCAGTCCTTGGCTTGTTCTAGTTTTCGCTGTCTCTCTGTCCCCTTGACCTCGGCTCGTTCTGGACTCTGTCTTTTCTTGTCCTCGTCAAAGTCCGGTAAGACGTATCTTGTTTTCTGCCTCTAGACTATCTGGACTATTCTTGCGTGTTGGGGTATATTACCATGACACCTACACCGCCATGGTCACCGCCTCCTCAACCTATGGGTCACTTAGTATAAACTATGTACACAATAGCAGAAGGCCTTTTCTCCATGCATCAGGAGTTCAGCTCAGTTTGAACAATGAAAGAGAATACCCTGCACTCCAACCCTCTCTCAAATGGATAATTCTGTTGATCCTCCTGACAGCCATGCTTTAGATTTTGATTTATGTTCTTCCAAAGCTAAAATCAAAGATTCCATCTAGTGCTAATTTATGGCTCAGCTGTATTTTTAATTTGTATGTATTTTATGTTATTTTAAGTGATTTCCTTATCCACATTTGTTTTCAGGGCACTTGTCCTAATCTTACCCCCATTTTACTTCCTTTTGCAGCCCTCTAGCCCTTTCCAGGACTTTTTTAGAGGCATTTTTGTGCCCAAAAGTTCAGGTCCCCATTCGGGTTCAGGGTCAAGTTCTGGGTCAAGTTCGATCCCGAACCCGGACTTTTTTCCGAAGTTCGGCCGAACCTGCCGGACCCAAAAATCCAGGTGTCCACTCAACTACAACTCAACTACCACATAATTACATTTTCTTTTATTCATTTCACCTTCAAAAACACTCATTTTGTAAAAAAAGGTCCTTTCTGCTCATCATATTTAGACACATTTTTAATCAATCTGGCTAATCTTTTCTTCTCTCCTGCCCTCTTCTCATAAATTAACCTCTGCACCATTTCATTATCAACTTAAACTTTCAAAGTAAAATCCAAATCTTTCAGATTTTTCCACAAAATATCTGTAGCATTCCCCAGATTAGCAATCTTTGCAATTTGTCAAGATTAGTAACAAAGTCTAATCTTAGACATATGAGACAACGTTTTATGGGTTCCATCTAACAGATCAGTCTGATTCTTAAGCATTTCTTTCATTATATTAAAATCTTCATTTATTTGACATGACTTAATCCTTCCAAAAACTGCCGAGAGTCTGAGTATTTGTTTCAACTAATGTTGCATCCAATGCACTATCAAAAGAGAGCCATGGGGGGTGATTTCCTTCTTTTAACACTTTTGAGGAGATTTACAGTTTAGCTAGGGGCTGGGTAAATTACTAGACCTTGTAACAACATATATTTTTCAATTGTTTTTAACAACACATTTCTTTTTTGCTTCAATGTATTACGAACATAACAATTACTGGTCTTTTTAAGTTGACACATTTCATAGAATCATTAGTTTCCAGAAAGCCCTTTGCCAGTAATGCAACTTTTTGTGTTTCCTTTTTTAAACTCATTGCTTTGCTCAATACTAGAGTTGAGCAGACACTTGGATGTTCGGGTTTGGCCGAACTTCGAAAAAAGTCCGCGTTCGGAATCGAACTTGACCCCGAATTTGACCCCGAACCCCATTGAAGTCAATGGGGACCCGAACTTTTAGGCACTAAAATGCCTCTAAAAAAAGTCCTGGAAAGGGCAAGAGGGCTGCAAAAGGAAGTAAAATGGGGGTAAGAGTAGGACGAGTGCCCTGCAAACAAATGTGGATATGGAAATCACTTAAAATAACATAAAAATTTAAAAGCATTAGCACTAGATGGGATCTTTGATTTTAGCTTTGGAAGAACATAAATCAAAATCTAAAGCATGGCTGTCAGGAGGATTACCAGAATTATCCATTTGAGAGAGGGTTGGAGTGCAGGGTATTCTCTTTCATTGTTCAAACTGAGCTCAACTCCTGATGCATGAAGAAAAGGCCTCCACAAGCCTCTGCTATTGTGTAAATCAAGCATGTCAAACTCGCGGCCCGTGGGCTGCATGCCACCCACAAGGACCATCTTTGCGGCCCGGCGAGCCGCGAGTGCATGCTCAGTGTTATAGCAGAGTAGGCATCTGCTTCCCTCATATTGCAGGTGCCTACTCTGCTAACACTTACCCGGTCGGGGAGGAAGGCCGCGAGGGAGTTCAGAGTTCCTGCTCCTCACTGCTCCCTCATGTGCACCGACTGAATTGAAGCTGGGCGCCGGAGTATGACGTCATATTCCGGCACCCGGCATCACTAAACTGCACGAGGGAGCAGTGAGGAGCAGGAAGGACCCCAGGGAGATGTGTGTGTCTGTCAGCAAGTACGTGTGTGTCTGTCAGCGTGTGTCTGTCAGCAAGTATGTGTGTGTCTGTCAGTGTGTGTCTGTCAGCAAGTATGTATGTGTGTCAGTGTGACTGTATGTGTGTCTGTCTGACTGTATGTGTGTGTGTCTGTCAGTGAGTGTGTGTGTCTGTCAGTGAGTGTGTGTGTGTCTGTCAGTGAGTGTGTGTGTGTCTGTCAGTGAGTGTGTGTGTGTGTGTCTGTCAGTGAGTGTGTGTGTGTGTCTGTCAGTGAGTATCTGTGTGTGTGTGTGTGTCTGTCAGTGAGTGTGTGTGTGTCTGTCAGTGAGTATCTGTGTGTGTCTGTCAGTGAGTGTGTGTGTGTCTGTCAGTGAGTGTGTGTGTGTGTGTGTGTGTGTCTGTCAGTGAGTGTGTGTGTGTCTGTCAGTGAGTGTGTGTGTGTCTGTCAGTGAGTGTGTGTGTGTGTGCAGCCCACATAAACTTGAACCTTGTTTATGTGGCCTGTGCCACACTTTGAGTTTGACATGCTTGGTGTACATAGTTTATACTAAGTGACCCATAGGTTGAAGAGGCGGTGACCGTGGCGGTGTAGGTGGAAGCGGCGGTGGAGGAGGAGGAGGAGGTAGCCAACACTGTTTTTTTTTTTTTTTTTTTTTTAATTGCCCCCAAAATATTGCGACATATAAAAAAAGAAACATTTGCGGCCTGCGGTGCATTTCTTGCAGTCCAATTACACCATCAGGTTTTTAAAACTGTCCGTCTCCACCAGACGGAATGACAGCATTTCAAAGCCCAGGAATTTTGAAATGCTGGCATTCAGGGCCAGGGATCGCAGGTGGGTAGGGGGGTACCTCCTCTTTCTCTCCAGTGTTTGGGAAATGGACAGCTGAACGCTTCCATGGGACAGTGTGGAGATGCTGAACAATTGTGTACCTGGCCTATGCTGGTGCAGGAACCCTCCGAGCCACTTGTGAATGACTGGCCTGATAACCGTGGAAATTACCCCTCTTCCTCTTCCTCCTGTGCCACATCCTCTTCCATCATCGCCTAAAGCGTTTTTTCAAGGAGACATATTATTATTATTATAGCCATTTATATAGCGCCAACAGATTCCGTAGCACTTTACAATATTATGAGAGGGGGATTTAACTATAAATAGGACAATTACATAAAACTTACGGGAACAATAGGTTGAAGAGGACCCTGCTCAATCGAACTTATATTCTATAGGAGGTGGGGTGCAAAACACATAAGAACAGGAATTTGCAGTCAAATAAGGTGGGCTGCCCTTTAGGAGAAAGCAAGAGACAGGTATGTGAGGTAGAGGTTAGTCTTGGAGGCCAAAAGCTTTCCTAAAGAGATGGGTTTTAAGGCACTTCTTAAAAGATGCAAGACTAGGGGAGAGTCTGATGGCGGTAGGCAGGCTATTCCATAGGAAGGGAGCCTCCCGTGAGAAGTCCTGTAAGCGTCAGGTGGCCGGACAGGAGGTGGTCACGGGCAGAGCGGAGAGACCGAGAAGGGACATACCTATGGATCTGTGAAAAGATATAAGAGGGGCTAGAGTTGTTCAGTGCCTTATAGGTGTGAATTAGTACCTTGAATTGACTCCTATAGCATACAGGAAGCCAATGTAAGGACTGGCAGAGGGGTGGGTGTGAGAGAAACGACTAGAGAGGAAAATCAGTCTGGCAGCAGCGTTCATTATGGACAGTAGCGGTGCAGTATGGCTTTTGGGAATACCAATCAGGAGAGGGTTACAATAATGCGGGAAATTACTAGAGCATGGACAAGCTCCTTGGTAGCATCTTGGGTAAGAAAGGGGCGGATGCAGGCTATGTTTTTAAGATGGAATCTATAGGATTTGGCAACATGCTGGATGTGAGGCTCAAAGGTGAGGCCAGAATCAAGTATGACGCCAAGACAGCGCGCTTGCAAAGATGGAATGATGTGAGTACCACAAACTTGAAGGGAGAGTGAAAGAGCAGAATCAGTATTAGGAGGAGGAACGACAAGGAGCTCAGTTTTAGAGAGATTGAGTTTCAGAAAGCGGGAGGACATCCAGTCAGAGATGGAAGAAAGGCAAGCAGTGACACGTTGCAGGACAGCAGGGGAGAGGTCCGGGGAGGAGAGATATAACTGGGTGTCATCAGCGTACAGGTGGTAGTGGAATCCAAAAAAGGTAATAAGCTTGCCAAGGAGGCAGTATAAAGAGAAAATAGAAGGGGACCAAGGACAGAGCCTTGGGGGACTCCAACCGAGACAGGACGAGGGGAGGAGGTATCATTAGAAAAGGAGACACTGAATGAGCGTTGGGAGAGATAAGAGGAAAACCATGAGAGGACAGAGTCACAGAGACCAAGTGATTGAAGAGTTTGAAGAAGGAGAGCATGATCAATGGTGTCAAAGGCCGCAGAGAGGTCAAGAAGAATTAGTATGGAGTAGTGGCCTTTGGATTTAGCTGCGATTAGGTCGTTAGTAACTTTGATAAGTGTAGTCTCAGTAGAGTGGAGAGGGCGGAAGCCAGATTGAAGAGGGTCAAGGAGAGAGTTGGAATTGAGGAAATGAGACACACAGGTAAAGACAAGTCTTTCCAGAAGCTTTGAGGAAAAAGGGAGCAGGGATATGGGACGATAGTTAGAGGGGGTGGACAGGTCGAGGGATGTTTTTTTTAGTATAGGTACTACAGTGGCATGTTTAAGGTCAGCAGGGACAATGCCAGAAGAGAGAGAGCAGTTGAAGATGTGTGTTAAGGAAGGCACGAAACAAGTGGAGAGAGATCTAACAAGGTGAGATGGGACAGGATCGAGCGGGTAAGTGGTGGGGAGAGAGGAAAAGAGAAGAGCAGCCACCTCTTGGTCAGTAGCTGGGGAGAATGTCTGAAGGGTAGGAAAGGCATGATCTATGTGTGGTTGAGAAACAGAATTGCAAGGAGGGGGGAATTCTTTGTCAGTAAAGTAATATGCAAAGTTATCAGCAGTAAGGTTAGTTTGGGGATTGGCCACAGCAGGGCGAAGAAGAGAATAAAAGGTGTGAAAGAGACGCCTGGGATTGCAGGAGCATGAACTAATGAGAGAGGAAAAGTAGGACTGTTTGGCAAGGGCAAGGGCTGCGCTGTATGAACACAATATGAATCTATAATGGAGAAAGTCTGGCAGGGTGCAAGACTTCCTCCAGGAGCGTTCAGCACAACGGGAGCATCTTTGCAGGTAGCGTGTTGATTTAGTATGCCATGATTGGGGGCGGGTCCTCCTCGAGGTGCTTGTTTGGAGCGGTGCTGCAGCGTGAGGGTAGTGTTATATGCGGAGATAGCCAGTGAAGGACAGGAGAGGGAAGGGATGGACAGCAGTTGTGAATCAATATCAGTTGACAACTGCTCGAGATCAAGAGAATTAAGGTCCCTCCTGAGTTAAGGGGTGTTAGACTGAGGTTGTTGGGTGAGGGGGTACACGAGAGCAAACGATAAGAGGTGGTGATCAGAGAGAGGAAATGGAGTGTTGCAGATATTAGATACTGTACATGCATAAGAGAAGATTAGGTCAAGGGTATTGCCAGCTACATGGGTGGGAGAATTAGCCCACTGCGATAGCCCGAGGGAGGAAGTAATTGAAAGTAGTTTAGAGGCTGGAGAGGTCAAAGGTGGGTTAATAGGAATATTGAAGTCCCCGAGAATTAGGGTTGGAATATTAGAAGAGAGGAAATAGGGTAGCCAGGCAGCAAAATGGTCAAGGAAGAGAAGAGGGAAACCAGGGGGACGATAAATAACAGCAATGTTAGTAGAGAAGGGTTTGAAAAGGCTAATTGAATGTATTTCAAATGATGGGAAAGAGAGGGAAGGGGGGGGTGGGTAGAGGTTTAAAGGAGCAGTGAGGGGAGAGGAGAAACCAAACACCACCACCTTTACATTCAGAGTTTCTTGGGTTGTGGGTAAGTTGAAGACCACCGAAGGACAAAGATGCAGGGGTGGCAGTGTCAGAGGGGGAGAGCCAGGTTTCTGTTAAGGCTAGTAAATCTATTGAACGAGAGATGAAGAAGTCATGGACAGCAGTGGATTTAGTAATATTGCAAACACAGCGTGCATTCCAGAGGGCAGTATTGAAGGAGGATTTAGAGGAACATGAGATGGGTATGAGATTAGTGTGGATCCTTGGGTTAGTATGTGGTGAGTTTGGAGAAGCGGGGTTTGGAGAAGCGGGACAGTAAGACTGAGAATGGCGTCTGCGGCACTGGCCATGTTGGTGGAGTCCTCGAAACAGCGCAACATGGCACACAGTTCTCGCATGGAGGCCCACTCATTGGTGGTGAAGTGGTGCTGTGGTGCAGAGCGGCTGACCCGTGCGTGCTGCAGCTGAAACTCCGCTATCGCCTGCTGCTGTTCGCACAGTCTCTCCAGCATGTGCAAGGTGGAGTTCCACTTTGTGGGCACGTCGCATATGAGGCGGTGAGCGGGAAGGCTGAAGTTACGCTGCAGCGCAGACAGACAAGCAGCAGGGTGAAAACGCCAAAAGCGCGCACAGACGGCCCGCACTTTCTGCACAGCTCTGATATATCTGGGTGTACACCGTGGCGGTGTAGGTGGAAGCGGCGGCGGTGGAGGAGGTAGCCAACACTGTTTTTTATTTATTTTATTTTTTTAAATTGGGGTAGCCCCCAAAATATTGGGACATATAAAAAAAAAAAAAAAAAAGAATAAGTGCACTTGAGTATAACAATGGCTGGGTGAGGCCGGTATAAATGTCTATTCTGCACAAGGTACAGACAAGTCTGGTGGGATCCATGCCTGGTTCATTTTAATAAACGTGAGCTTGCCCACGTTGGCCGTGGACAGGCGGCTGCGCTTGTCTGTGATAACCTCGTGCCGATCGCACGTCTCTGTGACAGCGACAACGCATTCAGATGCAATTCTCCGCGCCTACCATGGTGCCTACGGGTAACAGGGAATCAGGGTTCGATTCCAGAGAGGGAGCCTGAGAAACGGCTACCACATGCAAGTGAGGCAGCAGGCGCGCAAATTACCCACTCCCGACGCAGGGAGGTAGTGACGACAAACAACAGTACACTACTCTTTCAAGGCCCTGTAATTGTAATGAGCCCACTTTAAATCCTTTAACTTGTTTCAATTGGAGGGCAAGTCTGGTGCAGAGAGACAGACCTATGTGTGCTGCAGCTGAAACTCCACTATCGCCTGCTGCTGCTCGCTGAAGCTGCATCAGGGTCCTGGTATATGGCCGCACAAACGCTGGTGCTCAACACCAGGGGGTGTGCAGTTAAGCTGCACGAGACCCTGCTTGTGCGCACCCTGCTCCCTCTTATGCTGTGCTGGTGCCTCTGTGCGACCAGCGCCTCTTCCTCCAAACTGCACACGTCACTCACATGACCTTCATTCCACGTTGTTTTGGTGTTTGGTTTTTAACTTTGTAGTTGTGTCTTTACACAATATAGAAATGTATATTAACCCCTTAACACCGCAGCCAAATGTACAAGTTGTGAACGAAACAAAACGTAAACAAAACCTGGCATTTGCGCTATATGTCTGTCCAACCGTAATTCACCTCTTTCATATTAAATGCACCCCCCCTTATTATATATCATTTTATTCAGGGGAAACAGGGCTTTCATTTAATATCAAATATTTAGCTATGAAACATAATTTAATATGAAAAAAATGGGAGAAAATAAGATTTTTTTTAATTTTTTTCGTTCTTCATGACATTTTAACTGTCAATGTCATAATACTGTTTGCTTTTACTGCAATAAAATACACATATTTGTATTCAGCAAAGTCTCACGTGTAAAACAGTACCCCCTATGTACAGGTTTTATGGTGTTTTGGGAAGTTACAGGGTAAAATATAGCGTGTTACATTTGAAATTGAAATTCGCCAGATTGGCTACCATAGGGTCATAAAGGCAACGTAAGCAATCTGGCGAATTTTAATGTGAAAAAAATTAAACACAAGCCTTATATTTGACGCTGTAATTTTTGAAAACACCATAAAACCTGTACATGAGGGGTACTTTTGTACTCAGGAGACTTCGCTGAACACAAATATTTGTGTTTCAAAACAGTAAAAAGTATTGCAGCAATAATATCGTCCCTGTAAGTGCTGTTTGTGCGTGAAAAATGCAAAAAACGTCACTTTTACTGGTGATATCATGGTTGTAATACATTTTACTGTTTTGAAACACTAATATTTGTGTTCAGCGAAGTCTCCCGAGTAAAACAGTACCCCCCATGTACAGGTTTTATGGTGTCTTGGAAAGTTATAGGGTTAAATATAGTGCTAGCAAATTAAATTCCCTATACTTTCGGCATGGGTGGTCAGGCAGGTCTCGCTAATTGTAATTAATTAGGATACCTAATTATGTAAAATTATTACATAAATATATGTGTAGAATTAATATATGTATATATATACATATGTGTATATATACGTATATATATATATATTTTTTTTTTAATATTTTTATTTATATATAGGTATATATATAGTGATATATACGTATATATTTATGTATATAGATATATATATTATTTCGTTATAAGTGTATTTTGATATAAATATATATATATTAATATCAGAATACAGTTAGAACGAAATAAAACACATCTATATATTTTTTAATATTTTATTTTTAATTATTTTTTTTATTTAATTTTTTTACGTATTTACATATTAATTTTTTTTATATTATTTATAAATATATATATAACAATAATTATATATATATTTAATCAGTATCAGTCTACGTGTAATTTGATATTAATATATATATATAATTATATATATATTAATATTAAAATACACCTAGACGGTGTATGTGTATGTGTGTATATGTGTATATATATACTTAGATCATATATATATAATATATATATATGATCTAAGTATATAATTTATTTATTTTTACACTGTTTTAAAACATTTTTATTTTATTTTCAGCCAGCAGGGGGACCAACTGTCATTACAGTTAGTCCCCCTGCTGGCAATGCAGCAGGCAGCTATACCGGCCATGTGATTGTGAGGTCCTCGCAAGGACCTCACTCTCACATGGCCGGGAGGGCTCCTGGAGGGCGGACGTGCCGCGGGGGGCTCCCTGGGAGTCCCCCGAACCGCGATCGCCGGCGTGGGACCGCCAGCGACCGGGTAAGTTACTAAAAACCGGAGGGCGTACTATTACGTCCGGCGGCGTTTAGAGCCGCTTTTAAAAGGACGTAATAGTACGCCCTCCGGACTTAAGGGGTTAATGCTTCTGTATATGAAGCGATCACAATAACACTTATTTTTCATTTTTTTTTTTTTTAAGTCTTTAGACTTTCTTGAGAATCGGTAACTAGCCAGTGTTTTCAAAGTGTGCTGTAAGCACAGTATTTTACGGTTCTATTTGACTCTCAGATATGAAGTGCACTGCAGTACGCAAATGTACTATTTAGCATTAGCACCCAAAATAATTAGAATTTTTCAAAGTGCGCTGTAAGCACAGTATTTTACGGTTCTATTTGACTCTCAGATATGAAGTGCACCGCAGGACGCAAATGTACTATTTAGCATTAGCACCCAAAATAATTAGAATTTTTCAAAGTGCGCTGTAAGCACAGTATTTTACGGTTCTATTTGACTCTCAGATATGAAGTGCACCGCAGGACAAAAAAGTGTGATTTTTTAAACCAACAATGTAAGAGTAGTATTTAAGGTTTTTTTTGGACTGCAAGAAATGCACCGCAGGCCGCAAATGTTCTATTTAGCACAAAAAAGTGTGATTTTTTAAAACAACAATGTAATAGTAGTATTTAAGGGCTTTATTAGACTGCAAGAAATGCAGTACACAAATGTACTATTTAGCACCCAAAAAATTGTCGTATTTAAAAATGCCTAGATGTTGCCCACTGAGTTACCAGAACAGGATTAAAGTCATGTGCCTGGCACACATGCAGTTGCTCTGTGGCACTGGGCTCAGGGCAGGGTACAAAAATGTAGTATAGCACCCACTAAAATAATACTGTAGTTTGCAGATTCAACACCAGAATTCTTTCCTAAGCTGTCCCTCACAGCTGCAGCATCCTGTCCCTACACCAATAAGAGCTCTTGTTATGGGGGCGGGGCCTGGCTGCCGAGCAGGACAGACGTGCAGTGACCTGGCTCCTGCATGTAACGACCTGTTGGGTGACAAATACCCAGGCAAACTAGAGTTAAAACGGCAACAAAGGCATGCTGCAGGTGAGAGATACCCGGGGGCATCCAACGACCCCAAAAACGAGAAGCACACTCCCCGGGAACCCTCACAAACTACTGGGGCCTACACGAGACCGCAAAGGGGAGAGGCGGCCGCTCTCCTCGACAGCAATGTCACACGCGGTACCCTCGACATGCGGGCCTCCTACCCCCTCCCTATGGACCGGCGGGGGATATCCCGGTCCTCCCTGGACAACAGGGGCGGCTTGACAAGGTCTCACCACAAGATCAAGCCAACAATACAGCGGGGCAGCCCAATACAAGATGCATCCAAGATGGCGGCGGATAGAGAGGCCTCCAGCATCGTGACGGACACGGAGCTCCGACTAGCCGCGATCTTCGACTCCTTTTGGGAGAAGCTGGAGGCACGCATGTGACCTCCCCTCCCGGACACCCTGACAAGAGGCAAGATACAATGCCCGGTCCCGGTGGCCGCACAATGGCAGGCTAACAATTCCACAGGCTCCATGCACCTGAAGGGCCGGCGCCACAGGGGCACTATCCCGAAGAAAGACCTTCCCAGGAATACCAGCGGCAGCTTAAAACGGACCCGGAAGACCGAGAAAGCGAAAAGCACGGAATACTCAAGTCCCCCTTACCGACAAGCTGCAGCCAGCGACGGACATCACGACTACAATATCGCACCTTACTGGAGGCGGGGACGGCGAGAGATGAAGCTCATAACAGCGGCAATTCCGAGCAGGACCACCGAAAGCACTCAAACACAAAAAGGGGTGCCTCACAAGCACAAACAGCAGCTGAGACCAAGACACACAACGACACCAGAGTGGGACTATGGTATTCCCCTTGCGGGGGTTGGCTGACCGGGACTCTAGACACTACAGATGCCTCATATAGTATCTATCTGCAAATGTTGTAGTTTTAATTGCTTTTCCTTTGATGTTACTCTTTTATGTTATGCTCTACAATTCAATGTTTAGGCCACTTCCCCAAGACACCAATTGGGGGGCCCTCCCTCCTCGTAGTAATCTCTCTACCCCTTAGTCAGGACAACCAGCTATCCTATTTCTGTGGCAATTCAAGAGTTGCAATGGCACCTGAGAAGGTAGTAAATCTTACTAAACTCGATCATACTAACCTAATGTAACATAGCACATACACTTCGGATGTGCCTATCCTCATAATCACTAAGTGCTCCACACTCCCAGACTTCAGCATGCAACTCACTAATACATACACACTATTACTAAGAGCTCTTGTTATGTGCGGTGCTACGTGACTCCAGCTTATATATAGAGGCTGGGTCACATGCTGCACTGGCCAATCACAGCCATGCCATTAGTAGGCATGGCTGTGATGGCTTCTAAGGGCACACGAGTCAAATGCTTGTTGATTGGCTGCCCTGCAGCCTTTGAAAACGCGCCATTAAATCGCCGAACTCAAACCTGAACATACACTGAAAAAAACTGTTCGGGTCCGGGGTCCAAAAACCGTAATGTTCGGTACGAACCCGAACTTTGCGGTTTCGGGTTCGCTCAACTCTACTCAATACCAGTTAATCTGTCTAACCATTTCAATACACAATAGCATTTTCATGATTGTGACGAAGTGCCCTTCGCCACTTGTGCCTGGAGGGGACTACTGGCTAGCCTCCTGTCTTCCGACTATGGCCCCTGTGCTGATAGCTGTATTTTCCCCTGCTGAAAGGTTTATTTGTTTATTTCTGCATATTTCTGACTTTCAGTATGTGAGTAGTGCTACCCCAGATAGCTATGCCATGGAGCCTATTCGTGTAACAAAAGACTATGGAAAAGACTATGGCTCCATGGCAGTTGAATTGTATGTATGTGATCTGAGCGCCATTCAATAATAATGTGTGCTCAGATCTAAGCTATCTGGGGATATGTTGCATGTATATGTTTTATGTAGTAATTGTAACATTGTGTAATTTTAGGTCTTTTTGTAACCATGTGGTTAATGAAGTCTTGTCTCTGTCCTGGAGATAATTTGATTACTTCCCAATTATCTCCAGGATAGAGAGGAGGGATTGTGATGTCACTGTGTGAGTGTTTTGTTTGTATTGTCTGTGATTGGTTGTACTGTGTCCCACCCTGTGGGATGTCCCCTTGCATGGGGACTTGCATGAAAGCCAGTGTGTGGTCATTAAAATCAGATCATCTTGAACCTTTCTTGAAGCCTTGGCTCATGTTTGGGGGAAGGGATACCTACACTCTGGGGATTGCTATAATCACTTACTCCCCAGAGTAAGCTCTCGCAATAGCTTGATTTGTTCCTGCTACGCTCTCTGGATTTAGGAGAGGTTCACCCACTGGGAGCTGGATCCTGGTCGTGGATCCAGGGTGGGTGGAGACGGCGAGACCCCGGCGCAGCTGTGTCGCTGGAAGTGGGGTCTGCAGTGCTGATGGTGTCGGTTGGAGTGCTTGGAGTCCTCAGTGAGCACTAGGCGCATCGATTGGCGGAAGTACTCGGTCGGAGTGCCAGCGGTCCGTCACAATGATTATCTCTTTTACAGACAGATCCTGTTACATTTGGCAGCAGTCTTTTACTGCCAATCCATAATTAACTAAACAGTTGATACAATTTGTTTAACAATATACATATGAGCACCTTCTACAGACGTGTTAAAGACACATACCCTTGAAGTATTTGGTTTCCACAGATGTGTGCATCATCAGATGGAAGAATACGTTTTGGAGTATGTAGTTATTCTTGAGAGGATTCTCCGAAATGCAATCTTCAATCTGTACTTCGTCATAAATTATTTCTTCATAAAGTATGGATAAAAGGACCTGGATTGTCCATCTCAATTATTTTTCTTCAAATTCTTCCTCCAGTACTGGAAATAACAACAACCACGTTCCAACGATTTTCCTCCTGCTCACCTCTGTCTCGCATAGTAAAGCTGGAATGTTTAAACAAAGGATCCTTGGAATGCCATCTTGCTGTTTCAGTCACTTATGTTTCTCTTGTTTCAAGCCGGGTACTAAAGCTTTTTTTCAGGAAACAATTTGAACTTTTCTTCAGTGATTTTCTTATCTTTTTGTAATCTTCTTGTAGCTCGTAGCAGAACACTTAAATATTAAGTCAATAATAATTCAGACTTAAATCAAAAGTGCCCGCATTCTCCATCATTAAATGTAGGAAATTAGCTTTTCTTGAGATGTTTGTTTTTCACACCAGTTTTCTTAACAAATCGAATCAGAGTGTCTTGCAGCTAAAACTTATGTTTATTCAAACATACACATCATCCGGTAATAACATACGTCAATAATCGTCTTAGAGGTCCAATACAGAGCAATGTTCAAGATGGTATCCATTTTTGAAGTTAAAGGTATTGGCCACAAATATTGGTATTAGCTACAATCAGTTTTATAGGTTAAAATTCAGTTACATAGGGGCGTATACATAAGGTTGCCTTATTTTAAAATAATTGGCTATCTTGGGAAAAAAGGTGGTGACTTAGCATCATTTGAAATCTATGATTAAAGCCATATGTTATATTTAAAATATATTACACAAAGGAATGCTATATACATGATTAAATTAATAAATGCCTTTAGAAATGTGAACCTTCACAGGGAGTCTGGCTTGCAAGGCTTAGGTCAAAGGTTATTATAAACAGGCATTCATCCATCATTCATGAATCAGATGTTGTGTCCATTCATATACAATGAAAAGTCTGTTTGCTAAAATAGGCCTAGGTATGGCTTGTCAATTTCAGTGTTCTGGAAGTAATATGAATAAAATGTATAATATTCATATCACAAAAACAATCCTACAATACATCAAATATTTAAAGTTCATTAAATATATTTCACTAGCATGAAGCGAATGAAGTAAGAGCCCGAAATAGGAGGTGAGGATAATACTAATACAGTTAAATTAGTGACAGGTCGAAGAGGCCACGATATGTTAACTTCTACGTGAGAGGTCCAAGGTTCTTGGGAGTGTTCGGAGAGAGGACTGTATGGGAAGAACATACATGAGCCTACCAAGGCCATGTGTAATATTGAAACATGGAATGGAAGCTTTGTATTTTTTTTTTATTGCAAACGTATTTAAGTGCCCTTTTGATGTGCAGTAACAGTCAGAGCAGTTGCCCCAGAGGGCCGTGTGTATCGTATGGAGTGAAGGGTTAGTGATGGCTGTGTGTAAGGGTACCACGGAAGACAGAGATTAACCAAAGTAAGTCATTAGCTGCAGGAAGGAGAAAGAATGCTGATAAGGGGTAATGGATGTATAAAGTGAACAATTTAAGGATATACCAAGATAAGTCAGACTGAAGGGTGGCAACGTGGAATGTGGTGGAGGGCCATCTGTCCCAAGACCAATGCCAAAGACCAATGCCAAAAGATGACAAGTATGTAACCGACACTAAAGATATTTTATAGTGTCATGAAGGAGGTGACTAGACACCTATTACTTACAAATACTGTGCAAGATCGAAGAGGCTCAATATGAAAAGTAAGGAGAAAATGTGTAGGAAGAGTGAAGCTGGAGAATAGGTCCTGAGAGGCAGGAGCTGTATAAGGCAGGAGAAATAGAGCTGTATAATGGGAATAGATATATGGAATGAAGAAATTAAGGATACTTGTATCATGGTATAGGAGTTGAGAAATCCCTGTGTAAGGTCTGGTCTATAGAAATGTTAGGAAGATCAGTTATGCGAGAAAGGTAATAACGAAGTAATTAGTGGAGGCCATCTAAGGCCCAAAGGATGACTAGTACATAGAAACATAGAAACATAGAATGTGACGGCAGAAAATAACCATTCGGCGCACCTAGTCTGCCCAATTTTCTAAATACTTTCATTAGTCCCTGGCCTTATCTTATAGTTAGGATAGCCTTATGCCTATCCCACGCATGCTTAAACTCCTTTACTGTGTTAACCTCTACCACTTCAGCTGGAAGGCTATTCCATGTATCCACTACCCTCTCAGTAAAGTAATACTTCCGGATATTATTTTTAAACCTTTGTCCCTCTAATTTAAGACTATGTCCTCTTGTTGTGGTAGTTTTTCTTCTTTTAAATATAGTCTCCTCCTTTACTGTGTTGATTCCCTTTATGTATTTAAATGTTTCTATCATATCCCCCCTGTCTCGTCTTTCCTCCAAGCTATACATGTTAAGATCCTTTAACCTTTCCTGGTAAGTTTTATCCTGCAATCCATGAACCAGTTTAGTAGCCCTTCTCTGAACTCTCTCTAAGGTATCAATATCCTTCTGAAGATACGGTCTCCAGTACTGTGTACAGTACTCCAAGTGAGGTCTCACCAGTGTTCTGTACAATGGCATGAGCACTTCCCTCTTTCAACTGCTAATACCTCTCCCTTTACAACCAAGCAGTCTGCTAGCATTTCCTGCTGCTCTATCACATTGTCTGCCTACCTTTAAGTCATCAGAAATAATCACCCCTAAATCCCTTTCCTCAGATGTTGAGGTTAGGACTCTATCAAATATTCTGTACTCTGCCATTGGGTTTTTACATCCAAGATGCATTATCTTGCACTTATCCACATTAAATGTCAGATTAAATGTCAAATGTAATGTGGTCACAATGACACGTGATGTGCTATTAACGTGGTCACAATGACACGTGGCGCTCTAGTAACGTGGACTCTGTGATATGATTATTGATGACAGAATCTGAATGAAAGGAAGGATGAGTGACTCTCTTTATCTTATCTACAGTATTTCAAGGCGCACCCTGACATGTTGTGGCCGTCTATCACCTGTCTAACATGCCCTTAAGGTAGACTTCAATCCAGCTGGGCAGGGTGTATTGTGCATCCACACCTTCTGTGTAAACATGTAATATATAAAGTTTTACTGTTATATTATACTTACTGCACTGATAGTTAGATTATACGCTATAAACTTACTGCTTCAAGTTGTATTGACAGATAAACTATATACGATTTTTTTTTTAAAAAAAGGACCTACAAATATTGGTGAAAGGTAAAAATGTAGGATAGTATTAAAGCTGCACCTTACTTAGTGTATTAGCCCAAAAGCTATATATGATTTATATTGACAGGTAATAGTTACACTATATATAAAGCTATACTACACGATATATACTAAGTATTGACAGGTAATAGTTACACTATATATAAAGCTATACTATACGATATATACTAAGTATTGTCAGGTAATAGTTACACTATATATAAAGCTATACTATACGATATATACTAAGTATTGACAGGTAATAGTTACACTATATATAAAGCTATACTATACGATATATACTAAGTATTGACAGGTAATAGCTACACTATATATAAAGCTATACTATACGATATATACTAAGTATTGACAGGTAATAGTTACACTATATATAAAGCTATACTATACGATATATACTAAGTATTGTCAGGTAATAGTTACACTATATATAAAGCTATACTATACGATATATACTAAGTATTGACAGGTAATAGTTACACTATATATAAAGCTATACTACACGATATATACTAAGTATTGACAGGTAATAGTTACACTATATATAAAGCTATACTATACGATATATACTAAGTATTGACAGGTAATAATTACACTATATATAAAGCTATACTATACGATATATACTAAGTATTGTCAGGTAATAGTTACACTATATATAAAGCTATACTACACGATATATACTAAGTATTGTCAGGTAATAGTTACACTATATATAAAGCTATACTATACGATATATACTAAGTATTGTCAGGTAATAGTTACACTATATATAAAGCTATACTATACGATATATACTAAGTATTGTCAGGTAATAGTTACACTATATATAAAGCTATACTACACGATATATACTAAGTATTGACAGGTAATAGTTACACTATATATAAAGCTATACTATACGATATATACTAAGTATTGTCAGGTAATAGTTACACTATATATAAAGCTATACTATACGATATATACTAAGTATTGTCAGGTAATAGTTACACTATATATAAAGCTATACTATACGATATATACTAAGTATTGACAGGTAATAGTTACACTATATATAAAGCTATACTATACGATATATACTAAGTATTGTCAGGTAATAGTTACACTATATATAAAGCTATACTATACGATATATACTAAGTATTGACAGGTAATAGTTACATTATATATAAAGCTATAATATACGATATATACTAAGTATTGACAGGTAATAGTTACACTATATATAAAGCTATAATATACGATATATACTAAGTATTGACAGGTAATAGTTACACTATGTATAAAGCTATACTATACGATATATACTAAGTATTGTCAGGTAATAGTTACACTATATATAAAGCTATACTATACGATATATACTAAGTATTGACAGGTAATAGTTACACTATATATAAAGCTATACTATACGATATATACTAAGTATTGACAGGTAATAGTTACACTATATATAAAGCTATACTATACGATATATACTAAGTATTGTCAGGTAATAGTTACACTATATATACAGCTATACTATACGATATATACTAAGTATTGACAGGTAATAGTTACACTATATATAAAGCTATACTATACGATATATACTAAGTATTGACAGGTAATAGTTACACTATGTATAAAGCTATACTATACGATATATACTAAGTATTGTCAGGTAATAGTTACACTATATATAAAGCTATACTATACGATATATACTAAGTATTGACAGGTAATAGTTACACTATATATAAAGCTATACTATACGATATATACTAAGTATTGACAGGTAATAGTTACACTATATATAAAGCTATACTATACGATATATGCTAAGTATTGTCAGGTAATAGTTACACTATATATAAAGCTATACTACACGATATATACTAAGTATTGACAGGTAATAGTTACACTATGTATAAAGCTATACTATACGATATATACTAAGTATTGTCAGGTAATAGTTACACTATATATAAAGCTATACTATACGATATATACTAAGTATTGACAGGTAATAGTTACACTATATATAAAGCTATACTATACGATATATACTAAGTATTGTCAGGTAATAGTTACACTATATATAAAGCTATACTACACGATATATACTAAGTATTGACAGGTAATAGTTACACTATATATAAAGCTATACTATACGATATATACTAAGTATTGACAGGTAATAGTTACACTATATATAAAGCTATAATATACGATATATACTAAGTATTGACAGGTAATAGTTACACTATGTATAAAGCTATACTATACAATATATACTAAGTATTGACAGGTAATAGTTACACTATATATAAAGCTATACTACACGATATATACTAAGTATTGACAGGTAATAGTTACACTATATATAAAGCTATACTATACGATATATACTAAGTATGGTCAGGTAATAGTTACACTATATATAAAGCTATACTACACGATATATACTAAGTATGGACAGGTAATAGTTACACTATATATAAAGCTATACTATACGATATATACTAAGTATGGTCAGGTAATAGTTACACTATATATAAAGCTATACTATACGATATATACTAAGTATTGTCAGGTAATAGTTACACTATATATAAAGCTATACTACACGATATATACTAAGTATTGACAGGTAATAGTTACACTATATATAAAGCTATACTATACGATATATACTAAGTATGGTCAGGTAATAGTTACACTATATATAAAGCTATACTATACGATATATACTAAGTATTGTCAGGTAATAGTTACACTATATATAAAGCTATACTATACGATATATACTAAGTATTGACAGGTAATAGTTACACTATATATAAAGCTATACTATACGATATATACTAAGTATTGTCAGGTAATAGCTACACTATATATAAAGCTATACTATACGATATATACTAAGTATTGACAGGTAATAGTTACACTATATATAAAGCTATACTATACGATATATACTAAGTATTGACAGGTAATAGTTACACTATATATAAAGCTATACTATACGATATATACTAAGTATTGTCAGGTAATAGCTACACTATATATAAAGCTATACTATACGATATATACTAAGTATTGACAGGTAATAGTTACACTATATATAAAGCTATACTATACGATATATACTAAGTATTGACAGGTAATAGCTACACTATATATAAAGCTATACTATACGATATATACTAAGTATTGTCAGGTTATAGTTACACTATATATAAAGCTATACTATACAATATATACTAAGTATTGACAGGTAATAGTTACATTATATATAAAGCTATACTATACGATATATACTAAGTATTGTCAGGTAATAGTTACACTATATATAAAGCTATAATATACAATATATACTAAGTATTGTCAGGTAATAGTTACACTATATATAAAGCTATACTATACGATATATACTAAGTATTGACAGGTAATAGTTACACTATATATAAAGCTATACTATACGATATATACTAAGTATTGTCAGGTAATAGTTACACTATATATAAAGCTATACTACACGATATATACTAAGTATTGACAGGTAATAGTTACACTATATATAAAGCTATACTATACGATATATACTAAGTATTGACAGGTAATAGTTACACTATATATAAAGCTATAATATACGATATATACTAAGTATTGACAGGTAATAGTTACACTATGTATAAAGCTATACTATACAATATATACTAAGTATTGACAGGTAATAGTTACACTATATATAAAGCTATACTACACGATATATACTAAGTATTGACAGGTAATAGTTACACTATATATAAAGCTATACTATACGATATATACTAAGTATGGTCAGGTAATAGTTACACTATATATAAAGCTATACTACACGATATATACTAAGTATGGACAGGTAATAGTTACACTATATATAAAGCTATACTACACGATATATACTAAGTATGGTCAGGTAATAGTTACACTATATATAAAGCTATACTATACGATATATACTAAGTATTGTCAGGTAATAGTTACACTATATATAAAGCTATACTACACGATATATACTAAGTATTGACAGGTAATAGTTACACTATATATAAAGCTATACTATACGATATATACTAAGTATGGTCAGGTAATAGTTACACTATATATAAAGCTATACTATACGATATATACTAAGTATTGTCAGGTAATAGTTACACTATATATAAAGCTATACTATACGATATATACTAAGTATTGACAGGTAATAGTTACACTATATATAAAGCTATACTATACGATATATACTAAGTATTGTCAGGTAATAGCTACACTATATATAAAGCTATACTATACGATATATACTAAGTATTGACAGGTAATAGTTACACTATATATAAAGCTATACTATACGATATATACTAAGTATTGACAGGTAATAGTTACACTATATATAAAGCTATACTATACGATATATACTAAGTATTGTCAGGTAATAGCTACACTATATATAAAGCTATACTATACGATATATACTAAGTATTGACAGGTAATAGTTACACTATATATAAAGCTATACTATACGATATATACTAAGTATTGACAGGTAATAGCTACACTATATATAAAGCTATACTATACGATATATACTAAGTATTGTCAGGTTATAGTTACACTATATATAAAGCTATACTATACAATATATACTAAGTATTGACAGGTAATAGTTACATTATATATAAAGCTATACTATACGATATATACTAAGTATTGTCAGGTAATAGTTACACTATATATAAAGCTATAATATACAATATATACTAAGTATTGTCAGGTAATAGTTACACTATATATAAAGCTATACTATACGATATATACTAAGTATTGTCAGGTAATAGTTACACTATATATAAAGCTATACTATACGATATATACTAAGTATTGTCAGGTAATAGTTACACTATATATAAAGCTATACTATACGATATATACTAAGTATTGTCAGGTAATAGTTACACTATATATAAAGCTATACTATACGATATATACTAAGTATTGTCAGGTAATAGTTACACTATATATAAAGCTATACTATACGATATATACTAAGTATTGACAGGTAATAGTTACACTATATAGAAAGCTATACTATACGATATATACTAAGTATTGACAGGTAATAGTTACACTATATAGAAAGCTATACTATACGATATATACTAAGTATTGACAGGTAATAGCTACACTATATATAAAGCTATACTATACGATATATACTAAGTATTGACAGGTAATAGTTACACTATATATAAAGCTATACTATACGATATATACTAAGTATTGTCAGGTAATAGTTACACTATATATAAAGCTATACTATACGATATATACTAAGTATTGACAGGTAATAGTTACACTATATATAAAGCTATACTATACGATATATACTAAGTATTGACAGGTAATAGTTACACTATATATAAAGCTATACTATACGATATATACTAAGTATTGACAGGTAATAGTTACACTATATATAAAGCTATACTATACAATATATACTAAGTATTGACAGGTAATAGTTACACTATATATAAAGCTATACTATACGATATATACTAAGTATTGACAGGTAATAGTTACACTATATATAAAGCTATACTATACAATATATACTAAGTATTGACAGGTAATAGTTACACTATATATAAAGTTATACTATACGATATATACTAAGTATTGACAGGTAATAGTTACATTATATATAAAGCTATACTATACGATATATACTAAGTATTGACAGGTAATAGTTACACTATATATAAAGCTATACTATACGATATATACTAAGTATTGTCAGGTAATAGTTACACTATATATAAAGCTATACTATACGATATATACTAAGTATTGTCAGGTAATAGTTACACTATATATAAAGCTATACTACACGATATATACTAAGTATTGTCAGGTAATAGTTACACTATATATAAAGCTATACTATACGATATATACTAAGTATTGTCAGGTAATAGTTACACTATATATAAAGCTATACTATACGATATATACTAAGTATTGACAGGTAATAGTTACACTATATAGAAAGCTATACTATACGATATATACTAAGTATTGTCAGGTAATAGTTACACTATATATAAAGCTATACTATACGATATATACTAAGTATTGTCAGGTAATAGTTACACTATATATAAAGCTATACTATACGATATATACTAAGTATTGACAGATAATAGCTACACTATATATAAAGCTATACTATACGATATATACTAAGTATTGTCAGGTAATAGTTACACTATATATAAAGCTATACTATACGATATATACTAAGTATTGTCAGGTAATAGTATATATCGTATAGTATAGCTTTATATATAGTGTAACTATTACCTGACAATACTTAGTATATATCGTATAGTATAGTTTTATATATAGTGTAACTATTACCTGACAATACTTAGTATATATCGTATAGTATAGCTTTATATATAGTGTAACTATTACCTGACAATACTTAGTATATATCGTATAGTATAGCTTTATATATAGTGTAACTATTACCTGACAATACTTAGTATATATCGTATAGTATAGCTTTATATATAGTGTAACTATTACCTGTCAATACTTAGTATATATCGTATAGTATAGCTTTATATATAGTGTAACTAAGTATTGACAGGTAATAGTTACACTATATATAAAGCTATACTATACGATATATACTAAGTATTGTCAGGTAATAGTTACACTATATATAAAGCTATACTATACGATATATACTAAGTATTGTCAGGTAATAGTTACACTATATATAAAGCTATACTATACGATATATACTAAGTATTGTCAGGTAATAGTTACACTATATATAAAGCTATACTATACGATATATACTAAGTATTGTCAGGTAATAGTTACACTATATATAAAGCTATACTATACGATATATACTAAGTATTGACAGGTAATAGTTACACTATATATAAAGCTATACTATACGATATATACTAAGTATTGTCAGGTAATAGTTACACTATATATAAAGCTATACTATACGATATATACTAAGTATTGTCAGGTAATAGTTACACTATATATAAAGCTATACTATACGATATATACTAAGTATTGTCAGGTAATAGTTACACTATATATAAAGCTATACTATACGATATATACTAAGTATTGTCAGGTAATAGTTACACTATATATAAAGCTATACTATACGATATATACTAAGTATTGTCAGGTAATAGTTACACTATATATAAAGCTATACTATACGATATATACTAAGTATTGACAGGTAATAGTTACACTATATATAAAGCTATACTATACGATATATACTAAGTATTGTCAGGTAATAGTTACACTATATATAAAGCTATACTATACAATATATACTAAGTATTGACAGGTAATAGTTACACTATATATAAAGTTATACTATACGATATATACTAAGTATTGTCAGGTAATAGTTACACTATATATAAAGCTATACTATACGATATATACTAAGTATTGACAGGTAATAGTTACACTATATATAAAGTTATACTATACGATATATACTAAGTATTGTCAGGTAATAGTTACACTATATATAAAGCTATACTATACGATATATACTAAGTATTGTCAGGTAATAGTTACACTATATATAAAGCTATACTATACGATATATACTAAGTATTGACAGGTAATAGCTACACTATATATAAAGCTATACTATACGATATATACTAAGTATTGACAGGTAATAGTTACACTATATATAAAGCTATACTATACGATATATACTAAGTATTGTCAGGTAATAGTTACACTATATATAAAGCTATACTATACGATATATACTAAGTATTGTCAGGTAATAGTTACACTATATATAAAGCTATACTATACAATATATACTAAGTATTGACAGGTAATAGTTACACTATATATAAAGTTATACTATACGATATATACTAAGTATTGTCAGGTAATAGTTACACTATATATAAAGCTATACTATACGATATATACTAAGTATTGACAGGTAATAGTTACATTATATATAAAGCTATACTATACGATATATACTAAGTATTGACAGGTAATAGTTACACTATATATAAAGCTATACTATACGATATATACTAAGTATTGACAGGTAATAGCTACACTATATATAAAGCTATACTATACGATATATACTAAGTATTGACAGGTAATAGTTACACTATATATAAAGCTATACTATACGATATATACTAAGTATTGACAGGTAATAGTTACACTATATATAAAGCTATACTATACGATATATACTAAGTATTGTCAGGTAATAGCTACACTATATATAAAGCTATACTATACGATATATACTAAGTATTGACAGGTAATAGTTACACTATATATAAAGCTATACTATACGATATATACTAAGTATTGACAGGTAATAGTTACACTATATATAAAGCTATACTATACGATATATACTAAGTATTGACAGGTAATAGTTACACTATATATAAAGCTATACTATACGATATATACTAAGTATTGACAGGTAATAGTTACACTATATATAAAGCTATACTATACGATATATACTAAGTATGGTCAGGTAATAGTTACACTATATATAAAGCTATACTATACGATATATACTAAGTATTGACAGGTAATAGTTACACTATATATAAAGCTATACTATACGATATATACTAAGTATTGACAGGTAATAGTTACACTATATATAAAGCTATACTATACGATATATACTAAGTATTGACAGGTAATAGCTACACTATATATAAAGCTATACTATACAATATATACTAAGTATTGACAGGTAATAGTTACACTATATATAAAGCTATACTATACGATATATACTAAGTATTGACAGGTTATAGTTACACTATATATAAAGCTATACTATACGATATATACTAAGTATTGACAGGTAATAGTTACACTATATATAAAGCTATACTATACGATATATACTAAGTATTGACAGGTAATAGTTACACTATATATACAGCTATACTATACGATATATACTAAGTATTGTCAGGTAATAGTTACACTATATATAAAGCTATACTATACGATATATACTAAGTATTGTCAGGTAATAGTTACACTATATATAAAGCTATACTATACGATATATACTAAGTATTGACAGGTAATAGTTACACTATATATAAAGCTATACTATACGATATATACTAAGTATTGACAGGTAATAGTTACACTATATATAAAGCTATACTATACAATATATACTAAGTATTGTCAGGTAATAGTTACACTATATATAAAGCTATACTATACGATATATACTAAGTATTGTCAGGTAATAGTTACACTATATATAAAGCTATACTATACGATATATACTAAGTATTGTCAGGTAATAGTTACACTATATATAAAGCTATACTATACGATATATACTAAGTATTGTCAGGTAATAGTTACACTATATATAAAGCTATACTATACGATATATACTAAGTATTGTCAGGTAATAGTTACACTATATATAAAGCTATACTATACGATATATACTAAGTATTGACAGGTAATAGTTACACTATATAGAAAGCTATACTATACGATATATACTAAGTATTGTCAGGTAATAGTTACACTATATATAAAGCTATACTATACGATATATACTAAGTATTGACAGGTAATAGCTACACTATATATAAAGCTATACTATACGATATATACTAAGTATTGACAGGTAATAGTTACACTATATATAAAGCTATACTATACGATATATACTAAGTATTGTCAGGTAATAGTTACACTATATATAAAGCTATACTATACGATATATACTAAGTATTGACAGGTAATAGTTACACTATATATAAAGCTATACTATACGATATATACTAAGTATTGACAGGTAATAGTTACACTATATATAAAGCTATACTATACGATATATACTAAGTATTGACAGGTAATAGTTACACTATATATAAAGCTATACTATACCATATATACTAAGTATTGACAGGTAATAGTTACACTATATATAAAGCTATACTATACGATATATACTAAGTATTGACAGGTAATAGTTACACTATATATAAAGCTATACTATACGATATATACTAAGTATTGACAGGTAATAGTTACACTATATATAAAGCTATACTATACAATATATACTAAGTATTGACAGGTAATAGTTACACTATATATAAAGTTATACTATACGATATATACTAAGTATTGACAGGTAATAGTTACATTATATATAAAGCTATACTATACGATATATACTAAGTATTGACAGGTAATAGTTACACTATATATAAAGCTATACTATACGATATATACTAAGTATTGTCAGGTAATAGTTACACTATATATAAAGCTATACTATACGATATATACTAAGTATTGTCAGGTAATAGTTACACTATATATAAAGCTATACTACACGATATATACTAAGTATTGTCAGGTAATAGTTACACTATATATAAAGCTATACTATACGATATATACTAAGTATTGTCAGGTAATAGTTACACTATATATAAAGCTATACTATACGATATATACTAAGTATTGACAGGTAATAGTTACACTATATAGAAAGCTATACTATACGATATATACTAAGTATTGTCAGGTAATAGTTACACTATATATAAAGCTATACTATACGATATATACTAAGTATTGTCAGGTAATAGTTACACTATATATAAAGCTATACTATACGATATATACTAAGTATTGACAGGTAATAGCTACACTATATATAAAGCTATACTATACGATATATACTAAGTATTGTCAGGTAATAGTTACACTATATATAAAGCTATACTATACGATATATACTAAGTATTGTCAGGTAATAGTTACACTATATATAAAGCTATACTATACGATATATACTAAGTATTGACAGGTAATAGTTACACTATATATAAAGCTATACTATACGATATATACTAAGTATTGTCAGGTAATAGTTACACTATATATAAAGCTATACTATACGATATATACTAAGTATTGTCAGGTAATAGTTACACTATATATAAAGCTATACTATACGATATATACTAAGTATTGACAGGTAATAGTTACACTATATATAAAGCTATACTATACGATATATACTAAGTATTGTCAGGTAATAGTTACACTATATATAAAGCTATACTATACGATATATACTAAGTATTGTCAGGTAATAGTTACACTATATATAAAGCTATACTATACGATATATACTAAGTATTGTCAGGTAATAGTTACACTATATATAAAGCTATACTATACGATATATACTAAGTATTGACAGGTAAAAACTTTTCAATATCGGAGGAAAAATATATATATCTCTCTCTCTTTTTGACTCCATCAATCCAAAAAACAGATGATATCCATATCTACATTCAGTCCCCTTGGTGTAAGGGTACCCAGTCTATGAATCCAATAGGACTCTCTTTTGGCCAAACGCTTTTCTCTGTTCCCCCCTCTCCAGTGTGGTTGAATTTGTTCCATCCCCATGCACCGTAAGCCTTTTAGAAAGAAATATGGGCAATTGTTGCAATGGAGAGGAACAGAGTGGGTCTCAAGTTTTTTCTTGATATTGTTAATATGTTCAAGAAGCCTCACTTTCAAGCACCTCTTCGTACGTCCAACATACTGGCTGCCACACGGACACTGAAGTAGGTAAACCACAAAGTCCGAGCGGCAGCCAATCCCCGACTTAATGTGAAACTCCTTCCCAGTAGTGGAACTGGTGTATGACATGGCTTTATCTGTATTAACCTGTGAGCAAGCTTTGCAGTTCTTACATCCCTTGAAACCTTTGTCACTCTTTTTATTTTTAAAGACATTTTTTAGGGCATAACTTGGTGCCAATAAGTTTTTTAGGTTTTGTTTCTTTCTATATATGATTTTTGGTTTCTTGGGCAGATGTTCTCCCAAAATAGGATCCTCCAACAGTATTGGCCAGTATTTGCACAGACTCCTCCTGATTTTAGGATGATCTATGTTGTACTGGGTAAAAAAAGATTGTCTAAAGTTCTCTTTATTTTTACCCTTCGGATTATTTATTAAGAGGTCATTCCTGTCTTTTTTAGACATCATATCAATTTCTCTGTCTATTCTCTTTTGGTTGTAACCTTTTTGGACAAGTTTATTAGCCACATGTTTGGCCTGTGTCTGGAAATCTTTAATATGGGAACAGTTCCTTCTAATCCTGGTGAGTTGTCCCTTTGTAATCCCTTTCAACCACGGTTGATGGTGACAGCTATGTTTATGTACATAGCTGTTTCCATCAGTTGGTTTAAAAAAACACTTTGTTCTAATTTCATTTCCTTCACTAAACAAGGTAAGGTCCAAGAAATTAATTTCCCTACGGTTCCATATTGGAGAGAGTTTCAAATTATATACGTTGGAGTTCAGATAATCCACAAAAGTCATAAACTCCAGATCTGACCCCTTCCAAATAATGATGACATCGTCTATATACCTCCGCCATAGGACCAGGTTCTCCACCCAGTCATGCCCCAACCTCACGCAGAGGTCTTCCCACCTGCGCATGTATATGTTGGCATAACTGGGGGCGAACCTGGTGCCCATGGCGGTCCCCACCAACTGTAGAAAAAACGACTGATCAAAGAAAAAGTAATTATGTTCCAGTATGAACTGGATACCAAAAAGTACAAAGGTTTTCAATTCTGGAGAAATATCTTCATCCCTGTCCAAATAATAGGCAACTGCTTTCAACCCCAGATCATGACTGATCACTGTATACAGCGAGGTTACATCTAGTGTGGCCCAGCTGTAATCTTCCCGCCACTCCAAATTTTCAACCTCTTGTAAAAATGATTTAGTATCCTTGGTATATGACCATGCCTTTTGCGCATGTTTTTGTAGGTGAAAATCTAGAAAAGCGGACAGATTTGCTGTAATCGATTCAATGCCACTAATTATTGGGCGTCCTGGTGGATTTCTTAAGTTTTTATGGATTTTTGGAATAAAATAAAAAATTGGAATAACGGGATAAGGATTCAAAAGGTATTCAAAGTTCTTTTTAGAAATAATATTTGCAGCTTTTGCTTCTTCTAAAAGGGTTTTAAGTTCTGCATTAAAGGCTAAGGTGGGATCACTTTTGAGCTTTTTATATGTCTTCTCATCTGCCAAAATGTTAAAGGCCTCTTGTCGATAATAGTGTTCTGACATAATCACTATCGCTCCACCCTTATCCGCCTCCTTAATGACAATGTCTTCCCTTGAGATTAAATTTTTTAATGCTAGCTGTTCCCCCTTAGTTAAATTTTGTGCCTCCTTTCCTCCTTTATATTTATTTTTTCCTGTCCATTTTTCAAAATCTTTTTCCACTAGACTTTCAAACGTCTCTAGATGGGCCCCTTTACTTTGTACTGGAAAGAATTTAGACTTTCGCTTGAAACTCTTTTGTATATCCTTTTCTTGGACTTCAAAACCTGTCTCAATTGGATTGGGGAATTTTAGAAAATGTCTCGTTACCGTCATAGATCTAATAAAAATTTTTAAATCAATGTACAATTGGAAATCATCTGCTGTCTGATTGGGGGCAAACTTCATTCCCTTCTCTAACAGATCAATCTCTTGTTCTGTCAGATTGGATCCGGATAAATTGACTATCCCCCTCTTTAGTTGTTCTGCCAAGGGGTCTAATCCCTCCCCTGTAGTCTCTCCTGATCCTCTGCTCGTTTTCTCTTTTGTGGGGATTCTGTGTACAAATTGGAAAACCGATTGGGATGTTCCCACCTTTTCTCTCGGGGACGGAAATAGTTGGTAATCATTTTCTCTTTGGGGGCTCGGGTTCTCCCCTGAAAATTTTCCTCCTCTCTTGAGTCGGAAGTATTTCCTTTCCTATTCTCATCCTGATTTTTTAGGGCCTGTGCATAAGATCCAAACCTTTTTATGCCTCTGTCTGGAGATCTTTCCATACCATTCAAATTCCTATTTACATGACTATTTGCATCATCATTAGCTGTACCATCAAGTAATAAACGGACTCATTTCCTTTATGGTGGAACGCACGGCCATGTTTTTCCCCCGAGTGTGGAACGCATACGGGTCACGTGACCGGAACGTAACGCGTGACGTACGCGGAAGCGATAGGAAAATCACACAAGGAGGAATTTCAATCTCCGGCAAGAATCCACACCTGAAGAAAATACCGGGCAGCGAATGAATTTTGAGAGGAAAGAAGACACCCACTATTCCACCAATGACTTGGAGGGATTAGCCCTATATAAGATTTTATGTGTTAGCGTTTTTTAGGATGTCATTGCCAACTATTGTACATGTTACTGCTGGTTTTATTGAAAAGGTCCCTGAGGAAGTCTTGTTGTTCAAAGACGAAACGCGTAGGACCGGTGACCTGTTTTATTTTTCATATTTATTTGTTTTTACTTATTTTGTACACCTCCTGATCTTATGAGTGAATAAATTGCCTTGGAGGATTTCTTCTGGTCGGAGTCTGTTTTGAACCATCTAGCTGACCCTGATACCCCAGTGGCTACCACTCGAGGAGGAACACTGATTGATACCCCCCATTCACATCGTGGGGTGGCACCTTTAAAACGCTAAATCCATTTGGAATCTGTGAGTGCATATATACCAGTACACTACCTCTGAGTATCAAACAATATTTGCACTATGTTTTATCCTCTATTCTAGGTACATCAGCAGAATCCCTAAAATATCCTATCATTTATACTAATAGTTACACTATATATAAAGCTATACTATACGATATATACTAAGTATTGTCAGGTAATAGTTACACTATATATAAAGCTATACTATACAATATATACTAAGTATTGACAGGTAATAGTTACACTATATATAAAGTTATACTATACGATATATACTAAGTATTGTCAGGTAATAGTTACACTATATATAAAGCTATACTATACGATATATACTAAGTATTGACAGGTAATAGTTACATTATATATAAAGCTATACTATACGATATATACTAAGTATTGTCAGGTAATAGTTACACTATATATAAAGCTATACTATACGATATATACTAAGTATTGACAGGTAATAGTTACATTATATATAAAGCTATACTATACGATATATACTAAGTATTGACAGGTAATAGTTACACTATATATAAAGCTATACTATACGATATATACTAAGTATTGACAGGTAATAGCTACACTATATATAAAGCTATACTATACGATATATACTAAGTATTGACAGGTAATAGTTACACTATATATAAAGCTATACTATACGATATATACTAAGTATTGTCAGGTAATAGTTACACTATATATAAAGCTATACTATACGATATATACTAAGTATTGACAGGTAATAGTTACACTATATATAAAGTTATACTATACGATATATACTAAGTATTGTCAGGTAATAGTTACACTATATATAAAGCTATACTATACGATATATACTAAGTATTGTCAGGTAATAGTTACACTATATATAAAGCTATACTATACGATATATACTAAGTATTGACAGGTAATAGTTACACTATATATAAAGCTATACTATACGATATATACTAAGTATTGTCAGGTAATAGCTACACTATATATAAAGCTATACTATACGATATATACTAAGTATTGACAGGTAATAGTTACACTATATATAAAGCTATACTATACGATATATACTAAGTATTGACAGGTAATAGTTACACTATATATAAAGCTATACTATACGATATATACTAAGTATTGACAGGTAATAGTTACACTATATATAAAGCTATACTATACGATATATACTAAGTATTGACAGGTAATAGTTACACTATATATAAAGCTATACTATACGATATATACTAAGTATGGTCAGGTAATAGTTACACTATATATAAAGCTATACTATACGATATATACTAAGTATTGACAGGTAATAGTTACACTATATATAAAGCTATACTATACGATATATACTAAGTATTGACAGGTAATAGTTACACTATATATAAAGCTATACTATACGATATATACTAAGTATTGACAGGTAATAGCTACACTATATATAAAGCTATACTATACGATATATACTAAGTATTGACAGGTAATAGTTACACTATATATAAAGCTATACTATACGATATATACTAAGTATTGACAGGTTATAGTTACACTATATATAAAGCTATACTATACGATATATACTAAGTATTGACAGGTAATAGTTACACTATATATAAAGCTATACTATACGATATATACTAAGTATTGACAGGTAATAGTTACACTATATATACAGCTATACTATACGATATATACTAAGTATTGTCAGGTAATAGTTACACTATATATAAAGCTATACTATACGATATATACTAAGTATTGTCAGGTAATAGTTACACTATATATAAAGCTATACTATACGATATATACTAAGTATTGACAGGTAATAGTTACACTATATATAAAGCTATACTATACGATATATACTAAGTATTGACAGGTAATAGTTACACTATATATAAAGCTATACTATACAATATATACTAAGTATTGTCAGGTAATAGTTACACTATATATAAAGCTATACTATACGATATATACTAAGTATTGACAGGTAATAGTTACACTATATATAAAGCTATACTATACGATATATACTAAGTATTGTCAGGTAATAGTTACACTATATATAAAGCTATACTATACGATATATACTAAGTATTGTCAGGTAATAGTTACACTATATATAAAGCTATACTATACGATATATACTAAGTATTGACAGGTAATAGTTACACTATATATAAAGCTATACTATACGATATATACTAAGTATTGACAGGTAATAGTTACACTATATATAAAGCTATACTATACAATATATACTAAGTATTGACAGGTAATAGTTACACTATATATAAAGCTATACTATACGATATATACTAAGTATTGACAGGTAATAGCTACACTATATATACAGCTATACTATACGATATATACTAAGTATTGACAGGTAATAGTTACACTATATATAAAGCTATACTATACGATATATACTAAGTATTGACAGGTAATAGTTACACTATATATAAAGCTATACTATACAATATATACTAAGTATTGTCAGGTAATAGTTACACTATATATAAAGCTATACTATACGATATATACTAAGTATTGTCAGGTAATAGCTACACTATATATAAAGCTATACTATACGATATATACTAAGTATTGACAGGTAATAGTTACACTATATATAAAGCTATACTATACGATATATACTAAGTATGGTCAGGTAATAGTTACACTATATATAAAGCTATACTATACGATATATACTAAGTATTGTCAGGTAATAGTTACACTATATATAAAGCTATACTATACGATATATACTAAGTATTGTCAGGTAATAGTTACACTATATATAAAGCTATACTATACGATATATACTAAGTATTGACAGGTAATAGCTACACTATATATAAAGCTACGGTATACTATACGATATATACTAAGTAATAAAGATCAGGATAAAGGTTCAGCGCTGATAAGAAACAGGGAATATAACAGCAAGGCAGCACACCTTAAAAAGGGGAATCCCCTCTGAACCCCTTGAAATACAATGGAGAAAAAAAGGAAGGAATAGGGGTGCGCCTTAAACAAGTGGAAATAACAAATAATAATATAAAAGTAGGATTAGCAGCAATAACAGAAACGTCCGATAAAATGTCCAAATATAATATATAAAATATGAATAACAACAGGTACCTAATAGTCCAAATATAAAATATCCAAATGTGCAAATGGTGGTCCTAATAGTCCATCAGGAGGGTATGTAGCGTCCGAATGTATATCTGTAGTTTGAAGATAAATATGCGGGAAGAACAGAAGAGAGAAAAACTCCAATGGTGTAGTATTAAAACAAAATATGGATATTGTAAATAACAGTGGAACTGCTCACAATATTCAGAGCTTAAATCCAGCTCTGGTATGGATAGCGTGAAGTGGAATAATCCCCACTCAAGGATATGTGGTGCTCCTCTTTGGTCCTTTGGTAAAAAGATGGAGTAGTCCAACTCGGGATAAGAAAAAATAAAATAAAAAATATAGTGCTCACTGTATAGATGATAAAACAATTAAAATGAGATAAAATATACTCACGGTATATAGAGCAGACGTACTGCTCGGTGGATGGCGTATGGGTGGTATAATCCCCACCTTAAGGATTCTTTGGTAGTCCAATATGGTCGGAATCAATGGTGGTTAGGTCTGAATAAAATAAACTTGCATAGAATAAAATAGCAAATAATATAATATAAAAGTGAAAGGAGGAATGTGGCAAACCAGTGTATAATAGCCAGATATTCCTTTAATAACACTTTGATTGATTTTTTTTTCTTTTCTTTTTTTTTTTATAAATCAAAGTGTTATTAAAGGAATATCTAGCTATTATACACTGGTTTGCCACATTCCTCCTTTCACTTTTATATTATATTATTTGCTATTTTATTCTATGCAAGTTTATTTTATTCAGACCTAACCACCATTGATTCCGACCATATTGGACTACCAAAGAATCCTTAAGGTGGGGATTATACCACCCATGCGCCATCCACCGAGCAGTACGTCTGCTCTATATACCGTGAGTATATTTGATCTAATTTTAATTGTTTTATCATCTATACAGTGAGCACTATATTTTTTATTTTATTTTTTCTTATCCCGAGTTGGACTACTCCATCTTTTTACCAAAGGACCAAAGAGGAGCACCACATATCCTTGAGTGGGGATTATTCCACTTCACGCTATCCATACCAGAGCTGGATTTAAGCTCTGAATATTGTGAGTAGTTCCACTGTTATTTACAATATCCATATTTTGTTTTTATACTACACCATTGGAGTTTTTCTCTCTTCTGTTCTTCCCGCATATTTATCTTCAAACTACAGATATACATTCGGACGCTACATACCCTCCTGATGGACTATTAGGACCACCATTTGCACATTTGGATATTTTATATTTGGACTATTAGGTACCTGTTGTTATTCATATTTTATATATTATATTTGGACATTTTATCGGACGTTTCTGTTATTGCTGCTAATCCTACTTTTATATTATTATTTGTTATTTCCACTTGTTTAAGGCGCACCTTTATTCCTTCCTTTTTTTCTCCAATATATACTAAGTATTGACAGGTTACATAGCTTTAAAAAAAAAAAAAAAGACACGTATCTATAAAGTTCAGCCTTTCTCACATCTGTTTTTTGCTGTTGACCCAGAAGAAGACAAAAAAAAAAACCCAGTCTGGGGGGCGGAGCCTAGCAACCAAGCCGAACGGCCGCACAACAGAAGAGCTCCTCACTAAAAGCAACTAAATTAAGCCTGAAAACATACTTTAAGCCCAAAACTGACAGCTTTTCAGCCTCCGAGAGGTGGGCACAACGCAGAGGAAGTACACGAGTGGGACCATGGCCAAAAACGGCAACGGCATCCTGGGAATCGACGTGAGGCCTACAAGCGGCCTACTCGGAAGGCACGGGGGAAACGGCCGATCCTCCTGCTGACCGCAGTCAATTTACTTGGAGGTCACATTCACTCCTCCCCCCGCCGGAGAGGGATATCCCGGCACACATCTCATGCCTCAGGTTAACGGCACCACCTTTGATGTACCAGGACTACTGGCCCGTCGCTGCATAACATGGTGGACGCCACGTGCCAGCCAGATCGCAGAACCCCACTGCCACCACTCTCAGACCGGCTGGACCGCCTGTTGGCAGACTTTTGGGCCAAGCTGTCGGCCCATAGCACCACCCCAGCAGAGACACCAGCGGCATCTACCGTGCAGGTCCACCTGCTTCACCCTACTCCTCAGGGAAGGGGCCAAACTACAGCCTGGAAAGCGGGGAGCAGAAGGCGGGAAACCAGACGCAAATCCCTGCGGGTCAGGAACAGCCCACCGGCGGTGAGTCACTTAACTGCCAGGAGACAGACCCCAGGACTATCTACGCAAACGTCCCCTCCCCACATGGTGAACACAAACCCACCCGGGCTCAGATACCATGGCGGAGGCCACCAGACTCCCAGACACAACCCAGCCCAGCACCATTACCTGACAGTGCAGCGGCACGATGGGGGACCTACTCACACTCACCAAGCTCCTTCAACAGAGCACTCCAACCACCGTGAGACCCACAACCCCCACCAGGGACAACAAGCCCATGACAAGCGCACCACAAAACATGGGAATCACGCAACCATGCCCTCTGACTGCATCGCAGCTGGACACTGGAGGGACCCTCGCCGCCTACTGCTCCGGTCACCGGCCCGACGGCGGATGGGAATCGGTTAGACCACACAGGCTGGACTTTGCAGTACTTAATGCGGACACAGCACACTAAGCCTAACGCAATATGTGCACTCAATCTTTGCCTATACCTGAACTGATCAACGTGCAAACAAGCGACATGTTATATGAGTATAAGCGCTGGTAAAATCTTAAAAATGCGGACATTGTTAAACACATGCCACTATACTTTTCACTCATGCATAATCTGCAATAGAAATGCCGTAACTTATAGTGCTAAATGTATGCTCTTTTGCTATGCCTATACTAGTATCTTACCTTTTCTGTTGAGCAGCGCAGAAGATTTCTCAGATAAGCAACATAACTATATAAAAATGTGCAGCACCCTTTACATTTACGACACATAGGCATAGTTATTGGGCTTTATCTAGTTAGGCTATTCGCGTATTAAGTCACCATCCTGAGTACCCTGGGTGTCTGTACTGCTTCACCCTGTTAAGTCAAACTAGCTAATCACCCACATGCTCAAGCTTGCAGTTGTTTAATTAATTTGTTGTGTTCTTTCTATGTAATGCATCTACGATATACACGTATACCATTGATATTAATCTACATATGTTAAAAAATGTTTATAGCTTGTACCAAACGACAACAAAAAGAAAAATGTGCAGTTCTTTAGTGCCAACTTGCAAAACTTGATGGATAAAATATGCGTGGTGTTGTGGCACATTACAAATGCTTGTTATTTTCATGCACAGAAAAAATAAAGAATTTAAAAAAAAAAAAAAAAAAAAAGTCTGAAGCGCTTCCAGTTTTGCAACAAACTAAGAAAAAAACATTTTTGGCCCAGAATGAAAGTCAGATTTATCCTTGGATCAAGAAGCCATTACCCCACTAATTAAAAATGATATCCCTGTATATCATGTTTTTGCAAGTATTCACCCAGTTGCTAATTAAACAATTGTATAGACTCTGATAAAACCATCTCTTCAGGCAGGGAATTCCACATCCATATTGTTATTATTATCCACACAAAAAAACCTTTTCTTTGCCTTAAATGAAATCTCCTCTCTTCCAGTCTAAACGCATGACCTCGTGTCCTATGTATAGCCCTGTTTATGAATAGATTTCCAGATAATGGTTTGTACTGGCCCTGAATATATTTGTATAATGTTATCGTATCCCCTCTCAGGCGCTTTTTTTCCAAACTAAAGAAATTTACATTTTTTAACCTTTCTTCTTAACTAAAATGCTCCATTCCTTTTACCACTTTTGAAGCCAGTAGCTGCACTCTCTCTAGTGCCATAATATCCTTCTTTTTTCCCCAGGTTTATTTTGTATTCCATGTTTGTAAATGCATAAATCTTACATGACCACCATAAACGACAAATAAGCTCTGTGAGAAAATGCCTCCCAACACATACATTTTGGAAAACAGGAGTCTTTCATATGTCAAATGATTACATATAGTATTGGTCTGGTCAGTAGTAAAAACATTATAGTGTCACATGTTTTGGTGGTCAAATGCAGAAAAGAAAGATTCTAAACAAAAAGATAACACCAAAACATAATAGTGAACATAAGTAGAACATGGCCAAATGGATATTCTGCTTAACTGCACTATCATCAGATTGTTTGTTATGGCTGCAGGAGATGTCCCATAGGATATGACAATGCGGCTAGATGACCTGTCAGTGGACTATCGCCTCCCATTTATAAACTTCCCTGAACCAACTAGGAAGTTACCCCAAACCCAGTTTATTCATGATATCCTTCTTTAGAACAGGTGTCCAAAATTGCACAGCATATTCAAGGTGTGGTCTTACCAGCGATTTATAAAGAGGCAAAATTATATTCCCAACCCGAGAATTAATGCCCTTTTATATTCATGACAATACCTTACTGGCCGTAGCCACTGCCGATTGACATTGCACATTGTAGCCTATTTTATTGTCTATAATAATTCCCAAATCCTTCTTGTGTTGTCAGTGGCATCGCTGGGAGGGTGGGGGGGTTGGGGGGGGGGGACCAGAGGGGGCCATGGCCCCCCTTACATCATTCAGTGCCCCCCCTTTTTTCCCCCAATTGAAATTGAAGTTGGGAGCACAGTCTCCCTTCAGAAGCTGCAGCTGCACTGTCAGCACTATGTTCCACCCTTTTCCCACCTGCCGCCAGAGGGGGGCGCTGTGCTGTATCCCCACATGCTGCCAGAGGGGGGCGCTGTGCAAGAGGGGGGCGCTGTGCTATATTCCCACATGCGGCCAGAGGCGGCGCTGTGCTGTATTCCCACGTGCTGCCAGAGGGGGACGCTGTGCTGTATTCCCACATGCTGCCAGAGGGGGCGCTGTGCTGTATTCCCACATGCGGCCAGAGGGGGCGCTGTGCTGTATTCCCACGTGCTGCCAGAGGGGGGCGCTGTGCTGTATTCCCACATGCGGCCAGAGGGGGCGCTGTGCTGTATTCCCACATGCTGCCAGTGGGGGCACTGTGCTGTATTCCCACATGCAGCCTGAGATGGCGCTGTGCTGTATTCCCACATGCTGCCAGAGGGGGCACTGTGCTGTATTCCCACGTGCAGCCTGAGATGGCACTGTGCTGAATTCCCACATGCGGCCAGAGGCGGCGCTGTGCTGTATTCCCACATGCTGCCAGAGGGGGCGCTGTGCTGTACTCCCACATGCGGCCAGAGGGGGCGCTGTGCTGTATTCCCACATGCTGCCAGAGGGGGCACTGTGCTGTATTCCCACATGCAGCCTGAGAGGGCGCTGTGCTGTATTCCCACATGCTGTCAGAGGGGGCACTGTGCTGTATTCCCACATGCTGCCAGAGGGGGCACTGTGCTGTATTCCCACATGTTGCCAGAGGGGGCGCTCTGCTGTATTCCCACATGCTGCCAGAGGGGGCGCTCTGCTGTATTCCCACATGCGGCCAGAGGGGGCGCTGTGCTGTATTCCCACGTGCTGCCAGAGGGGAGCGCTGCGCTGTATTCCCACATGCGGCCAGAGGGGGCGCTGTGCTGTATTACCACATGCTGCCAGAGGGGGCACTGTGCTGTATTCCCACATGCAGCCTGAGAGGGCGCTGTGCTGTATTCCCACATGCTGTCAGAGGGGGCACTGAGCTGTATTCCCACATGCTGCCAGAGGGGGCACTGTGCTGTATTCCCACATGTTGCCAGAGGGGGCGCTGTGCTGTATTCCCACATGCTGCCAGAGGGGGCGCTGTGCTGTATTCCCACATGCGGCCAGAGGGGGCGCTGTGCTGTATTCCCACGTGCTGCCAGAGGGGGGCGCTGTGCTGTATTCCCACGTGCTGCCAGAGGTGGGCGCTGTGCTGTATTCCCACATGCGGCCAGAGGGGGCGCTGTGCTGTATTCCCACATGCTGTCAGAGGGGGCACTGTGCTGTATTCCCACATGCTGCCAGAGGGGGCACTGTGCTGTATTCCCACATGTTGCCAGAGGGGGCGCTGTGCAGTATTCCCACATGCTGCCAGAGGGGGCACTGTGCTGTATTCCCACATGCTGCCAGAGGTGGGCGCTGTGCTGTATTCCCACATGCGGCCAGAGGGGGCGCTGTGCTGTATTCCCACGTGCTGCCAGAGGCGGGCGCTGTGCTGTATTCCCACATGCGGCCAGAGGGGGCGCTGTGCTGTATTCCCACATGCTGTCAGAGGGGGCACTGTGCTGTATTCCCACATGCTGCCAGAGGGGGCACTGTGCTGTATTCCCACATGTTGCCAGAGGGGGCGCTGTGCAGTATTCCCACATGCTGCCAGAGCGGGCGCTGTGCTGTATTCCCACATGTTGCCAGAGGGGGCACTGTGCTATATTCCCAAATGCTGCCAGAGGGGGCGCTGTGCTGTATTCCCACATGCTGCCAGAAGGGGCACTGTGCTGTATTCCCACATGCTGCCAGAGGGGGCGCTGTGCTGTATTCCCACCTGCAGCGTGAGGGGGCGCTGTGCTGTATTCCCACCTGCAGCCAGAGGGGGCACTGTGCTGTATTCCCACATGTTGCCAGAGGGGGCACTGTGCTGTATTCCCACATGTTGCCAGAGGGGGCACTGTGCTGTATTCCCACCTGCAGCCAGAGGGGGCGCTGTGCTGTATTTGCACCTGCAGCGTGAGGGGGCGCTGTGCTGTATTCCCACCTGCAGCCAGAGGGGGCACTGTGCTGTATTCCCACCTGCAGCCAGAGGGGTCGCTGTGCTGTATTCCCACCTGCAGCGTGAGGGGACGCTGTGCTGGGAAGACTTCCTCCGGGATCACAGAGAGCAGCGCAGGGAGAGACAGGGAGAGGAAGCTCAGCTCTGCACAGAGGCACCCAGGCAGCTGCAGGTAAGTGGGAGTCAGTCTCTGTGTGTGTGGGGGGGGGGGGGGGGCAGTCAGTGTGTGTGGTTTTGTTTATTTTTTTTTTTTTTTTTAATTCTTTATTTAAGTTGTCGACAGGTACATGTACATCGCATTATCATCTTTCGGTACAAAGCATGTCTGGTTATACAAAGGTGGTTAACAATATCAAGATCTTAACTGGGACATATACCATCTGTATCTGCTGTTCGTTAATGCATTGTCCCGTGCTCTTCGTCCGATACAAAACATGCTTTGTTTGTATTAAAGGGACACTATAGTCACCTGAACAACTTTAGCTTAATGAAGCAGTTTTGGTGTATAGAACATGCCCCTGCAGCCTCACTGCTCAATCCTCTGCCATTTAGCAGTTAAATCCCTTTGTTTATGAACCCTAGTCACACCTCCCTGCATGTGACTTGCACAGCCTTCCATAAACACTTCCTGTAAAGAGAGCCCTATTTAGGCTTTATTTATTGCAAGTTCTGTTTAATTAAGATTTTTTTTATCCCCTGCTATGTTAATAGCTTGCTAGATCCTGCAAGAGCCTCCTGTGTGTGATTAAAGTTCAATTTAGAGATTGAGATACAATGATTTAAATAGCAAGAAACAGTATAGAGGTGGCGCTAAAGGATCAAATAGGTGAATGGTGCAGCTAAACCCAAGTATATCACCACTATATATACTTAAAGAAGATACAGTACAACCAAAGAAAGGTAAAAGCGCACACACACACCAAGGAGGGTTATTTACCTGGAGTATGACAAATAATAGGTATCTCCTCCTTATATACAATGAGTAGATTCAATTATAGAATTCCCTATACAAAAAATATAAACACAGAGAAGGACATAGTGCAACCTGTATATTATATACAATAAAATGGGAAATTCTGAGATGGAATCACTCACACTTTGATGAGCCGTTTAGAAGTAGGCTCAGGACTTAGGTAGCTTTTATGTCACTTAAATGGGACATACACATTTCTTTAACTCTTCAGGCAGGTTCCCCTTGAATCTCAATAATCGTCTATTGTCAAGTTTGGAGTCAGGAGCCAGGAGCCAGGAGTATCAGGATAAGTGATTTATTTAAAAAATAAATAATAAAAAGCAATATTGCACAACGCGTTTCAACCAACTGTTAGTGGTCTTCCTCAGGTGCTCTTCTAGGTTACAATGAATATACTCCAGCTTATATAGGGGTAGTATTGCAGGCTTAATTACTTAGTTTAAAACACCTGCATAGGTAATTACCTTGTATGGTCCGGACCGGATGTGATCTGCCACCTCCAATATGGCTCCACATCCGGTTCGGAAACACACATTCCTGAAGGGGCGGAACTTTACAACAGATGACAGGAAACATAGAAATTCAATACTGTAATAAATATCCTCCCCCCATCATAGTCAGCATACACGATATGGTTAGATCGTGTGTGACTATGGAGATGGGGGTATTGTGAGTCCGTTCCGGTATCCCGTCGTGTCACTTCCGGTGACGTATGTAGTAATGGAGTCCGTCCGTCGCGTCACTTCCGGTTTCGCTAAAAGTCAATCGGCAGAATTTCTTCCTTCTTATAAAGTTATAGGAATGTTCATTTCAACTTGAAGCCGAGGTGGCCATCTTTAGAGTGGGCAAACAGTCCTAATGTGTATATACTCGTACCACAGGGCAAATATTGCATACAAAATAAGAAAAATAAATATACATATTAATTACATCATCAAGCACAGTTTAATAGCACAAAAAGATATATATATATATCTTATGTATATCACTAAAATAGATGATAAGTGAAATACATTAAATTTAAAGTGCATGAAATTAAAGTGCTACATGAACACAATACAAAATAACTGTGCAAAGTACTATCAAAATACAATAACCATAAAAACCAGTTGTCCAGCAAATTCTTAATCTCAATTGCTAAAACTAAAATAAAAAACCTCTGCATATAGGAGACATATAATAAATATATTTTACAAATATACAAAACCCAACTTATAAAAGTTAGTAAAAAAGAAAGGGGCTAAAAGGGCTAAGAAGGACAGCCAGAAAGGGTGGGGGTGGGGGGGTTTTCGCCTGTGCGGGCTATCCCAATATGCATCTATGTAACGGATCACCTGGCACCCCGACTGAGTACCTCCGTTAAAGGATGCTCCTAGCGCTTCCTGAGGCCTCCAAGCACTCTAGCCGACACCACAATCACCGAATCAGAGAAGCATATGAATACTCTCAAGCATATGAATGCTGTAGACAGTTGAATAGGAACCATACGAATAGGTTTTCAATCCTAGCAGTCAAACTGGAACAGCATACAATAAATCCTCCCCCAATAATGAGACGACACTTCACTTTGAGGGTTAAACAGGAACTCTGGACTGGCTCATCCAGCCTGGCTTTTATTTCCATCTTACACATACAGGCCACACCCAGGGGGAGGCATAAAATGACCAATAGTGTCACGGGTGCAACCCACACATCCCCTCCCCTTAGTGTGACACATAATTCCCAGATTTTACTAGTAACATGACGTAAAGTCATGATTTTATTAAAGACACGGAGGCGAGTATTATGCATAACTCTTTCTTTATTTCCTCAGCAGCAAAGATAGAGGAATATAAATATTATCAAAAAATGAAAGAAAACTGTACAGGCATAACAGGTAGCCAATCACATAATAGAGGAAGTAGCTATATAAGTCCTGTGTCTCCCACAATCCCCCTCTTTCTTGCGAAACCGAAGACCAGGTAAGATAAAACGATGTCCCACTTGATCCAAACAGGAAACGGGAAACAAAACGATAACTTCAAGCTAAAAAAGATAGAAAAATATGGTAATTTCCAAACTCAAAACTGTAGACTTACCAAACATAACCGTGAGGAGTCCTACATGAAACAGGATTCTGGAATAGAAAATATATAAAATTAGAAACCAATATAAAACTGTTAAAATCATCTAAACATGATAAAATTACATGATATAGATACATGATCCCAATACAGACCTAATTGACAACATACCTGCATAGTATCGAAGCATCTCTTATCCCAAATCCACACCGGGAGGGTGGGAGGGAATAATACTCGCCTCCGTGTCTTTAATAAAATCATGACTTTACGTCATGTTACTAGTAAAATCTGGGAATTTTATTAAAGACACGGAGGCTCATATTATGCAAGTTCAAAGCTGTGCTATCACTTGAGATGCGATGTGTTCAATTGGTCTGAAATAGAAGTCCCTGAAGGTCGATTCTCGGGACCAGTCCGCTGCGCGCATGATGTCTTCCAGACGGCAACCAACTGTGGATGCCTTCGAGGCCATAGCACCTCGTACAGAATGAGATGTAAAGATAGACGTGTCTATACCCGCTAGGGATAAAAGCCAACGAATCCAACGCGCTAGCGTCGGTGTCGAGACTGGGCGATGAGGAGCCTTAAACGAAATGAATAGGGGATGTCGGTCAGACGAACGCAACGGTCGCGTAGCCTCTAGATAGGCCTTCAAACAATCCACCGGACAGAGTGCCGGACATAACGAGAATCTAGGATATACGAAGGATTTGGATGCCGACTTAGTCCTCCTAGATATGTTGAAAGTAACGCCTTCAGGAGTAAACACAAAGGCACCCCAATCAAGAGCCCTGACATCGGAGACTCTCTTACAAGAGACCAGGCAAAACAGCATAACCATCTTGGAGGATAGTTGTTTAAGAGTCAAGTCATGGTTAGGATACCACTCCGACAGGAACCGCAACATTATGTTGACGTCCCAAAAGGCCGAAAAACGCGACCTAGGTGGACGGACGAGGCGAATACCCTTGAGAAGACGGCATACAAAAGGATGTTTGCCGACGGGTAAACCTTCCAAACCTCCGTGACCGGCAGATATGGCCGAGCGAAAAACATTGATAGTCCTGTACGCCTTGCCCGAGTCGAACAGGGCTGTGAGAAACTCCAGGATCAAATGGAGAGGGGCAGATACGGGATCCACTGCCCGTTCCATGCACCAATCAGACCAAGACTTCCATGCAGCTCGGTAAGCTGATCGCGTGCCCGGAGCCCAGGCGTTATCGAGGAGCAAGAGAGTTGTCTGTGGAACGTCAGGGACAACCCAGCGTCCCCTGAAAGGAACCACGCCACCAGGGGCAACTGGTGCCGTAGCACAAATTCGTGCGAGTTCCCATCCGGATCCAGAAGGAGGTTCTGAAAGTTCGGTAATAGACGAGGGAAGTCTATGGACAACTCCATCAGTCGAGGGAACCACGGACGGGATCTCCACAGAGGGGTGATCAGAGCCAGACAGCAGTCGTGATGAACCAGCTTCGAGATCGTACGAGCAATCATGTTGAATGGAGGAAAGGCATACAGGCGGCCCGGTGGCCATTCCTGAAGAAAGGCATCCGTCGCCACAGCCGCCGGGTCCGGTCTCCAACTGTAGAACTTCGGCAATTGAGTGTTCAGTCGAGAGGCGAACAGGTCCATCTCGAATCGTCCCCACAACCCGGTTAGGCTTTGGAAGACCGAGGCGTGCAAGCGCCAGTCTCCCGAGTCTCTCAAATGCCTGGAGTTCCAATCCGCATCGGTTGTCCAGACCCGGAATATGTTCCGCCGTCACCGAAACGTTGTTGAAAAGGCAGAATTGCCAAAAATCCTTCGCCAATAGAGCCAACATCTTGGACTTGGCGACGCCCAGGTGATTTATGTATCGGACCGCCGATACGTTGTCCAACTTGAGGAGAACACAACAGTTCGCCCTTCCAGGGGTAAGGCTGCGAATCGCAAAGGCTCCCGCCAGAAGTTCTAGGCAGTTGATGTGTAACGACTTCTCTGCGTCGGACCATCTGCCTCCTGTGGAAATGTTGCCACAACGAGCCCCCCAGCCGTGCAAGCTGGCATCTGATTCTATGATCACGTCCGGAATGGAACCGAAAATCGCCCTTCCGTTCCAGGCTTCCATGTGTGCTAGCCACCATACCAGCTCGTCTCTGGATTCCTCGTCCAGACAAATCCGAGATTCGTAGGAGTGACCCGAACGTAGGTGTGACCCCTTGAGCCGTTGGAGAGCCCGGTAATGCAGAGGGCCTGGGAATATCGCCTGAATGGAGGAGGCCAGTAGACCGATGATCCTTGCCAACTGTCGAACCGATAAGTCCGAAGCACGAAGAGCTCGACAAAGCTCCTTCTGGATGGCTTTTATCTTGGATTCCGGCAAGTACAGGAACTGCCGTACGGAATTGTCAGGGTACCTGAGGCCTCTACCTCTAAGGGAGGTAGAGACTTGGTGGTTTATCCGTCCAGGCGAGCTGTTTCCTCCGTTCCTCGCGGTTCATCCAGTCACTTAAACACCGGCCGCGAGGAATCCACGTCCTTTTCTAGCAGGACGCTCAATACGTGACGTCATGACGCTATCACGAGCGACCTGTCACTCAAGTCTCCGATATCCAATCGGTACTTGTCAGAGGCGTGATTACCATCCAGAGCCAGGGTATTTAAGCTTACTTCTCACTTCAGCTCATTGCCCTGTCGTGGTTCTAGCTTGTCTAGTCACTCAGCGCTCTGGTATTCTTGTTTGCTATATTGGTTTTGACTCGGCTCGTTGTACTACCCTGCTTCTCTGTTATCCCTTGACCCGGCTTGTCTCTCGCTTATCTGTCTTCTCGTTCCCTCGACCTCGGCTTGTCTCTGACTATTCTCTATTACTCTCGGTACGTTAGTCCGGCCATTCTAAGGCCCGGTATACGTATCTTTCCTCTCTTTGTACTCTGCGTGTTGGATCCCTGTCCCGATCCTGACATTACGACAGGGCCAATGGATCCTGCAGGTACAAACAGTCAGCTTGGTTCTTCGGATCCCAGGTTTGACGCCATGGAGCATAGGATGGATCAGATGGCTTTGGCACTACAGGCACTTTTGTCCCGTGCTAGTAATCCACCTGAGGAGACACGTACTCCTTCTATTTCTCCTGCAGTCTCAGGTCTAGAGGTAGCCACTGTAGGTGCTTCTTCCCGTATTACCCCACCAGTACGTTATGGCGGGTCACCGGAGAAGTGTCGTGGTTTTCTAAACCAGATTAGCATCCATTTCGAATTACAACCCCGCTCTTATCCTACTGATAGAGCGAAGGTTGGATTTATTATCACTCTACTCATTGAAAAAGCTTTGAGATGGGCCAATCCTTTATGGGAGAATGATAACCCACTAGTCTATAATTATAATGCCTTTGTAGCTGCGTTTAGAAGAACTTTTGACCCCCCTGGTAGGAAGGTCAATGCAGCTAGATTACTGTTGCGCCTTAGACAAGACAATCGAACACTTGTGGATTATGCACTAGAGTTCAGGTCCTTGGCGGCAGAAGTTAAGTGGAACGAACAGGCTTATATAGATGTGTTTCTGAATGGGTTATCAGATGTAATTCTTGACGAGGTCGCTACTAGAGAACTCCCTGAAAATTTGGAGGATTTAATTTCTTTTATATCTCGTATTGATGAACGCTTAAGAGAGAGGCTGAACATTCGAGATAGGACCCGTAGACCCTCCTTTAAACTAGCGCCTACCTTTCAAATTTCTGAGTTCGAGGACTTACGTATTCCTGAACCTATGCAGATAGGCAGTACTCATCTCACAGAGAGTGAGAGACAGTACAGGAGAAGGGAGGGCTTATGTATGTATTGTGGAGTCAGGGGTCATTTACGCCTAAACTGTCCCAATCGTTCGGGAAACGCTCGCACCTAAGTTCCTCTAGAGGACAGGCCTTGGGTGTTTCTACTTTGTCCTCTATTCACAACTACAAAGAGCTCAGGCTTCTGTTACCCGTTTCTTTAAAGTGGGAGAAGGGAGTAGTTAAGACTATGGCACTAATCGATTCTGGAGCTGCTGAGAGCTTTATAGATCAGGGTTTTGCTGCCAAGCATGCTATTCCATCCCAGTTAAAAGAGACACCACTGGCCGTTGAGGCCATCGATGGTAGACCGTTACTTGAGCCTGTTATTTTCCATGAGACCATACCGATTAACTTAACTGTTGGCATCCTACATAGAGAAGACATATCCTTACTGCTCATTTCTTCTCCGTCTATTCCCATAGTGCTGGGGTACTCCTGGTTGAGGAGACATAACCCTATTATTAATTGGGAGTCAGGGGAGATAGTTTCGTGGGGACAGAATTGTCAAGAGAAATGCTTGCGGAAAGTCTCACCTCTCGGCTTAACCAATACAGCGGCTAACTCTGATAATCCTACAGAGACACAAATTCCGTCTCAGTATCTAGATTTAAAGGCTGTATTTGACAAAAAGAAAGCCGATACCTTACCCCCACACAGGTCCTTTGATTGCAAAATTAACCTACTCCCTGGTACCATGCCGCCCAGAGGTCATGTATACCCGTTATCTACGAAAGAGAACTCAGTTCTAGAGGAGTATATTCACGAAAATTTAGACAAGGGATTCATTAGAAGGTCCTCCTCCCCTGCCGGGGCTGGATTTTTTTTTGTTAAAAAGAAGGATGGTTCTCTGAGGCCTTGTATTGATTATCGAGGCCTAAATAAGATAACCATTAAAAATGCCTATCCAATCCCCTTGATTACCGAACTCTTCGATCGTTTGAAGGGCTCTACAATTTTCACCAAGTTAGACCTCAGAGGGGCATATAACTTGGTGAGAATCCAGCAGGGACATGAGTGGATGACGGCATTCAATACTCGATATGGTCACTATGAATATACTGTTATGCCTTTTGGGTTATGCAATGCACCAGCTGTATTCCAGGATCTGATAAATGAGGTTCTTAGGGAATTTCAGCAAGATTGCGTCATTGTATACCTAGATGATATACTCATTCATTCTAGTGACATTGAGATTCATCACAAGCAAGTCAGGAGGGTTTTGCACAAGCTTCTCCAGCATGGCTTGTACTGCAAGTTGGAGAAATGTAGCTTTGATCAAACCCAGGTAACCTTTCTCGGCTATGTGATCTCTGGGGAGGGATTTAAGATGGACCCGGATAAGCTCCAATCCATTCTAGAGTGGCCTTTACCCAAAGGTCTTAAAGCCGTACAGAGATTTATTGGTTTTTCTAATTATTATAGGCGCTTTATTAAGGGCTATTCTTCCATTATCGCACCTATCACTAACATGACCAAACAGGGGGCTGATACTAAGAATTGGACTACTGAAGCTCTCCTGGCGTTCAAAACTCTCAAGGAGCTTTTCGCTTCCGCTCCAATTTTAGTTCACCCCGACACTTCTCTGCCTTTTTTACTTGAGGTAGACGCATCAGAGACTGGTTTAGGTGCTGTCCTATCTCAAAGGTTGGGTGTTGATAAACCATTACATCCATGTGGATTTTTCTCTAAAAAATTGACCGGTACTGAGAGCAGGTATGACATTGGTGACAGAGAATTACTAGCGGTTATCAAGGCTTTGAAAGAGTGGAGACATTTATTGGAAGGTACTTTACATCCTGTTACCATTCTGACAGACCACAAAAACTTGTCTTATATCGGAGAGGCCAAACGTCTGCCCTCCAGGCAGGCTCGTTGGTCGTTGTTTCTTACCCATTTCAATTACGTTCTGACTTACAGACCTGGGTCAAAGAATTCTAAAGCCGATGCGCTATCTCGCCAATATGAGCCCTCTGCCTCAGTTGAACCACTGTTGTCCTCCATTGTACCCAAATGCAATATTATTGCTAATACCAGCCTCAAAATTCATTCTCCGCTACTTGACCAGATCTTGAAGTCACAACATCTAGCTCCTGGAAACACTCCTGAGGGAAGAAACTTTGTTCCTCCTGAACTTCAACTGGAGCTCCTACAATGCTTTCACGAAAGTAAAATAGCTGGTCATCCTGGTATTCGCAAGACATACTCTCTGATATCCAAGGATTTCTGGTGGCCTTCACTTCGAAAAGATATTGAGGAGTTCGTCGCAGCTTGTGAGACTTGTGCCAAGACTAAACTACTTCATACATCTCCATGTGGTCTGTTACACCCCTTGGACATTCCTGAGAAACCTTGGTCCTGTTTGTCCATAGACTTTATCGTTGATTTGCCTGCTTCCAAGAGACAGACTGTTATTCTCACGGTGGTGGATAGATTTACTAAGATGGCCCATTTCGTGCCATTACCTAAACTTCCGACTTCTCCTGAATTGGCGGAGATTTTTGCGAGAGAGGTTTTTCGCCTACATGGGATTCCTTCAGAGATTGTTTCTGATAGAGGTTCTCAATTTGTCTCACGTTTCTGGAGATCCTTTTGTTCTCAAATGGGCATCAAATTGAACTTCTCCTCTGCCTATCACCCTCAGTCTAACGGAGCTGCTGAACGTACTAATCAAAAGATCGAACAGTATCTACGTTGCTTTGTTTCCGAACACCAGGACGATTGGGTCGGTCTGATTCCTTGGGCGGAGTTCGCACACAATAACCTTGTTTGCGATTCAACTCGCTCTAGCCCTTTCTTCATGAACTATGGCTTTCATCCTTCGATTTTTCCTTCGGTTTCCTCTTCTCAGGGGATACCGTCGGTTGATGATCATGTCGCCAACCTGAAGAAATTATGGGATCAGACTCGGCAAATTCTATTACATAGTTCCTCGCTGTTCAAGAAACACGCTGACAAGCATAGAAGAGCGGCTCCTGTTTTTGTTCCTGGGGATAGGGTGTGGTTGAGTACCAAGAATATTCGCCTAAAAGTTCCATCTATGAAATTTGCTCCTCGTTACATAGGCCCTTACAGGGTTCTCACTCGTATCAATCCGGTTGCGTATCGCCTTGCTCTGCCACCTGCCTTACGCATTCCTAACTCCTTTCATGTCTCCTTGTTGAAACCTCTTATTTGCAACAAATTCTCCTCTAAGGTCTCCTCACCTCGCCCTGTTCAGGTGGAGGGTCGGGAGGAGTACGAGGTCAGCTCCATCATTGACTCCAGAATTTCAAGGGGAAAATTGCAATATCTGGTCAACTGGAGGGGATATGGCCCTGAGGAGAGGAGTTGGGTACCTCAGGAGGACGTTCATGCTTCTCGCCTTCGCAGAGCATTTCACCTCCGCTTCCCATCTCGCCCCGGTTCATTCCGCCCGGTGGGCGTATCTGAGAGGGGGGGTACTGTCAGGGTACCTGAGGCCTCTACCTCTAAGGGAGGTAGAGACTTGGTGGTTTATCCGTCCAGGCGAGCTGTTTCCTCCGTTCCTCGCGGTTCATCCAGTCACTTAAACACCGGCCGCGAGGAATCCACGTCCTTTTCTAGCAGGACGCTCAATACGTGACGTCATGACGCTATCACGAGCGACCTGTCACTCAAGTCTCCGATATCCAATCGGTACTTGTCAGAGGCGTGATTACCATCCAGAGCCAGGGTATTTAAGCTTACTTCTCACTTCAGCTCATTGCCCTGTCGTGGTTCTAGCTTGTCTAGTCACTCAGCGCTCTGGTATTCTTGTTTGCTATATTGGTTTTGACTCGGCTCGTTGTACTACCCTGCTTCTCTGTTATCCCTTGACCCGGCTTGTCTCTCGCTTATCTGTCTTCTCGTTCCCTCGACCTCGGCTTGTCTCTGACTATTCTCTATTACTCTCGGTACGTTAGTCCGGCCATTCTAAGGCCCGGTATACGTATCTTTCCTCTCTTTGTACTCTGCGTGTTGGATCCCTGTCCCGATCCTGACAGGAATCCACCTGGAACGCCAAAAACTCCATAGACTGGGCGGGGTTCAGGACCCACTTGTCCCAGTTGACCAGAAAACCTAGGTTCTGTAAGAGGTTGACCGTCCAGTCCAAATGCAGCCTCAGGCATTCCAACGATTGGGACATGATTAGGATGTCGTCCAGGTAAATAATCAGTCGAACCCCTCGGGTACGGAGGTACGACACCACCGGCTTCATTACCTTGGTGAAACACCAAGGGGCCGAGGAGAGACCGAACGGCAGGCATGTAAAACGCCAACGCCGTCCGTGCCAGGTGAAGTGTAAGTAGTCCCTGGACTCCACTGCTATTGGAACCGTGAAGTACGCATCCTTCAGGTCCAACTTGGCCATCCAATCCGACTGTCTCAGAAGGTCTCTGAGACAATGAATGCCTTCCATCTGAAAATGTTGGTAGCGTAGGAAGGCGTTGAGAGGGCGAAGATTTATCACTGGGCGGACACCGCCCCCTTTCTTGGGTACTAGGAAGAGATTGCTCGTAAAGCCTGGAGTGGCGAACGGCAATTCCTCGATGGCGCCTTTCGAGAACATCTCCTCGACTTCCGCGGAGATCATCGCGTCCTGCTCCTGTGGGAGAGACAATTCCCTGGGGGTATACATTTGAACAGGCAGGGAGACGAAATCTAGTTGATAACCCTTTACGCATTGCAGAACCCAAGCATCTGAGGTTATAACTGCCCACTTTGGGTAGAATAAAGCCAGCCTCCCCGCCACCCGAACCCGATCGAGAAGGGAAGAAGGGGTACTCGCCATAAGGGCGTCTGCCCGAAGATCCACCATGGGGGTATCTGGAGCCCCACGATCTCCCTCTTGCCGGGAAGAAGGGAGGCGTTTTCGGATCTTGGAACCCTCGAGAGGGGAAAAAGGAACCTCTGGTGGCACGGAATGAGCCTCGGAAACCACGGCCGGGTGGACGGTTCCTGCTACGCCCGGCCCCACCGAAAACCTTGGGCGCGAATACGCGCTTCATATTTGCCTGCGCCTTGTCGATAGCCGTAAAGGTTTTAACATAGGATCCCATGTCCTTCACAAAGGATGTGCCGAACAACATCCCCTCATCGCCTGAGTCAGGTTCAGCTACGGTCATAGCGGCCAGTTTGGGGTCTATTTTTAAGAGAATAGCCTTGCGTCTCTCGGAGGACATGGCCGTGTTAGCATTCCCTATAAGGCAGATAGCCCGCTGGACCCACCCGATGGCCACATCTACATCCAGAACTGAGTCACCATTACGAGCGGCATCAAGAAGCTCGTACAGCTTTGATAGGGGGCCCAGCGTATCTAGAATTTTATCTTGGCACCCTTTCAGGGAGTGATCAAGACCCTTTTTAGGCTTCCATCCAGACTTATTTAGAAATTGGGCAATTTGAGGATCAACGTCTGGGGTTTTACAGGCAGCGCCAGGGAGGGAAGGCCGTGGGCATTCGGCGCGCAATTTATTGCGGCCTTCCTTGGACAGAGGTGTGCGTATCCGTTTAGCCACATATTGGGCGATATGGTCCGGAGGGACCCATTCAGCAGACCTCGGGTGACGTAGGTCGTCCGGGTCGAACAGGGGGTTACCCTGTGGGTCTAAAAGCCCTTTATTATCATCCCCAGTGGGGTCTGGTACTTTTTCTCGTGGGTTGGCAGAGGACCCAGCAGGGGTTACACCCGTAGGGGGTTGATCCTCGTCTGACTCGCCCTCAACATAGGAGTCATACTCCATAATATCGGAATCATCTTCCACACTCCGGTCGGTATCCGACCCATTATCCAGGGCTCTAGCCCGTTTCCACAACCTAGCCTTTTTAGCCCGGCCAGGGGCTCTTGTGCACGTGGGACGCGCGCTATCTGCGACCGCCAGAGGCGTGTCAGTCATGGCAGGCAAGGCCTGCATCGAGGAGTGGGAGCCGATATGGCGAGATTTTGCCTTAGCCTTACGGGCACCCGGCACAGTTTGGGCAGGGGAAGGGGACCCCACACCCAGGGGGGCAGGGGTAGCCATGGAAGGCAAAAATACAGAGTGAAGTGACTGGGTGAAGGAGGATGAAACAGCCCCCATAGCGGAGGCAATAGCCTTCTGAAGGGAGGACGCCATAGTGGCCTCTAATAAGGCCTGGAACTCCTGAGAGGCCATAGCACCCTCAGGGTTATCTTTCGGGAAATCCCCAGAGGGGTCAGTAGGCCCATCCTTATTATCCTGCATAATGGCGGTAGTCACTTAGGGTAAAACTGCACTAAGGCAAACCTAAAGAAAAAATTACCAGAAATGGGTTGAGTAACCCAGCGGAACAGCAAACGGATTATAACCCGATCGTTGGTGTAGCAGAGGAACCCGGCAGAAACAGGGACCGACCGCACGGCAGGACAGGGCGATACGAGTGACACGTGTCAGAGTGCGCTCGCGGACTGGCTCCCGGCGAGAGGGGAACGAGCACACTCAGCCGCGGTCGCAGAAAGAGGACCGCTGCGGCAGAGTAACTACGCCAAAAAGCGATCAGAGAGAGCAGGGACGGGATGGAGGGAAAAAACACAGCCCGCGATGGTGGGCAAAGTCCCAGGGGGGAACACCCAACTACACCAACGATGTGGTCAAAAACAAACACCAATTACAGATAGTACAATAATAATAACAGCTATAAGCAATAACTGTAAAACACATGTAAATATCACAACACAAAATGCAATAAGTAGTAGAGCTCAAGTAAGATACTTAGCTGTCTGAGGAAGCAGCAAAGAAAGAGGGGGATTGTGGGAGACACAGGACTTATATAGCTACTTCCTCTATTATGTGATTGGCTACCTGTTATGCCTGTACAGTTTTCTTTCATTTTTTGATAATATTTATATTCCTCTATCTTTGCTGCTGAGGAAATAAAGAAAGAGTTATGCATAATATGAGCCTCCGTGTCTTTAATAAAATCCCATTATGCATACAGTTTAAAATATACTTTTTACACAACTTTCATAAATCTAAAACCATACATCACATTCACATAAAAATACATATCCACAATCAATCCATTCAGGGGAACAACATATTAAAAAATGGCATGGATCAGACCAGGGGTTCAAAAGTTAGTAAAGTATCTTTTAAAACCCCTAGCTTTCCAGCTCAGACCGTTTTTTACAGAGCCTTCTCTGTGCTGGAGAAGTAATCCAATTATCTCCAGCACAGAGACAGACTCCATTAACCACATGGTTACAGAAAGACATAAAACACTTTAAAATACAGAAAGTTACTTTTTATCCATAACACACAGACATTTCACATATCCCCAGATAGCTGGGATCTGAGCGCACAAAACTACCGAATAGCGCGCAGATCCTATTCACACAGTACAATTGCCATGGAGCTAAAGTCTTTCCCATAGTCTTTCATTATATGAATAGGCTCCATGGTATAGCTATCTGGGGTATCACATTCCCATAAAGTCTGGTCCATAGTCCAAAGGCAAGAGGCGGACAAGCAGCCCCCTCCAAGGACACGTGGCGAGGTCGGTTTCGCCACAATCTATTATAACAATTTATTAATCTCAAAATCAATATTTAATCCTCTTGGAGTCAGGGAGCGTAATTCAAAGATCCACTTGGATTCTTTTAAACTAAGAGCTTTGGATATGTCCCCACCTCTCCAATGTCCTACCACTTTTTCAATAGCAAAAAAACGTAGAAACCTGGGATCCGAACCATGGTGTTGTAAAAAATGCCTAGATACACTATGGTTCGGAAAACCTTTCTGAATATTTCTAAGATGTTCGCTGATCCTTATCTTGAGTTGGCGGGACGTTTTCCCCACATATTGGTATCCGCAACTACATTGTAGGAGATAAATGACGTAGGTAGAATGACAAGTGATTAAAGTTTTAATATGATACTCTTTTTTAGTCACTGATGAATGGAAATTTTCCACTTTCTTGTTCAATCCTAGGGTATTACAGCAAGCTCTACAAGTTCCACAGTAGAAAAAGCCCTTTTGTTCTTGCGTCCAATTACTTAAAAAATTCCTCGGCGCTTCTGTTTTAATGAAGCTAGATGTTACCATTTGTTTAAGGTTTTTCGCACCCCTAAATATGAACTTAGGTTTATTGCCTATATACTGCTTAATATCCTCCTCATGTTGTAAAATGTGCCAGTTTTTGTTAATAATTTTTTTAATGGCAGCAATATTACTAGAGAAATTAAAAATAAAGGGGATCTGTTTATTGTGTTGACCTAAATCATTTCCCCTTTATATTGTAGCAGAAGAGACCTGTCCATATTGCCAACCTGATCTATTTTTTCCTGCAGGTCGTCACTTCCATACCCTTTTTGCGTCAATTGGTTTTTGAGGGACGTTGCCTGACTAATGTAGTCCTCTTTTTTGGTACAGTTCCTACGTATCCGGAGGAACTGCCCTTTGGGTATATTGTTCAGCCATGGGCGGTGATGGCAGCTGTCTAGTTCAATAAAACTGTTGACACCTACCTTTTTAAAAAAAAGTTTTGGTCATTAAAACTTGGTCCTGAATAAAAACGTTAAGATCTAAAAAATCAATACTGCATTTACTCACACTTTTAGTGAGTGTGATTCCCCAATCATTATCATTAAGATATGTGAAGAACTGAAGAAAAGTGTCTTCTGACCCCTTCCATATAATAAAAATATCGTCAATATACCTCTTGTAGAGGACCAAGTTTGCGCCAAAATCATGTCCCCGAAAAACAAAAGATTGTTCCCAAAAGGACATAAATAAATTAGCATAGCTTGGAGCAAACTTGGTCCCCATGGCCGTACCTTTAATTTGCATAAAAAACTCCTCCTCAAACCAAAAATAATTATTGTGCAAAATCATGCGTATTCCCTCCAGAATAAAATTTCTCTGTAGTTCTCCATATACATCAGATGCCTCAAGATAAAATTCAACGGCCTTACATCCTTTATCATGCTGGATGATTGTATAGAGACTTGACACATCGCATGTTGCAAGTAAATAATCATCATGCCAGCTAAAATCTTTTAAAATATTAAGTAGACTCATAGAGTCTTGTAAAAAAGCTGGAGTCTTTTTGACTAGAGGTTGGAGGTGGTAGTCGATATATTGAGATAATGCAGACAGAACTGAATTAATCCCAGAGACAATGGGGCATCCTGGGGGGTTAGCCATATCCTTATGAATTTTGGGCAATATATATAACAGGAAGTCTCGGGTGTTCCAGAAGTAGAAAAGAGAACTCCTTTTTATCCAAAATATTGTCCTCTAAACCCTTCTCCAGGAATGTTCTCAAATTGTTTTTAATTCCTTCTAGAGGGTCCTTTTTAAGTTTCACGTATGTAGTTGTGTCATCTAATTGTCTATATATTTCCCATACATACCAATTCTTATCGAGGATGACTACCCCTCCCTCTTGTCTGCTGGTTTGACAATGATAGATTTATCTCTTTTAATTGAATCTATAGCTTTTCTTTCTTGAAAGGAAATATTCTGTTCAAATTTGGTAAGGGGCTTAATATTATGTATATCTTCAAGACACGAATTCTCAAAAACTTTAATAGTGTCTGTTTTGAGAAAAGTGGGAAAAAAGTCAGATTTTTTCTTCAAATCTGTGTGTACGATTCCCAGACTTTCACTCATCAAAGCCGTATTGGCCATTACTACTGGTGTAATAGGATTTTGTTTGTTAAAAAAAAAATTTAAACAAAGTTTTCTAGTATAGCGGTTGAGATCAAGAAATACATCAAACTTATTTGCTGGACAACTTGGTACAAATTTAAAACTTTTGGATAGAATACCTTTCTCTACTTGAGAAAGGACTCTATTGGACAAATTAAAAATCCTTATCTCACTTCCCTCTGCCTCCTTTTTCCTGGCATGATCTCTCCCTCCTCTCTTTCCTCTTCTGATTTTCTGGTCCTTTTCCTTGGGGTTTCTTTTATCGGGGTATTTCTCCCCATTCTGTTCCCTAAAAAAACATCCTCCCTAGGTTCTGTTCTGAGGGCTTCAAAACGATTCCTTAGGGGTATATGTGGAGAATCCCTTCTAGCTGGACTTCTTCTCCTATTGTTAGAAATCTTTCTTTCCCTGAACCTATTCCATCTCTGAAAAGATGGCGCAGGCTCAGGACAATCAGATCTCGATGGTTCTGGTTGTGAGATCCTTCTAGGTCTCTGAGATTTATTTTCCTGAAAATGGGACCTTATTTTGTTAGGCGCATAGTTGTCCTCAATTAGAGATCCTCTTTTCTGAATCTATAATTATTGTAGGGTTAAAAATACTGATGGGTGTCTTTATTCCTGTGTGAAATTGATGATTTCCCCCTAGCTTCTGGGGTCCTAGGTCTCTCTTTTTGTCTCTGATGATAGTTATCTTTCTTGGAATTGGGTGGCACCCTAACCCTATTACCGTATATACTCGAGTATAAGCCGACCCGAATATAAGCCGAGGCCCCTAATTTTATCCCAAAAAACTGGGAAAACTTATTGACTCGAGTATAAGACTAGGGTGGGAAATGCAGCAGCTACTGGTAAATTTCTAAATAAAATTAGATCCTAAAAAAAATATATTAATTTATATTTATTTACAGTGTGTGTATAATGAATGCAGTGTGTGTGTATGAGTGCAGTGTGTGTATGAGTGCAGTGTGTGTGTGCATGAATGCAGTGTGTGTGCATGAATGCAGTGTGTGAATGCAGTGTGTGCAGGGCCGGTGCAAGGATATTTGCCGCCGTAGGCAAAACATTTTTTGCCGCCCCCTCCCCCCCCCCATATGTCCTGACTTCCCCTCCTCCTCCCTCAGTGGTCCTTACCTCCCCACCCCTGTGTTCCTTCACTCCCCCCCCCCAGTGGTCCTGACTCACCCCTCCCCTAGTGGTCCTTACCCTCCCCTCCCCTAGTGGTCCTTACTTCCCCCTCCCCTCCCATAGTGGTCCTTATCCCACCCCCTCCCTCTCATAGTGGTCCTTATCCCCCTTCTCCCTCCCATAGTGTTCCTTATCCCCCCCCATCCCTCCCATAGTGGTCCATATACCCCCCCTCCCTCCCATAGTGGTCCTTATACCCCCCTCCCTCCCATAGTGGTCCTTATCCCACCCCCTCCCATAGTGGTCCTTATCCCCCCTCCCATAGTGGTCCTTATCCCCCCCTCCCTCCCATAGTGGTCCTTATACCCCCCCTCCCTCCCATAGTGGTCCTTATCCCCCCCCTCCCTCCCATAGTGGTCCTTATACCCCCCTCCCTCCCATAGTGGTCCTTATCCCCCCCTCCCTCCCATAGTGGTCCTTATACCCCCCCTCCCTCCCATAGTGGTCCTTATACCCCCCCTCCCTCCCATAGTGGTCCTTATACCCCCCTCCCTCCCATAGTGGTCCTTAACCCACCCCCTCCCTCCCATAGTGGTCCTTATACCCCCCCCCTCCCATAGTGGTCCTTATACCCCCCCCCTCCCATAGTGGTCCTTATACCCCCCCCCCTCCCATAGTGGTCCTTATACCCCCCCCTCCCATAGTGGTCCTTATACCCCCCCCTCCCATAGTGGTCCTTATACCCCCCCCCCCCCTCCCATAGTGGTCCTTATACCCCCCCCTCCCATAGTGGTCCTTATACCCCTTTTTTTTGTTATTATTAATTTTTTTATTATTATTATTATTTTTATATTATTATTTCTTATTTTATTAATATATTTTTTTTTCGTCCCCCCTCCCTGCTTGATATATGGCAGGGAGGGGGGCTCTCCTTCCCTGGTGGTCCAGTGGCAGTTCAGTGGGGGGGAGAGGGGGGCTGGCAGAGCTGTAACTTACCTGTTCTGCAGCTCCTGTCAGCTCTCTCCTCCTCTGCGCCGTCCGTTCTGCTCTTCTGTCAGCTCCCAGTGTAAATCTCGCGAGAGCCGCGGCTCTCGCGAGATTTACACTGGGAGCTGACCGAGGTGCTGACCGGACGGCGCAGAGGAGGAGAGAGCTGACAGGAGCTGCAGAACAGGTAAGTTACAGCTCTGCCAGCCCCCTTCTCCCCCCAGTCTGTATTATGGCAATGCAAATTGCCATAATACAGACCTTGACTCGAGTATAAGCCGAGTTGGGGTTTTTCAGCCCAAAAAATGGGCTGAAAAACTCGGCTTATACTCGAGTATATACGGTATTAGCATAATCATCAAGGTCTCTATTACATTTCTTTTTTTTATTGAAAACAAGACTTTTTTAAATTTTATCTATTTTATTACTAATTCTTTCTGAGAGACTCTCAAAATCTTTAGTCCCTACAAAGGGTTCTAATCTAATTTTGATTCCCTTAATCAATTCATCGATTTCCCGTAAATTATCCCTTCTTTCTGAGACAATGATATTAATCATAGTAATCGAAAATGATTCCAAAGCAGTAGTCCATATCTTAATGAAACCCTCTTTCTCCCTATTAAACGTAGGGAACTTGGTGAACCTGAGCCCCCTAGGGGTGATTTCCTTCTCAAGGTATTTTTCAAGGGTAAAAATCTCCCATTTTATTTTTAACTCACGGATAAGTAATTTTTCTAACAGAAAAATACTTTCGTCTAAGTTATCACTCAGAGTAATTTTGGGTTCAATAGTCTGATTGTCCTCCCCAAACTTCTCATGTGCCAAATTGCACCAATTATGTCTTTTTTCAAATATAGACATATTCCTAAGCAGCCTTATCTATACAGTGGTAAATAATAAACAAATAGCAAGAAACAGTATAGAGGTGGCGCTAAAGGATCAAATAGGTGAATGGTGCAGCTAAACCCAAGTATATCACCACTATATATACTTAAAGAAGATACAGTACAACCAAAGAAAGGTAAAAGCGCACACACACACCAAGGAGGGTTATTTACCTGGAGTATGACAAATAATAGGTATCTCCTCCTTATATACAATGAGTAGATTCAATTATAGAATTCCCTATACAAAAAATATAAACACAGAGAAGGACATAGTGCAACCTGTATATTATATACAATAAAATGGGAAATTCTGAGATGGAATCACTCACACTTTGATGAGCCGTTTAGAAGTAGGCTCAGGACTTAGGTAGCTTTTATGTCACTTAAATGGGACATACACATTTCTTTAACTCTTCAGGCAGGTTCCCCTTGAATCTCAATAATCGTCTATTGTCAAGTTTGGAGTCAGGAGCCAGGAGCCAGGAGTATCAGGATAAGTGATTTATTTAAAAAATAAATAATAAAAAGCAATATTGCACAACGCGTTTCAACCAACTGTTAGTGGTCTTCCTCAGGTGCTCTTCTAGGTTACAATTATTTAAGGTAAATTACATCTGTTTGAAAGTGAAACCAGTTTTTTTTTCATGCAGGCTCTGTCAATCATAGCCAGGGGAGGTGTGGCTAGGGCTGCATAAACAGAAACAAAGTGATTTAACTCCTAAATGACAGTGCATTAAGCAGTGAAATTGCAGGGGAATGATCTATACACTAAAACTGCTTTATTTAGCTAAAGTAATTTAGGTGACTATAGTGTTCCTTTAATTGGTTATGCCCTGTCCACTTTTTTAAGTTAACTGTACAAAAGAAACAAGGAACATCTCTGTCAACCGTAGAACTGATAACACTCTATCTTATCCCCTGTAGATCATGGGGGGATATGAGTTCCTTGAAAGAGACAAGAAAAACAGAAAGAAGAATAGGAAAGAAGAGGAATCAGCATAAGATTGGGGTCCGGGTGGATTAAGGGGGGGATAATGGAAGGAGGGGAGGATATAGAGTCACTTCCCTTCTGTTCCGCTTGGCTCTATGCTGTGGTGTTGAACCTAGCCCTGCCATCTGGAACCGCCCTCCGACATTGTGTGATCTTTCGTTGCGTGATGTCAAACAATCTCTGACGGGGCCCTCTGTGCTTTTGTCATGCCCTAAATGCTACTTCTGCTTGTTTTAATGGGATTACTGGGAGCTATTGACCTAGGGGGCTGTCCTCCCAGGGAGCCCATATCTTCTGGAAGTTTTTGTGGGTACCTCGCACCCTGGCTGTTAGGTCATCCATTACGTATACCTCCCTAATTCTATTTATGACCCCCAATGGGTGGTATGCTTGTTTTAAGCCAGTCAGAGGCCACTGCTCTCCTTGCCGCAGGGGTAATTTTATGAACTAGTTTCTGTTCATGTCTGGTTCACCCCTCTATTGTTCTGCTCAGGAAAAATAACCATGGGTCCATTGGGGGGGGGGGAGGGGGCGTGGGCCCTCGGCAGAACTTGGGCTATCAAATCTTTTATCTGCTGCCAGAAATAGGAGGAAGTGAACGACAAGGAGACCCCCATCTCAACACAAAAGCCCCTCCAAAACCGAGAGACAAATTGAGGGCCCCTGTCAGATACGATATCCTGAGGTACCCCATGCAAGCGGAACACTTCTTTGGCAAACACCTGAGCTAGCTGAACCGCAGAAGGCAGTTTCTTAAGCGGAGTAAAGTGCGCCATTTTAGAGAACCTATCCGTCACAGTCAATATCACTGTCTGACCGTCAGAAAGAGGAAGGTCTACAATGAAATCCATGGATAAGTGGGTCCATGTTTTCTTGGGTATAGATAGAGGCATCAGTAGACCCTGGGGTCTCACATTAGGGGACTTACACTGCGTACAGACCCGACAAGCCTGTACAAAATCCACTACGTCTCGCTTAAGTGAAGGCCACCAGAACTGTTGAAGGAGACCCTTATAGGTTTTGGTAACCCCCGGATGACCGGCAGTTTTGGGGGTGTGAAATAAAGTTAACTTATAGTTTACCAGCCGGCGTCTCAGGGGGTGCTTGGGTTTGGTATGCCTTAATGCTACCAAGGAAAGGAGACGAAACAACCAAACGGGTAGCAGCTATTATCTGAGACGCAGGTACAATAGGTTCAGGAGTCGGTTTAACATATTCTAATGGTTCAAGCTGTCGAGAGATATCGTCAGCTTTGGCATTATGGCAACCAGGTCTATAGGTAATAACATATTGGAAGCGTGAAAGAAATAGAGACCATCTAGCCTGCCGGGCAGATAACCTTCTAGCATCAGCTATATAGGAGAGGTTCTTATGATCTGTTATAACCATTATTTTGTGCCTAGAACCCTCTAATAAGTACCTCTATTCATTAAAAGCTAACACAATAGCTAATAGTTCCCTGTTCCCAACATCGTAATTATTTTCTGGATCAGACAACCTTTTAGAAAAATAACAACAGGGATGGAGGGGTTTGTCATACGACAACCTCTGTGACAGTACTGCTCCCACACCCGACTCAGAAGCATCTACTTCCATAACAAAGGGAAGAGAAGGATTAGGGTGGTGCAGCACTGGAGCAGAGGCAAATGCTTTCTTGAGAGTTTCAAAGGCTTTAAGGGCTTCAGGAGTCTAAACCCTAGGGTGTAGACCTTTTTTAGTAAGCTTCGTTATAGGAGAGATAAGTGGTGAAAAGTTCTTTATAAATTACCTATAATAGTTGGCAAATCCTATAAATCGCTGGATAGCCTTCAGTCCTTGGGGAAGTGGCCAGGACAGTATGGCTTCCAATTTAGCAGGATCCATACTGAAACCCTGTTCAGTAATTATATATCCTAGGAATTGCACAGAGGTCTGATCGAATAAACATTTTTCTAACTTACAGTAGAGTCCGTTCTGTAATAACCTTTTGAGCACCATCCTAACATGGTTATGGTGTGACTTCAAATCAGGAGAATACACAAGTATGTTGTCAAGGTACACCACGGCACAGACATGCAATAGATCCCTAAGGACATCATTTATAAGGTCCTGAAACACAGCAGGAGCATTACACAGTCCAAAAGGCATGACCAGATATTCGTAATGCCCACTGCGCGTATTGAACGCTGTCTTCCACTCGTCATTCTTCTTTATACGGACAAGGTTATAAGCCTCCCTGAGGTCTAATTTAGTGAAGAACTTAGAACCTTTCACACGATCAAACAACTCGGTGATGAGGGGGATATGGTAGGCGTTTTTAATCGTTATATTATTCAGACCCCTGTAGTCTATACATGGCCTCAAGTCGCCTTCCTTCTTTGCCACAAAAAAGAAACCAGCACCAGCAGGAGAGGAGGACCTTCTAATAAAACCTTTACTTAAGGATTCCCGTATGTACTCCTCCATGATCTGGTTTTCTTTCTCAGAAAGAGGGTAGACCTTACCCCTAGGAGGCATAGTACCCAGTAACAGGTTTATGGCACAGTCATACTCACGATGTGGAGGTAGCTTATCTGCCTCCCTTTTTTCAAAAACCAATGCAAGGTCTGCATATACAGAAGGGACAGAAACAGAAAGTGGTTTAGCCGTGGGCACATTGAGTGAACAAACAGGACGTACATGAGCCATACAGTCTCGTTGACAAGATTCCCCCCAGGAGAGTATATCCAAACAACCCCAATCAAGTACAGGGTTGTGTTTAACTAACCAGGGAAAACCCAGAACGATGGAGGCAGTAGGGGAGTCAATTTTTTGGAAGGTTAACCTTTCCTTGTGCAAAGCACCCACAGACATAACGATTTCTTGGGTTTCATGAGTTACCAGAGGTTTCTCAAGCGGTCTACCATCTATGGCCTCAACGGCCAAGGGTGTGGCCTTTTGGATCAGAGTCAAGGTTGCGGTTTTGGCAAAGTTCTCATCCATAAGGTTGTCTGCCGCACCTGAATCGATCAAGGTTTTAGTTGTTATAGTGGTTTTATTGACCAAAAGAGAAACCGTAATAAACGGTCTGGAGATGGAAACATGAGGGGACAAAGCCATAACACCCGAGGCCGACCCCTCTCTAGGCCTTAGGTGCTGTAGTTTCCCTGTACCTTAGGGCAGGCATTACAGTGGTGCCCCCTCTTTCCACAATAAAGGCATAACCCCTCCCTTCTACGGTACGCTCTTTCAGCCTCAGTTAACCCTGTAGCACCCAATTGCATGGGTTCAGGGGATGATGGCCTAGGAGCTAGTAATGCAGTACTGGGTAGAGCACGTAACACCCGTGTATCCAGCCGTCTTTGACTATGCCTCTCTCTAATACGGTTATCAATAAGAATCATATAGTCTATAACATCATCCAGAAGAACAGGCAATTCTCTGGATGCTATTTCATCCAGTATGTAAGCGGCCAAACCCTCCTGAAAGGCTGTTACGAGGGCGTCGTTATTCCAAACCACTTCAGCTGCTAGAGTGCGGAATTCGATAGTGTAATCCGCTACAGATCTATTACCCTGTCGGACCCTAAGCAGAGCTTTGCCAGCAGAAGCAACCCTACCGGGTTGATCAAACGTGCGTTTGAAAGCTGTCAGAAAATCTGCAAAGGACATAGGAGACGTATTCTCCCACATGGGGTTGGCCCATGCTAAAGCTCTCCCTGACAAGTGGTTTATCAAAAAGGTGATTTTAGATCTGTCAGTGGGATAGGAACGTGGATTCATCACCAAATGGATGTCGATTTGGTTGAGGAAACCACGACACAATGCTGGGTCACCGCTGTAGTGCTGTGGCGGCGTCATATGCACTACATGAGCAGGAACAGGTACTAGAGTGGGAATGGGTTCGGGCACAGCAGCAGCAGCCTCCTGAACGGCAGGCTGCAAGTGTGCAGTACGAGCCAGTATGGTTTGCAACGCTTGAGCAAACTGATCCATACGGTGGTCCAAGCCATCCATTCTAGCCTCCTGATTAACTAGGAGCTGTGGTATGTCAGCAGGTTCCATTTTGGCCCTGTTGTAATGTCTCGATTCGGGGAACCCAACACGCTAACACACACACACACACACAGAGAAAAGGTGCAGTACCGGACCTGAGAGTGGCCGGGCTAAGCACACACAGAATAGTCAGGAGACAAGCCGAGTAAGGGGAACCAGAAGACAGGATAACGAGAAACAAGCCGAGGTCAAAGGGTAGGAGAAAGTCACAAAGTCAGATTAACAAGCCAGAGAGTACGTAACCAGAAAACACAAGTTCAGTATCAATACTAGCAAGCAAAGACCACAACAGGGCAGGGAGGAACAGGAAAGGTAAGTATTTATACCATAAGGTTAATTCTGATTGGATAATTTCCAATCAGAATTAACAATCACGTGGGAGATATCTCCAATCAGACAACTGTGATTGAGGCACTGTGCCTTTGACGCCGGGTCAGGTGACTGACCCTGGCGTGTCATATCTTGGGCGGTCTCCCAGCGTGCAGCGTCATGCATGCTGCCGCTGGGGGACGTGGAGGAAGACGCAGGCGGCATCCGAGGCTGGAGGGATGCCGCTCGCCGAGCCCACGTGGAGGAGGGGACCGCGGACGGCTAGAGGGTGAGTACTGCGAGCGGAGTGCAGCCCCCCCCCCGATCAAGCCGCCCGCTGGATCCCGACAGTGTGTGTTGTTAATTATGGCTATGTCTCCCTCTGGCACGCATACTGGTAGGGCGCTTGATTTAGTCATATTTACTTTGTAACCCGAAATAGCTCCATAGTCTGTGAGGATCCCGTGTGTAGCGGAGTAGTAGTATTATCCACGGTATCTCCGCTGGTAGACAGGATGAAGCAGGTATAAAACAGGCAAAATGTAGGTAGCGTAGTTACAATCCCTTCCTCCCGAGGTCAACTGAGGTTTTTAATTACTGGCGCAGTATTTATGTGGTTACAAATGTACAGGGTTTCCCAAGTCCCAATGCAGGGTTTGTCCAGTAGGGGACTACATGGGGGACTGGGTTTTACACATACAATAACCATCATACAATTGCTGTACCAAGGAGATACTTATCCCAGCATGCATTGCTAATGGGAGTATCCCTTGGTACAGAGGAACACAGTTTTCACATTAAAATCCATAACCAACACAATATTTGGGCTACAGTTAGTTAACCATTTATTACATAGCTGGGACCTGGGCGCACAGTTAAGTGAACTTGCGCTCAGATCCCAACACAAATAACCGAACGCTATTCAGTTTCCCTTATCAGGACCACTTCGTTTAAACGATTGCCTGAATGGAGGGAATGAAAGTCCCGAAAACGGTAAACTCCCGAATGGCTCAGAAGTCCAGCGGGGCTTGTGTTGCCGAGTAGCCGATTTTAGTTCCAGGCACTCGACGACAAAACCCCGCTGGACAAAGATGGCCGCCGCCTCATGTTCGGTACACGAATGGCGGCCACCCGCAACAAACCGCAATTACTTAGATACAATGTTGCAAAGTACTTAATTGGAGACACACGACCTGCTATGGGTGGTCTCCCATTCAGTACTTTGCTTATCCCATGAACAGTGCGGTGATTCACTGTTCGTGGGTACCCAGGCTTAACATTAGCGGAATTCGTGTGCTGTAACACACGAATGCCGCATACATTGCAAGATACAGAGCATAGCAGGAAAATTATACAGTTCGGTTTAAAAATACAGTTTGGATCTATAAGTGGTTGGATTTCACACACCGTGCAAGGCCCTCATCGGGGTCAGTGAGCGCCAGAAGCACATCATCTGCGTATGCTGATACCAAATATTCCTTTCCCCCTGCCCGGGCTCCCTGTACGTCTGGATGTCTCCGCAAAGCCTGTAGTAACGGCTCCAGGGAAAGCACAAATAAGAGGGGGGATAGTGGGCACCCCTGTCTTGTGCCATTATGAAGGCGGAATGGAGAGAGCGGGGCACACAACATTTTCACCTGTGCTCGCACGTTGCTATACATGGCCTTAATCAAAGTGATTGCCTGGTCCGGGAAACCCATAAATAAATACATCCAAGAGACTCTATCAAACGCTTTTTCAGCGTCTAGGGATACAAACATGGTTGGGGTGTGAGTGGCCCCTTGTTTCCATATGAGGTCTATGTTTCTACGAGTATTCTCAAAGAGAACCCTACTTGATCTGCGTCTACTAATGAGGATAACAGTGGGTTTAATCTTGATGCTTGAATTTTCGCTAATATTTTAATGTCGTGGTTTATGAGAGAGATTGGGCGATAACTACCTGGGAGGCTCGGGTCTTTGTCTGGTTTTGGGAGTAAAATAATGGTAGCCAGGGACATGTCTGAATACGGACTGTCACCTGATCTGAATTTGTTAAAGAGAGCTACTTGGTGGGGGATGAGTTCGTCTCTAAACTCTTTGTAATAGCAGCCATCAAACCCATCCTGGCCAGGAGCTTTATTTCCTTTCAGCTGGGATATCTCTTGGGATTCCTCATCTGGGGTGATCTCTGCCGCTAGTGTCTCTGATTCCGCCTGAGTTAACTTGTATAGTCCTAGATTCGCTAAAAATCTTTTCGTCTCAGTCTCATCCTGTAATGTCCGGTTTTCTGATCCCGGGGAGTGGTTATATAGGGATTTGTAGAAGTCTGTAAAGACCTCCGCTATGTCCCGGGGAGTAGTTTTGATTGACCCGTCCTTATGTCGTATAGAGGTGATGTGGCCCCCGCGTTGTCTAGGTCTCAGGACTCTGGCTTGGAGCGTATCCATTTTGTTCGCATGTTCATAAAAATTCCTCTTGGACCACGTAAGGGCTTTGGCCATATCGTCGAGGATAGGCATGTGCATGGGGAAAATTTTCGGACTTCGGCACTTCGGTGACTTCTATTGCAGCCGCTTAGTAGATAACTCCCTAATTCCCACGGTATTAGGGAGTTATCTACCAAAAGGCTGAAAGACCTAAATTGGTCTTTCAGACAAATTTACTAATACTAAGTAAAAATGACTTAGTATTAGTAAATTTTGCCCCTACTCGCTATACCGCGAGTAGGGGCATGTCTAGTAAACAGTAAGCAGCCTGTGGCTAAAAAAAATGTCCCGTCCCTCCCCCAGGTGACTAGGGGTCCCCAAACCCCTAGTCACCCCCTCCCCCCCCCCAAAAAAAAATGAATCCCCCTACCTACCCCCCTCACCCTAAAAATAATGAGGGGGGACACCTTTAACTAAGAACCTGTAAAAAAAAAATAATAACTTACCATTCGATGTTTTCTTTCTTCTAAAATCTTCTTTTTTCAGCCCCAAAAAAGGCCAAATAAAAAACCATAATAACATACGCAATTAAAAAACATACAAAAAAAAAAAACCAGCGCAAAAAAAAAAAAATCCTTCTTCACCCATGGAGGGCTCCGTGCAGACTGAGCTCTGCAGGGCGGGGCAAGGCTTATAAAGCCTTGCCCCGCCCTGCAATTAGGCTCAGAGCGCTCTGATTGGTGGGTTTAAGCCATGATTAAGCTCATTATCTCTGAATAATAGAATAAATACCAATTCATCATATGTTGTTATATATAATGAAGTTCTATAAAAAAAAAATGTTTTATTATTTTTTTTTGTAATTCTTTATTTTTGTTGTGCATGTTATAACAAATGGGCTTGCACAGCCACGACAGCATGGGCAAGTACATTAATGACAGCAGAGAAAGACATCATCATGGCATATGTAAAACAGCACAAATTTTTAAGGGAGATAGTAGATTACAATAGGTCAGTGCGCAAATACAAGACATGTCTACCTAATGGGTATGTTAACAGTGCCCAGCTCAGTAGTATGTTAGGGCTACACATTATTCTTTGTATAGAGTAGTGAGAGCTATACAGTCCTGTATAGCAGCCTCAGGTTTGAGTTGTTCATGCACAGATTGGGTCACACACGTCAGAGTTTAGAATGTGCTAAAACAGTTGTTTTACTGGGTATGTGTCTATGGTTCGATGTAGAACTGACAGTATAATTAACAAATATTAATAATAGATAAACAATGTTTAAGCCATGCATGTAGTTGTGTGTCAGTTAACGCATGTAGTCATTTCTAGTCAAGTAATTAGGCTAGTGCAGTGTAGCTTTTCGTACCTACAGTTGTGTTTGAGCCCTCGAACGTCTCTTCACCGGTAGCCCTTCATGTGCAACTAGGTACATATGCCGTTTTATGGGCAGCAAAAGCCCAGTGTGGGCGGTGTCTGGTGTGTCATGGTTGATGGAAGTCCCCTAGGGGGGGGGGTGCTATTGCTTATGTCCGTAGTGGCTGTCGCGGGTGTTATGCGTGGCGACTCCTGTTTAGTGCGGGGGCCCACTTGATGCGTGTTGGGTGTGCCGGTTGGGGTCCTATTAGTAGGTGTCTGTTGGGGGGATTGTCGGTGGGTGTTAGTCTCGTGCCTGTAGCCTCTATGGCAGGTGTTTAAAAAGGGAAAAGGTAACATAGAAAATAAACTTAAACAGAGCGTCTGATCGGTGGGGAAACAAATGTGAGTTATAAGAACTTAGTATCTTAAACTTGACCGTTTAATAAGGTATGCTGCGGGTTGGTGCAGTCCTTTCTGGTCGGGGCTTTTGGTTGTGTGCCCCCTCTGGGTGTGAAGGTCACGGCTCTCTCCGGATCCCAGGTGTGTGAGGTAGAGGGGGTTGTCGCTGTTGCCACTGCCGTGGAGAGCCCCAGGGCCCGGAGGAAGGAGTCTGCGTCTGCTAGGCTGGTTAGTTTCTTCGTGTTGCCCTCCGCGGTTACTGTTAGAGTTCGGCAATGTCCATCTATATTCTATGCCTGCGTTGCGCAGCTGGCTGGTTACCGGTCTCAGTGAGTGTCTCCACAGCAATGTGTTGCGTGGTGAGAAGGTAAGTTGACTGGATTCAAAAGTGAGTGGAGTTTTACCCCGAACTGCCGTCATTAGGAGGGCCTTGTCAGTGGACGAGTGGCATCTGACTATGACATTGTGTGATGCTGTTGGTGGAGCTTGTCTTGGTTTCGGGATGCGAAAGAGTCCCTCAAAGGTGAGCTTCTTGGCCTGGATGTTCGGCAGGAGTGAGTTGGTGAGTCGCCTGAGATAGTGGGGCAACTCTGTTATGCTAATGGAATCGGGTATTCCCCTGCTTGTTAAGTTAGCTTGGGAGGATTGCAGTTGGAGTATGGATTCCTTGAGGCCTTGTACCTCTTGTCTTAAGTCCAGTATGTCCTCCTCAGAGGCTTGAGTGCGGGCTGTTACTGCTGTGATTTCTGTCTTCAGTAGCTCAAGGTCTGCTGCATGTAGCTGCCTCATTTCCTGTAGGAGCTCTGCTATGCCCTGTCTAGTTGCTGGGGTCAGGTTGTTTTCCCTTGCCGGTTCTGTTTGGCGTGATTGGGTGTTTAGGGGTTCTAAATGCTCCCCTGTGAGTCCCTCAGAGCCATCTGAGCCATCAGTGTATTCCGGCTCGGCCGCCATTTTTGCAGCAGCAGGGCGCTGTAACATGGTGCTTATGTCTTGTGAGTCTTTGTACGCACCTGGTTGTGGTTTTTGGGATTTTCTACCCATGGTGTTTGGGTCTTGTTGGGGCTGTGTGTGCTGGGCCCAAGGTGAGTATTCAGGTGCTTCCGCCCGTTCCAATATTCCCAGCGCTGTCTTTATGGCGCGGAACTCGGGGTAGGCCCCAGACCTCCGTCGGGTGTTCCTGCCGGATTGCGGGAATCTGAAGGGCATCTGTGTGCTGCTCACCCCTTCAGGCGTCGTTGTAGGTGGTTTTCACCCTTCGATGGAGCTGTTTGGGGTCCGGTAGCTGTCAGCTTTTACTCCTGTTTCAGGAGCTGTGAAAAATTGCGGCCATTCCCTTTGGATGCTTGGCTCCGCCCCCGAAATTTATTTTTTATATTATTTTTATTTGACATAAGATCGGCCATAGAATATCAATATCTAACCTAGTGTACCATCGTAATCTATATGAGCCAGTATGTTGATACCTTGTTTCCCCTAGTCATGTCTTATAAAACTAAACATATAAAACATACATGACAAAGTACTCATTCAAACAGTGCACCAAAGCCAAAGTTTCGAACTTTAAGGAGCAGTTTTTATTAGTATGCTGTACATTATTGGGTAATGGATGTCTCGGTTATCCAGGGTTCCGATATCTTGATGTGTGTATTTGGCATATTGAGATTTCTATATACCTGTTTCTCCATTAAATGTTGATATCCTATTTGAAATTCCACCTCTCTCCATGAGGGGATATTTACGGTTTTCCAGTATCTGGCGATGCAAATTTTAACCGCCATTAATATATGAATTATTAAATAGGTCATAATTTTACTTTTAGTAGGAATATTCATATGTAACAAAAATAATTGTGGAGAGAGGTTCATTGTTTTTCTAAGAATATTCTTGATTATTGTAGATGTCGCTTGCTTTAAGGGGTCAAGAACATAGCAATCCCACCAGATATGTTTCAAAGTTCCCTCGTGTCTAAAACATCTCCAACAGAGTGAGTCTGTAGGGGGGTGGAATCTTGCAACTCTCGCTGGGACCATATACCACCTATGGACCAATTTAATCTGTAGTTCATATAAACTTATACAATGTATCGCTTTTCTAAGCAAATCAAATGATTCCTACCATTGATCCAATGAAAACTAATTTCCAATGTCATTTTCCCATTTCAATATAGATTTCATTTTTTCCTTATTATATCTGCTATATAAAACCTTATTTATTTTAGAGACCATATTATTCTTATGTTCTATCTAAAGGATATTATCTATAACTGAGGTGTTATGTATTGGATAAGATTGAATGAAATGTTTGATTCTAATATATGTGAATTGTTCTTTATCGAGACCTTTTGTATCTATAAGAATTTGTTGAAACGATTTTATTTGAAGATCTGGTTTTAAGATATCGGCTAATTTTGCCAGACCATTCTCCTTCCATTTTTTGATATTAATATCCTCAATATATATTTGTAATATTTCAATTGGTGAATTTATAGTTAGATGTTCAATGATCTCTAATTTTTTCTTCAGCATTTGCATATTAGAAAAAATATCCAATATTATCTTATTTTTTAAATATAAAATGTTGGAGGATCAATCCAGTATAACAATTTAATATCAGATATATTACTCGAGATTTGTTCTTGATCTATCCACAAATTGTCCACATTGTTATAGGTATTCCATTCTAAGATATGAGAGAGCATGATTGCGTCATGTACTTGATATACGTCTGGGAATGATATTCCACCATCCATAAATTTAGTAGTTATATATTTCAGGGCTATTCTTGATTTTTTTTTTTCCCCCAGAGGTATTGGGAGAATATTTTTTGATATTCTTTTAATATGTCTTTTGGAACTTTCATGGGAATGGTTCTCATTATATATTCAAGTTTAGGTAGTAAATAGTGTCTAACCGCATTAGATTTTCCGATCCATGATACGTATAGATTGTTCCATTTAAGTAACGTGTCTTTCATATCTTTGAGCAATGGGTAGTAATTGATTTTAATTATTTGATTCCAGTCAAAACTTATTTTACTCCCAAATATTTTATATTCTCACTCGACCAAGTGAATGGAAATTTAGATTTTAAAGATAGAAGTTGTTGTTCAGGTAAGTTGGTGTAGATTGCCTGTGTTTTGTTTATGTTGATTTTATAATTAGAAATAAATCTATATTTCTCAATTAATTCCATAAATTGATATAGTGAGTCCTCACATTCAGTTAATGTTAAAATTATATCATCTGCATATAATAGAACCCTGACTTGTTTACCGGCCAGATGAATGCCTTGAATTTTTCGGTCTAGTCTAATGGCTGAGGCAAGTGGTTCTATAGTTAAGGCATATAGCAATGGGGCCAGGGAACATCCCTGGCGTGTGCCATTATTTACATCAAACCATTCAGATGCAATACCCCTTCCCATAACCCTAGTTGTAGGATTGGTATAGAGAGACCAGATTGAATCGTATATAAAATCTTGGAACCCAAATGCTTTAACCCCTTAAGGACCAAACGTCTGGAATAAAAGGGAATCATGACATGTCACACATGTCATGTGTCCTTAAGGGGTTAAGGACCCTCGACAGGAACAACCAGTTTACCCTGTCGAAGGCCTTCTCTGCATCCACGGCCACAAACAGCGATGGAATCTTATTATCCTCTATTACCTGTATTAGATTTAAAAGCCTACGTACATTGTGAGCTCCTTTTCTACCCATTATAAATCCGGCTTGATCTGGATGGATTAAAGTCGGGACGATTTTTTTTATTCTATCAGCTAATATCCTTGAGAAGATCTTTATATCAATGTTTAATAACGAAATAGGTCTATAATTCGATACAAAATGTGGGTCTTTCTCTGGTTTTAGAATGGGAGTAATCATTGTTTGTAACATTTCCTTAGGGAAATATTTCTGGCCTCTCACTTCATTGTAGACTTTAAAGAGAAGAGAAGCGATAGGAGTAAGGAATGTTTTATAAAAGGAATCCGTTAGACCATCTGGTCCCGGAGCTTTCCCTTTGCGGAGTGTTTTTATAGCGTGGGTAATCTCTGTCATAGATATAGGAGATTCTAAATCTTTAGTCTGTTCTACATTAATTTTTGGTAATTTACAGTTGGATAGGAAGGTATCTTTATCTTCGATAGTTAATGGGGTCTTTGAAAGATTATATAATAACTTGTAATATTGACCAAATACTTCCCCTATGTCAGTTGGTGATAAATAATCTTTATTATTATATTTTATCTTTGTAATCTTTTGTTGTCTTTTTTTAAATGCTAATTTATTAGAAAATTTTTTACTCGTTCTATTTTCTCCAAAATACCACTGTTGTTTAAACCTTATAATTGCATTGTTCACTTTATTTGATAAATTGATTTTAATTTGAGTTTGTATTTGTTTAATCTTAATATAATTAAATCTTTTTTATTAGTATTTTCTAATATGGCTAATTCTATATAGAGATCCGTTTCCCCTGATTTTTTTCAGTTTTGCTCCAATTTTTATAAAGTTTCCTCTCATAAAACATTTGTATGTGCACCAAAGAGTGCTATTAGATACTTCTTTATTATCATTAAATCTTATAAATTCTTCTGCTTGGTCTTTCAAGTATTTTAGACCATATACTGAGTCTAAAATTTCATCATTCATCCTCCGAGGTGTCCTTCCTTTAGTATCATTTTTTTGGTTTTATGTTAGTTATTATCGGTGCATGATCTGACCAGGATATATTGTCAATATTAGAATTTTCAAACCTCTGTAAACTACACAAATTTATTAAATAAATATCTATTCTAGAGTACGTTTTATGTACATGAGAGAAATATGAATAGTCCCTGTTATTGGGATCATGTTCTATCATAATATTACTAAATGATCTAGCGTTATTGATTATTTTTTTTGTATAATGATTGTTCTTATTAGTTGGTTTCTATCCATTTTTACGTCTGGTGTAACATTCATATCTCCAGCTATCAATAGAGTTCCTCTTGATTTTCTCGATTATCTCCAAGCCAGAGAGGAGGGATTGTGATGCATTGTGGGATGTGTAAGTCTGTGATTGGTCCTTTTACCCTTTGTGTCCCAGTCTCCCATCTGGTCCCCTAGGGGAGTGTCCACCAGGTGGGAGACCTGTATAAAAGCCGGGCAGTTAGCCCCAGTAAACCAGTTCCTGCTTGACCCTCAAAACGAAGTGTCGTCTCGTTATTGGTGAGTTGGATTGTATGATGATTGCCAGGAGTGTAAGCTGATTGTATGCTTTTCCTGTTCGTCTGTTTCCAGTATTCGTGTGTTTCCTGTTCGGGAGTTGGTGAATTCGTGTAGTTTGCAGTTCGGGAGATTGGTGCTTACAGTAGCTGTCGGTGCATCTGGAAAGGGGAATATCGCCTAAACGTTTTTTAACCTCTTATGTGCAAAACGGTCCGTTACATAACCCTTCCTGGTCTGCTTGAAAAGAGTCCCTTACTCCCAGGTGGTGTGACTACCAAAGCCCGCCAATGTGTATTAGGTATAGGTGGGTACCCAGCGATCTCGCAACCGCCCGTATGCCCATCGCCCCCCACCCCAACTTTCGTGCTGAGCCCCCCCACTGATAATGCCAGCTAGGGGGGCTGTGAACTTAGGCTTTCCCCCCTCCCCAAGAGTCTTGGCCACCATCCCCCGGCAGGATCTGGCCCTCAGTGACAGACCCCCAGTTCGGCTACAGCCGCAGCTTACCCGCTCTCCATGTTACCACTGGCGGGCCCCGACCTTTTGCCAATCGGTTGGTAATGTCTCCAGTTCTTGAGGAGCCGCCCGGGCCGTTGGTAGGTCGCCGTGGGTGTTTACTCCTAGGGCTCCGAGGAAGCACCCCGGGTCTCCGTTGGCGTTCCAGGGGGGTAAGGCCCATGTCCTGACGCCCATCAGCCAAAAGGGGAATCCCCAGGCGTACTGAATATTTGCGCCGCGTAGAGCCTCAGTAATGGGACGCCATTCTCTTCTTCTCTGGAGGGTGCTAGGTGATAGGTCCTGGTACAAGTGGATCTCTGCTCCTCCATGCTGTAGTTTGCAGTCCCTGCTCTTCCGCATCAGGGCCTCCTTAGTTTGGTAATATAGGAAGCGTACAATAATATCTCTCGGGTAGTAAGCATCTAATCTTCTGGCACAGAGGGCTCTATGCGCCCTTTCTATGTGCCATTGGTCAGCCGGTATGTCCGGCAGAAGGGGCTTGAATAATTCCAGTATGAGAATCGTCAAGGAACCTTCTCTTTCCCCCTCCGGTAAGCCCCTCACTCGGAGGTTTTTCCTCCGTGAACGATTAGCCATATCTTCTAACGCCAGTTCAGCTTCTGTCATGTGGGCTGTCAGCTCATTCACACGATCGATTGCCTTGTTGTGGGCTCTCGTCGTGCTTTCCAGCTGCTCCTTGAGTCTGGCAGTGCGTGCGCCCAGAGCAGAGATTTCGGCTTGTTGGACCGTCGTTGATCTCTCTATTTCACCAGCCAGGTAAGTTTGTACTTTGGCAAGCCTTGTCAGGATTTGCGCCGTGTCACCTGGCCATGTATGGGCTTTTTCCCCACGCCATGCTGGTTTCGCTGGTAATCTGTAGTGGTTCTGGTGACTGTTGCGGACCGTTTCGCTCACAAGGGGATAAAAAACGTTTAGGCGATAATTACATGACTTTGCTATTTCATGACGAAAAGTCATGATTTTATAAAAGACACGGAGGCAAGTATTGCTTAACCCTTTCTTTACTGTCCACCAATAGCAGCAAAGTATATTAACAGTAAGAAAAAACAGTAACCATAGAGATAGGACACTCCCATATCCAGTCCCAGTATAATAGGCAGCACCTCCTCCTCCAATTCCTCTTTCTTTGGAGATGCTACCCGCCAACAGTAACCGGAAGTCAGGAAACAGTCCAGCACTAGAAGGGCCACGGCCCAGAGTCCTTGTTGATACAGGAACAGCGGATGCCCTCGAACATAGGCAAAACCGGGAACAAATGGTGAAACTTTAACCATAGGGAGTCCATCTCTTTGTCAACTCTTGAACTTCAGCTAACTTGTGGAAGTCCTGAGCATAGAGACGTCCTTCATGCGATGCGCTTAGAAGTGGATCAACCTGTGAAGACATAATGACAGGAGCCCAAAGGTTAAATCGGTACTAACACTATTTGCCCATGTCAAGATACGATACATTGGAAACCAAGCCACCCGTTAGTGTACCCCCATTCGTATGTGAGTCAAGAGTCCCCATGTATGTGAAGTGTCATGAGTCAGATGTACATATAAGTCATACATTCATGGAAGGCAATGTTATACTTACCGCCCGAAGCGAGAAATGACAGGGGGGGGAATTATATAAATAAGTAATAGGGAGGGACAATACTCGCCTCCGTGTCTTTTATAAAATCATGACTTTTCGTCATGAAATAGCAAAATCATGTAATTTTATGTCAAGACATAAAGAGGCTCATATTGCTAGTTTAAAGCTGAGCAATGACCGACGAGAAAACGTGTGGCTGAGGTCGGAAGTAGAATTCCCTGAAGGTGGATTCTCTGGACCAGTCCGCCATCCTCATAAGGTCTTCCAGGCGTGCCCCCGAAGAGGCCATGGACGTTGCTGACACCCCACGTGTGGAGTGGGCGCTAAAGATGGATGTATCCGCCCCCGCTTGCGACATAATCCACTTCACCCAACGAGCCAGAGTCGTGCTGGATACAGGGGTGAATGGTCGACGGGTCGCGAGGAAAAGTTGAGGCGTTGGGTCCGACCTATGGGCCTTCGTTCGAAGTTCGTTTTCCTTCAAACAGGTCACTGGGCACAACAGTGGGTTAGACGGAAAACTCGGGTACGAGACTGAGCGTATGACCGTCTTCGTCCTTCTGGAGATATTGAATGTCACCCCATCCGGGGTGAAGGATCTTGCATCATGGTCCAGGGCACGTACCTCCGAGACTCGTTTACATGAAATGAGGCAGAACAGGCATACCAATTTGGCAGAGAGTTGTTGCAAGGTGAGGTCCGAGTAGTATCGCCGTCACAGGAGCCGCCACGGGATCCAGGTCCCTAGCCAGGCACCAACCAGCCCAAGCTCTCCAAGCGGTCCCATATGAGCGTCTAGTGCCGGGAGCCCATTCGTCAGCCAAGAGGCGTCGAGTTGTGTCCGAAACTCCTGGGACTTCCCCGGGTCCCCCGAAATTCTCCATGCCAGTAACCGTAATGATCCGTCCAGTAGGAGGGGGTGTTGTTGGCCCATCGGGTTCAGCAGAAGGTCCCGGTTGGGCGGCAGAAGAGCGGGAACGTCTATTGCCAGTTCCAGGAGTTGAGGGAACCACGACTGGGTACCCCAGAATGGGGTTAGCAGGACCATATCCGCCATCTGGTGCCGTACCTGGAGTAGCACTCGGGGGAGCACGGCAAATGCTTGAAAAGAGTCCCTTACTCCCAGGTGGTGTGACTACCAAAGCCCGCCAATGTGTATTAGGTATAGGTGGGTACCCAGCGATCTCGCAACCGCCCGTATGCCCATCGCCCCCCACCCCAACTTTCGTGCTGAGCCCCCCCACTGATAATGCCAGCTAGGGGGGCTGTGAACTTAGGCTTTCCCCCCTCCCCAAGAGTCTTGGCCACCATCCCCCGGCAGGATCTGGCCCTCAGTGACAGACCCCCAGTTCGGCTACAGCCGCAGCTTACCCGCTCTCCATGTTACCACTGGCGGGCCCCGACCTTTTGCCAATCGGTTGGTAATGTCTCCAGTTCTTGAGGAGCCGCCCGGGCCGTTGGTAGGTCGCCGTGGGTGTTTACTCCTAGGGCTCCGAGGAAGCACCCCGGGTCTCCGTTGGCGTTCCAGGGGGGTAAGGCCCATGTCCTGACGCCCATCAGCCAAAAGGGGAATCCCCAGGCGTACTGAATATTTGCGCCGCGTAGAGCCTCAGTAATGGGACGCCATTCTCTTCTTCTCTGGAGGGTGCTAGGTGATAGGTCCTGGTACAAGTGGATCTCTGCTCCTCCATGCTGTAGTTTGCAGTCCCTGCTCTTCCGCATCAGGGCCTCCTTAGTTTGGTAATATAGGAAGCGTACAATAATATCTCTCGGGTAGTAAGCATCTAATCTTCTGGCACAGAGGGCTCTATGCGCCCTTTCTATGTGCCATTGGTCAGCCGGTATGTCCGGCAGAAGGGGCTTGAATAATTCCAGTATGAGAATCGTCAAGGAACCTTCTCTTTCCCCCTCCGGTAAGCCCCTCACTCGGAGGTTTTTCCTCCGTGAACGATTAGCCATATCTTCTAACGCCAGTTCAGCTTCTGTCATGTGGGCTGTCAGCTCATTCACACGATCGATTGCCTTGTTGTGGGCTCTCGTCGTGCTTTCCAGCTGCTCCTTGAGTCTGGCAGTGCGTGCGCCCAGAGCAGAGATTTCGGCTTGTTGGACCGTCGTTGATCTCTCTATTTCACCAGCCAGGTAAGTTTGTACTTTGGCAAGCCTTGTCAGGATTTGCGCCGTGTCACCTGGCCATGTATGGGCTTTTTCCCCACGCCATGCTGGTTTCGCTGGTAATCTGTAGTGGTTCTGGTGACTGTTGCGGACCGTTTCGCTCACAAGGGGATAAAAAACGTTTAGGCGATAATTACATGACTTTGCTATTTCATGACGAAAAGTCATGATTTTATAAAAGACACGGAGGCAAGTATTGCTTAACCCTTTCTTTACTGTCCACCAATAGCAGCAAAGTATATTAACAGTAAGAAAAAACAGTAACCATAGAGATAGGACACTCCCATATCCAGTCCCAGTATAATAGGCAGCACCTCCTCCTCCAATTCCTCTTTCTTTGGAGATGCTACCCGCCAACAGTAACCGGAAGTCAGGAAACAGTCCAGCACTAGAAGGGCCACGGCCCAGAGTCCTTGTTGATACAGGAACAGCGGATGCCCTCGAACATAGGCAAAACCGGGAACAAATGGTGAAACTTTAACCATAGGGAGTCCATCTCTTTGTCAACTCTTGAACTTCAGCTAACTTGTGGAAGTCCTGAGCATAGAGACGTCCTTCATGCGATGCGCTTAGAAGTGGATCAACCTGTGAAGACATAATGACAGGAGCGTATGACCGTCTTCGTCCTTCTGGAGATATTGAATGTCACCCCATCCGGGGTGAAGGATCTTGCATCATGGTCCAGGGCACGTACCTCCGAGACTCGTTTACATGAAATGAGGCAGAACAGGCATACCAATTTGGCAGAGAGTTGTTGCAAGGTGAGGTCCGAGTCCGAGTAGTATCGCCGTCACAGGAGCCGCCACGGGATCCAGGTCCCTAGCCAGGCACCAACCAGCCCAAGCTCTCCAAGCGGTCCCATATGAGCGTCTAGTGCCGGGAGCCCATTCGTCAGCCAAGAGGCGTCGAGTTGTGTCCGAAACTCCTGGGACTTCCCCGGGTCCCCCGAAATTCTCCATGCCAGTAACCGTAATGATCCGTCCAGTAGGAGGGGGTGTTGTTGGCCCATCGGGTTCAGCAGAAGGTCCCGGTTGGGCGGCAGAAGAGCGGGAACGTCTATTGCCAGTTCCAGGAGTTGAGGGAACCACGACTGGGTACCCCAGAATGGGGTTAGCAGGACCATATCCGCCATCTGGTGCCGTACCTGGAGTAGCACTCGGGGGAGCATGGCAAATGGTGGGAAAGCGTAAAGGCGTGAGTCGGGCCATTCCTGTAGGAACGCGTCCACTGCCGCCGCGGCCGGGTCCGGGCACCAGCTGTAGAACCTGGGTAGTTGGTCGTTGAGTCTGGAAGCGAAGAGGTCTATAGAGAAAGGCCCCCAAAGGACGAGATAGTGGAGAACACCTCTGTATCCAATTTCCAATCGCTGGTGTCTGCGAGATAGCGTGAGCTCCAATCCGCATGGGTATTGTGAAGGCCAGGAAGGTATTCCGCCTGGACCGTCAGGTTCCTGGCTAGACAATAGGTCCAGAAATCTTTCGCTAAGCGGGCCATCATCGCTGAGCGCGTGCCGCCCAGGTGGTTGACATACCGGACCGCTGAGATGTTGTCCATACGCAGTCTGATGCATGCACTGGCCGTGCCGTTCGCAAAGCTCTTGATCGCGAAGGAACCAGCCAATAGTTCTAGGGCATTGATGTGGAGTCGGGACTCTGCGTCTGTCCCTCGACCCCCAGTGGTCACCCCGTTGCAGTGTGCGCCCCAGCCGTGGAGACTCGCAACTGAGTCCACCGTGAACTCTGGCTGAGAGCCGAAGATGGCCTTGCCATTGCAGGCGGATAGGTTGTGGATCCACCAGGCCATCTCGTCTCGGGATTCCGAGTCCAGGGGGACCAAATCTGCATACGAGGACCCTTTGCGAAGGTGTGCTATCTTCAGGCGTTGAAGAGCTCGGTAGTGGAGCAGAGCCGGGAACACCGCCTGGATGGACGAGGTCAGTAGTCCAATGAGTCGTGCCAGGTGTCGCAACGACAGCTGGTGTCTCGTGAGGGCACGTCGTAGTTCCTTGCGGATTAAGCGTATTTTGGTTGGAGGGAGACTGAGAGACTCCGCTTCCGAGTCGACCGTGAACCCCAGGAACTCCATGTGTCGGGTCGGGGATTGAGCAAGAAACCTGGGGATGTAGGAGATCCATTCTCCATTGAAGGTGTTCTAAGAGGACTCCCCGATCTTGTGCCATGAGGAGGATATCGTCCAGATAGACTATCGGCCTTACCCCGCGACTGCGCAGCCAAGCCATGGCCGGTCGCATCAATTTGGTGAAGCACCACGGAGCAGACGAGAGTCCGAACGGGAGGCATGTGAATCGCCATGTTCCGCCTTTCCAGAGGAACCTCAGTAGGTCCCTGGATGACTCGGTCACCGGGACCGTTAGGTAGGCATCTTTGAGGTCTAACTTTGCCATCCAGTCTCCACGTAGGAGTAAGTCCCGAAGGAGGTGGATTCCCTCTATTTTGAAGTGTCGGTAGTGCACTATGGAGTTTAGGGCCCGAAGGTTTAGAACTGGGCGCATCTGGCCGCCTTTCTTTTCCACCAGGAAAATGTTGCTGATAATCCCAGCATGGTTCACTGGTGCCCGTTTTATTGCTCCTTTCATGTGGAGTGACAATAGTTCCTTGTCTATTAAGGCGCGGTTTGCCTTTGACATTACCATAGGGTGGGGGGGAGGAATGCGACCCGGGGAGTCTACCAATTTTATGTGGAACCCCTTTACCGTGTTCACAACCCAGGCATCTGAGGTGATCTCTAACCAGGCATGTAAAAAAATGACGGAGTCTGCCCCCTACACAGATATTGGAAAAAGCATGAATTAGGTGTGGTCTTACCGTAACGGCGTCTGGAACCGGGGTTCCCTCTGAAGCTTCTGGAGCGCCATGGTCTTCCACGAGATGGGAAGAAGGGAGACTGGTGTCTCGTGTCCTGATAAGGTGGCCTCTGGTTATAAGAGCCTCGTCCCGATCCTCGGGAGTTAAAATTAGATCGGCCGGACAGACAGCTCCTGAATCTGCCGGCCCTGGAAGAGACCCGTCCCTGAAACACTCTCATCATGGAGGACTGGGCCTTGTCTAAGGCTGTGAAAGCACCTACAAAGCGCCCCAGGTCCTTGATAAAGGAGTCTCCGAACAGCTGGCCCTGAGCGTCTTTGCCCGCCTCAGTGAGGGCGAGGTTGGCCAGTTTGGGCTCGATTTTAAAGAGGATGGCTTTACGCCGTTCTATAGACAGGGAAGTGTTCACACTATCGGCTATGCAGATTGCCCTCTGCACCCAACCACGGAGTTCTTCCGGGTCAACCTGTCTATTCTCAGTTCTGGCCATCTCGGCCAGGTCAAATAATTTTGCTAAGGGACCAAAAATGTCCAGGTGTTTGTCCTGGCATGACTTTAATGCAGATTCCATACCCTTACGGGGATTCCAAACCATCTTTGCAAGAAACTGCGTCATTTTAGGGTCTACAATAGGTGTCTCGCAGACTTTATTAGGGATAAGGGGTCTAGGGCATTCTGCCCTGAGCTTGTTGCGCGCCGTCTTGCTAAGAGGGCGCCTAACCCAGTTCTCAAGATATTTTGCTACATGGTCGGCTGGGAGCCATTCTGCCGACCTCGGGTGATGGAGAGCATCCGGGTCAAACATAGGTTCTCCAGCCGTGTCCATGAGAGTCGAACCCGCGGTAGCGGGAGAGTCACTGCGAGAGTCACTAATTACCAATCCTGGTAGGGTAGGGGCAAATGGGTCAGTGTCCTGCCCGTCCGACTCGTTCTTAGAGTCATCCCCGGACTCATCAATACCCTCCTCACAAGACCCGATTTCTGAGTCGGAGTCGCTCTCTGTAAGTGCTCTGGCCCATTTCCAGTGCCGCGCCCGTTCTGCCTGGCGCGGAAAGGCTCTTTTGCGTGACACAGGCACGCTATCTTGGGTGGCTATTTTCACACCAGTCTTGGTGGTTCTGGAGGCGGGAGGGATCAGGTGTTTAGATTTGGCCTTAGCCTTTCTAGAGTCGCCCCCTGGGAGGTTTACAGAGGGATGCGCTAAGCGTGTAGGTATGGCAGACGCTTCTGCGGGTACAGGTTGTGCCAATAAAGCCTGAGAAATAGTCTGAGACAGGGGGTATAGAAATCTGATGGCCATATCTTCTTCTAAGAAATCTCCTACCCCCTAAGTGCGCATGCGCGGTGTCCGAGGCTGTCCTGGCTGGGTGGGCGCGTGCGCAGTGTGGGGCAGGGAGATCAGATGAATGTTCGGCTGAATCGATCTCCCTGCCCGCTGGTGCGCACGCGCGCTGTATCCCGCTGTCTGTGCCCGACGGGAGTACTTAGGCGCGCGTGCGCACTGGCACGTTAAATCCCCTCCATCCCCCCTCCCTTGTAGCTACTTGCGCAGGCGCAGTGTGGGTTTCGCGCATGCGCATTAGGTGGCCTTCGCTCCCGATCTGTGTGAAATTTTCACCTACCTGTTCTTCTGTGCAGGCGCTCCTCCTCCTCCAGCTCCGAAACGTCAATTCCGGTGCGGCCTCGTCACTTCCGGTGCGGCTGTGTCACTTCCGGTATAGGATTCTGACAAGGTATAGAGATCTGATAGAACACCGGCAGAGTAATGGAGAGAAAGTTTAGAGCGATACCAAGGGAATCAGAGAAGGTAGAGCAGGATAAAGCCGGACAGGGAAGGTCTGGGACCCTGGGCTCAAACAAGGTATACAACAGAAGGTCAAATAAATACAATATACAATCATACATTAACCAGTGAATGGTACAAAATGTCAGCAGAGAAAAATAATTTGTGAGGTACTTATCTGTCTGGTAGCAGCAAAGAAAGAGGAATTGGAGGAGGAGGTGCTGCCTATTATACTGGGACTGGATATGGGAGTGTCCTATCTCTATGGTTACTGTTTTTTCTTACTGTTAATGTACTTTGCTGCTATTGGTGGACAGTAAAGAAAGGGTTAAGCAATATGAGCCTCCGTGTCTTGACATAAAATGCCCTTTCCCATAGACCAGCAGCTACTGCAATCACCAATCTCCCGAACTGCAAACTGTACGAATTCACCAACTCCCGAACTGCAAACACACGAACCCTGGAATCAGCCGAACAGGAAAAGCATTCAATCCGCTTACACTCCTGGCAGTCAGCATACAATCCAATTCCCCCAAAGAACGAGACGACACATCGCTTTGAGTGTTAAGCAGGAACTCATTTACTCAGGGCTACCTGCCCAGTATTTATTACAAAAATTGATACTGCACTCAAAATAAGGCAAAAATTGATACGTATTTAATCATGAATGGTGAAACAATTTCATATATATACACAAAAAAGAGATGAAAAAGATGGATACTATATATGACAAGTATCCTATGGCAACCAATGTGATGTCATGTAAAAAAACACAATATCCTTGCAAGAGTTGAATTCATATAGGTATTCAAAAGTTAAATTCATATAAATAAACGTTGTAGTGGTATGAAAAATTCTCAATCTGGGATATAGACCAGTATGGACAGGTAAGTATATACAGTATATACAATAATGGTAGAAAAATTTTAAAATGAAAAAATTTAAAAAATTTAAAAAGAGAAAAAAAGAGAAAAATGAAAAAAGAGAAAAATAAGTGAAAAAAAGTATATACAGTCACCAGTGTGTACACACTATTGTATATGGATCGATCTCACCAGTATGTTCTGCTGAAAAAAGAAAACATCCAGTCCCAAATATGTCTATCTTCGTTATAGATTGCAAACTGTTCCTCCTCTGTTGCTGTTGCTTGGTAATGATGATTTTGGTCGATACTTGGTAGGTGCTTGGTAAGTTTTGGTGAGTCTTTAACCGGTCCGGGTCAGGTATATCCAGAATGTAGATTCTTGCGTCGGATAAATGGGCTGCGCGCTCGGGACCCTTCAGCCCCTTCAATGGCCCTGTGTGAGTAAAATGAAATAGTAAGTCCCTTATTTATGTCCCTGATTCGGCGCGCCCGCTTGTTCGCGCGGGTCGCGACCGAATGACGTAATGACGCGCATGACGTCATTACGTGCTCCCCTCCGTGTGCGCATGCGTGTATTGATTTCGCCTGCGCATGCGTCTTCCCGCTGATTGCGGTCTACCTGAGGTAGATTACTCCAAACAGAGTATATTATACCAAAACCATGGTATTGTACAGAAATGACAGGATATTAACAACATATAATATATACAGAAAAATGTAAACTAAGGGGACTATGGACAAATACAGGCTCTTGATATATTTATAAAAACACAGAAAAAATACATGACAAGACCTGCAAATATTTTGCAGGATATATAGAGGGGTATTTCTTTGACTATGAAAGGAATTTATATATAATATAATATAATATATAATAGTAAAGGTACTTATAAAAGATTAATTGTATTGAAACAACCCTGTACCCATGTCTAAAAGTGTTTTTATATTTAGAGGATGTAATATTGCAACAGATAATCAAAAGGTCAATGATTAGCATATGTGAATACATTTGTAAAAAATAAAAAATAAAAAATCAAAAATCAAAAATTTTTTTTATAAAAAATAAAAAAATATATGTTTTAGCAAAAAAGGCATACTCACCAGCAGTGTAGCGTGTAAAGAATGCTCATGGGTTCTCTAATGTTGGACCCCGCTTTCTGACGGGTTGCGGACCAAACTTGGTCAACTGTTATAGAAATCCTTAAGGGATAATCAAGACCAGCGTGCCAGGTATAGACCACAGTGCATACTGTAAGATAGAGTAAAAGTACAATATTTAGTCTAGTGGACAGGAATAAATGTTCTCGAAGATATACACTCCCCGTGGATAACTTCACAAAAAGTGTTTGAGGTCATAGTCCTCATTCAGACCATCCGGGTATAGTGTCTCCAAGATGCTAATCCACCTTGTTTCCTTGCGTAAAAGTGCTTTTTGTCTATCTCCCCCTCTCCGTAGGGGCTTAATACCATCTATAACTTGGAAGCGTAACTGATTGACATTATGTCCTTGTTGTAAGAAATGCCTCGGTACAGGTTTCTCACCGGTCCCTCTCTGAATAGCTGCTCTGCTATCCCTCTTATGCTCTCCAATGCGTTCTTTTACTGGTCTAATTGTTTCTCCAACATAGAGGAATCCACATGGACACTTCAAAATGTATACCACATAACCGGAGTTGCATGTGTAGTAATCAAGTATCTTATATGACTTACCCGATCGTGGGTGAACAAAGCATTCACCCTTGATTATGCTGTTGCAATGTATGCAATTTAGACATGGGTGTGTGCCCCTCTTGGGTTCTGAAAAAAATCTTTTCTATTTGCGACTGGTCCCTATGTCAGAGTGTACCAATTTGTCTCTCAGATTCTGCGCTCTCTGGTAGGAGAATAAAGGAGGACTTTTAAATTCGTTTGGTAAGATGCCCAGTATTTATGCAGGTCTCCCACCTGGTGGACACTCCCCTAGGGGACCAAATGGAAGACTGTAACAAAGGACAGACATAAACCAATTACAGACACACAGCAGTAAAACATTCCCACAATGCATCTTGATCTCCTCCCTCTATCCTGGAGATAATTAGAGAAGTAATTCAATTATCTCCCAGGACAGAGGCAAAACTCCATTACACACATGGGACACAAAATACAGTGAAACACCTTAAAATACACAAAGTTACCTTTTATACATAAAACACAGACATGTCACACAACCCTTAGATAGCTCAGGTCTGAGTGCACATTATTAGGTGAATGGCACTCAGACCACACAAATACAGTTTAATCGCCATGGAGCCAAAGTCTTTAATCCCACGAATAGGCTCCATGGCATGGCTATCTGGGTTAACACATATTCTCATATACAAAATACCGAATGCCGGTGTTCGGTTAAACTTGTACGAATAGGAACCAGGCGACGGACGGCTCAGCGGTGTTTGTGCAAATAAGTATCCGTTTTTAGTTCCACAGAATCCTCGCCGAACACCGCCGGTGATTCACACGTTTAAAATGGCCGCCGCCTCGTGGTCGGCAACCGAACAAAGACCACCCTGGATTCGTCAATTAAGCTGCGGTTAACCGCAGCTTCAGGAAGGTAAATTGAAGGCACACTCCAGCTCCCAGGTGGTCGCGCATTCGTCAGTTTGTTCTGTAGATCAAATCTACCGAACACCCTGGGAGAAACGCACGAATATGCCTTTCTGCAGGGAAAATAAAAGGTTTAACCTGCAGGGCCATAGTCACAGGGCAGGAGGCTAACAACCAGGCTTCTCCAGTTCACAGTGGCGAGGTTGGTTTCGCCACAGTGACTATAGTGTCCCTTAAAAAAAACTGTCCCGTAACTTTTTTAACTGACTCCTAGATTCCAAACAAATTTCTCAAGCCCTGGTGTATTGGTCAGTCTGTGTGTGTGGGAGGTCAGTCTGTGTGTGTGTAGGGTGGGTCAGTCTGTGTGTGTGTGTGGGTCAGTCTGTGTGTGTGTGTGGGTCAGTCTGTGTGGGGGTATGGGTCAGTCTGTGTGGGGGTATGGGTCAGTCTGTGTGTGTGTATGGGTCAGTCTGTGTGTGTGTATGGGTCAGTCTGTGTGTGTGTATGGGTCAGTCTGTGTGTATGTATGGGTCAGTCTCTGTGTATGTATGGGTCAGTCTCTGTGTATGTATGGGTCAGTCTCTGTGTATGTATGGGTCAGTCTCTGTGTACATGTGGGGTGGCAGTCTGTGTGTGTATGGGTCAGTCTGTGTGTGTGGGGGTCAGTCTGGGTGGGGGTCAGTCTAGGTTTGTATGGGTCAGTGTGTGTATTTATGGGTCAGTCAGTGTGTGTGTGGGGGTGTATGGGTCAGTCTGTATGTATGGGTCAGTCTGTGTGTATGTATGGGTCAGTCTGTGTATGTGGGGTAGCAGTCTGTGTGTGTGTGTATGGGTCAGTCTGTGTGTGTGTATGGGTCAGTCTGTGGGTTTGTATGGGTCAGTCTGTGTTAGTGCTAGAGCTCCAAGAGAGACCTCTCACCTCGTGACCTCCCCTGCACCCGATGGATAGGCAGCCTTCTCAACCACCATGGATCTAATTGTGTCACCCCCTCCCTGCAGTTAAGATCAGGGAAAGGGGATTATTATTTTTTTATAAACAATTAATAAAGTAAAACTTGTAAAACTCTTCCCCATTCCACTCTCTACACCCCCTGAACACAGTACACCCTCACAGATAGTGAACACCCCACATACAGTACACTCCCACCAGCACAGAGTACACCTTTGCATACACACACAGTGCACTCCTCACACACATCATCTCTTCACCCACATACACACTTCTTCCCCACACACACATGCATGCATACATACAAACATGCTTCATCCCATTACACACGGAATCTCATATACCTCTCTACAGCTCCCAATACACATACACTCACAATGCAACCCCTAAATGCACACGCACACACTTTACAAGCCCTCTCAGCACACACTCAATCTCAAAAGCTCCTATACATGAGCACATGCTCTACAGCCCCTAATTACACATAGTACACCATAAACAGAGTCCTCTATACACACACACTTCACCACAGCCCCTTTTAAACACCATGAAAAATAATCTCGCATCTCCTGAAAAGGTTTTCCAGTTTCCGTGAAAAAAGGTGTCTTGCATGTAATAAGGAAGGCACAGCAGTGGAACTACAGGGAGTTCTGGTGCTGTGGTGTGCCGTGTAATAAGGGCCACCCGATGGGCATGTGTCTTCAGGAGCCCAAAACAGTAGACATGTGCAATTCATTTCATTTCGGGCAATTCGGACATTCGGGTACTTCCGAATGTCCGAATTGATGAATTGCCGAATGGTTGAAGTCCCGAAATTCCAAAATTACCGAATTTCCGAAGTGTCGAATTGCTGAAGTTCTGAAGTTGCCGAAGTTCCGAAGCACAGTATTGCCCTAGAACTAATATACTTATCCAGTGGAAGAATGAAGAATGTTACACTGTATACAATTTTAAATAAAAAGTATACAAACATAGTGTCAGGATCGGGACAGGGATCCAACACGCAGAGTACAAACAGTAGCCAGATACGTATACCGGACCTTCGAATGGCCGGACTAACGTAAGTAGAACAGTAGAGAATAGTCAAAGACAAGCCGAGGTCGAGGGTAACAGAAGACAGGTAAGCGATAGACAAGCCGAATCAAGGGTAACAGAGATAAGCAGAATAGAGCAAACAAGCCGGGTCAAAACCAAAAGGGATAACTAGAAAATACGAGCACTGAGTGACTAGAACAAGCTAGAACCACGACGGGGCAATGAGCTAATGAAAGAAGCACTGTTAAATGCCCTGTTCAGATAAGTAGACACACCTCCGTCGAGTCCTGATTGGTCCTGAACCAATTGAGTGACAGGTCGTTCCGTGTTGACGTCCTGACGTCGACCTCCGGGCGTCATGCTATAAAAGGGAGTCACTCCCTCGCGGCCGGCTTTGCATGACCGGATGGACCGCGAGGAAGAGGGAAATCAGGCCGTCCGGATGGATGAACGACTAAGTCTCTACCTCTCTCGGAGGTAGAGACCTCAGGTACCCTGACACATAGCCAGGATTCAGCTGTAAGCATTTGCAATACTTACAACAATCAAGTAACATACATTCATATAAATTGTAAGTTATTTAGCCAGTCGGTGTAATGACAGGAATGAATAAGTACCGTATATACTCGAGTATAAGCCGACCCGAATATAAGCCAAGGCCCCTAATTTTACCCCAAAAAACTGGGAAAACTTATTGACTCGAGTATAAGACTAGGGTGGGAAATGCAGCAGCTACTGGTAAATTTCTAAATAAAATTAGATCCTAAAAAAATTATATTAATTGAATATTTATTTACAGTGTGTGTATATAATGAATGCAGTGTGTGCGTATGAATGCAGTGTGTGCGTATGAATGCAGTGTGTGCGTATGAATGCAGTGTGCGTATGAGTGCAGTGCGTGTATGAGTGCAGCGTGTGTATGAATGCAGTGTGTGAGTGCAGTGTGTGTGCGTATATATTAATTGAATATTTATTTTCAGTGTGTGTATATAATGAATGCAGTGTGTGTGTATGAGTGCAGTGTGTATGAGTGTAGTGCGTGTATGAGTGCAGTGTGTGTATGAGTGCAGTGTGCGTATGAGTGCAGTGTGCGTATGAGTGCAGTGTGCGTATGAGTGCAGTGTGTATGAGTGCAATGCGTGAGTGCAGTGTGTGTGTGTGTATGAGTGCAGTGTGAGTGCAGTGTGTGTGTGTATGAGTGCAGTGTGTGTGCATATATATTAATTGAATATTTATTTCCAGTGTGTGTATATAATGAATGCAGTGTGTGTGTATGAGTGCAGTGTGTATGAGTGCAGTGTGTATGAGTGCAGTGTGTGTGTATGAGTGCAGTGTGTGTGTATGAGTGCAGTGTGTGTGTATGAGTGCAGTGTGTGTGCAGTGTGTGTGAGTGCAGTGTGTGTATGAGTGCAGTGTGTGTATGAATGCAGTGTGTGTTTGAGTGCAGTGTGTGTGAGTGCAGTGTGTGTATATGAATGAAGTGTGAGTGTGTGATGCAGTGTGTGATGCAGTGTGTGTTTGTGTATGTGTTGGTGGGGGTGGGCATTTAATATATTATTAATTTTTTTTTTTATATTATTATTTTGTTTTGTATTATTATTTAATTATTATTAAAAAAAAATTTAAATTATCTTTTTTTTTTCGTCCCCCCTCCCTGCTTGCTAGCTGGCCAGGGAGGGGGGCTCCTTCCCTGGTGGTCCAGTGTCATTGGTAGTTCAGTGGGGGGGAGAGGGGTGCTGGCAGAGCTGTACTTACCTTTCCTGCAGCTCCTGTCAGCTCTCTCCTCCTCCGCGCGGTCTGTGCAGCTCCCTCTGTCAGCTCCCAGTGTAAGTCTCGCGAGAGCCGCGGCTCTCGCGAGACTTACACTGGGAGCTGACCGAGGTGCTGAACGGACGGCGCGGAGGAGGAGAGAGCTGACAGGAGCTGCAGGAAAGGTAAGTACAGCTCTGCCAGCACCCCTCTACCCCCTGTCTGTATTATGGCAATGCAAATTGCCATAATACAGACTCTGACTCGAGTATAAGCCGAGTTGGGGTTTTTCAGCACAAAAAATGTGCTGAAAAACTCGGCTTATACTCGAGTATATACGGTAGATAACTCCCTAAAGATTACTTGGTATTAGTAAATTATGCCCCTACCCGCTATACTGTGAGTAGGGGCATGTCTATTAAACAGCCTATGGCTGCTCACTTAAAAAAAAAAAAAAGTCCCCTCCTATTGCCCCCCCCCCCCCCGGTCTTCACCCCTGAACAGCGGGTGGGGGCCCTACAGTAAAATAAGGGGAGGACCTAATGTCCTCCTCCTGGCCCCCACCCCTAAGCGGTGGGTGGGGGCCCTAAATAATAAGGGGGGGACCTAATGTGCTCCCCCTGGCCCCCACCCCTGAGCGGTGGGTGGGGGCCCTACAGTAAAATAAGAGGGAGACCTAATGTCCTCCCCCCTGACTCCCACCCCTAAATTGGAATAAGGGGGGGGCCTAATGTCCTCACCTCTGGCCCCCACCCCTGCTGCTCACTGTTTAATAGACATGCAACTACTCTCGGTATAGTGAGTAGGGGCAAAATTTACTAATACTAAGTAATTTTTACTTAGTATTAGTAAATTTGTCTGAAAGCCCAATTTAAGTCTTTCAGCCTTTTGGTAGATAACTCCCTAATACCGTGGGAATTAGGGAGTTATCTACTAAGCGACTGCAAGAGAAGTCCCGAAATTCCGAAGTGTTGAAGTCCCGAATTGCAGAAGTCCCGAATTTCGGAATGCCGAACCGAACCAAATATTTTCCCCATGCACATGCCTACAAAACAGTTTTTGCTCCAGGGCCCACTCTACGTTAGTTCCACTACTGTGCAGCAGCTTCCCCGGCACACAAGCTCTGGCCCTGCATGGACGATCGACTCCCCGTACGCAAGCTCCGTCCTTAATCTTTGACTGAGACACACGCTGACATACATACACACATTCTGACAGACATACAGTGACAGGCACACACTCTCTGACTGAGACACACGCTGACATACATACACACATTCTGACAGACATACAGTGACAAGCACACACTCTCTGACTGAGACACATGCTGACAGACATACACACATTCTGACAGACATACAGTGACAAGCACACACTCTCTGACTGAGACACATGCTGACAGACATACACACATTCTGACAGACATACAGTGACAGGCACACACTCTCTGACTGAGACACATGCTGACAGACATACACACATTCTGACAGACATACAGTGACAGGCACACACTCTCTGACTGAGACACACGCTGACAGACATACACACATTCTGACAGACATACAGTGACAGGCACACACTCTCTGACTGAGACACATGCTGACAGACATACACACATTCTGACAGACATACAGTGACAGGCACACACTCTCTGACTGAGACACACGCTGACATACATACACACATTCTGACAGACATACAGTGACAGGCACACACTCTCTGACTGAGACACACGCTGACAGACATACACACATTCTGACAGACATACAGTGACAGGCACACACTCTCTGACTGAGACACATGCTGACAGACATACACGCATTCTGACAGACATACAGTGACAAGCACACACTCTCTGACTGAGACACACGCTGACAGACATACACACATTCTGACAGACATACAGTGACAAGCACACACTCTCTGACTGAGACACACGCTGACAGACACACACATTCTGACAGACATACAGTGACAGGCACACACTCTCTGACTGAGACACACGCTGACAGACATACACACATTCTGACAGACATACAGTGACAGGCACACACTCTCTGACTGAGACACATGCTGACAGACATACACACATTCTGACAGACATACAGTGACAAGCACACACTCTCTGACTGAGACACACGCTGACAGACATACACACATTCTGACAGACATACAGTGACAGGCACACACTCTCTGACTGAGACACACGCTGACAGACATACACACATTCTGACAGACATACAGTGACAGGCACACACTCTCTGACTGAGACACACGCTGACAGACATACACACATTCTGACAGACATACAGTGACAAGCACACACTCTCTGACTGAGACACACGCTGACAGACATACACACATTCTGACAGACATATAGTGACAGGCACACACTCTCTGACTGAGACACACGCTGACAGACATACACACATTCTGACAGACATACAGTGACACATTTTCTCACAAATTGCTATTTTAATTTAAATCCACCCAGCCTTCCTATCATTGGGAGAGCTGAGTGGATCTTTCCCTGGCGTCCAGTGTTTCTCCTCTCAATCTTCCTGCAGTTTCTCTCTGCTCCCCAGCGTACTCTCTGTGGTGATGCCGCAGTGACTTCATGCCACTAAACAGCGCATGAGGGAGCAGAGAGGAACTGCAGGAAGGTTACTGCTCCCTGCGTTGGCTGGCTTTAATGTTTCCTGCGCGGCTTAGCAAAGAGCTGACAAATGCCAGGTGCCACGGTAAAATGTCTTTTCGACCTGGCGCCTGGAATTTGTATATATGTGTGTGTAAATATATTTGTGTGAAGGGGCAAATAAGGCCGTATAGGAAGCGTACCAAGGGTAGCATAGTAAAAGGGGAAAAAGTCGGTTGAGGTGTGCCGGAACCAACGTCGGGGTAGGCCTGTAATAAAAGAGGGCCCACCCATGAGGTGTAATGAAAAGTATAGATAGAGGGAGTGGAGGGTGGGGACATGCGAATCGCTAAAAACACGTACGGGACTGAGGAAGGTGAGTAGGGGGGTTTAAGTAGGGTAACTCGCCCCTCCCACAACTGCAGGACAAGCCTTTGCATTTGTGTGCGGGGCAAATAAGGCCGTATAGGAAGCGTACCAAGGGTAGCATAGTAAAAGGGGAAAAAGTTGGTTGAGGTGTGCCGGAACTGACGTCGGGGTAGGCCTGTAATAAAAGAGGGAAAAAATAGATACATGCCAGAAATGTAGAACAATCAACAACTCATAAGAAAGACCTTAATTGCCTAGCTATATGGTAAATGCCTTTGACGGTACGTGGTACATATGGGGAATACGCTGAGAATTTCCATTGACCTAGAGATTAAATATACGGACCAAAATGAAACTAGTTTGAAGTCATGGATACCCTATCCTAGAGAGGTGACCAGAATAGTAGGACGGATTAAATCTAGTCTCAAGATCAATGAACCAAAAAAGTATGTCGTAGTGTGAGGACTGACACTGAGAGTCCAGCTGTCCAAAAGGCTGTCGGGGAGGGAATAAGTAGACTCGCGAGAACCACAGCGAAGCGAGGAAGAGACCAGAACACGAAAAGAAGGTAGGAGTAGCTGAAACTCCACAGCGTGAGGAGTACCAGACCAAGCCAGAGAGCCGGGGTGGATAAAGTGCCACACCAGCGCCTGGCAACGGAGACCTGCTAGAAAACAGACGAATAAACAGTGCACAAGCGACCCAATGTGTGTGTGCTGGCATACTAGCTAATGCCAAAAAAGGCGAAACAATTAAAACTAGGTTTGGTGACAGGTGAGGCCCTGCTAGATGCCAAGCAGCATGAGAGGCTCTATCTATGCGTTGGCACGAGGGGATAACGTGGCCACGGAACGTTGTGGCAGGGTGTCGGCCTCTCAGTGACAGTTAATCATAAGATAGAATGGGAGTGACTGGTGAGGCCCTCTTTATGCCACATGCGATGCGACTAACTATGATTTGGCCCGAGGGGCGTAGTACCTCCGAGTATGAGGATAGGTGTTGGCCTCGCGGGACCACTTACCTAAAGGCGAAGAAGCCAGGGGAATTACAACTAGTGGACCCCTAGGTCCCTGACGGCTGACAGCCAGCCACAGCTAACTTAGAGGGGATGATAGTGAGAGAGAGAGGATGAACTGAGGGATGAAAATGTAAGTGGTTGGAGGGGGGTACGGGAAGAAGAGTGACATTAAGAGAGAAAAAGGGGGAAAGAGGCATTTGGACCCTAAAAGACTGGTCTGTCCCTCCCAAATAGGGACACATGTGAGGTATGCGTGTACGAAACAGTAAGTGAAGTACTACCGACGTAGCCTGTTTTAGGACAAGACGAAATAGAAATCCAGTATCGATTCGAATATAGTAAATACACCAACCTATATTTAGAAAAAAAATAAAATAAAACAAATAAGGAAGGGTAATAACTGAATCCTGCTTATTCAGTTAAAAATGAAATTTCAATTGGATTTGCTGTTAGTAAACATGATTACAGTGCACAACAATTTGATGTTAATAAATAAACTTTAAGTGTGAGGAAGTATTTGACATTGTAAATCATGACTCGTGGATAGTTAACCCCACTGCCACCAGTAAACCCTGAAAGCATTCTATTTAATACCCTAATAAAGCCTGCAGCACACAGGGTTAACAAACGGAGAATTGTAATTAATGAAAACAGAGTTTGTGGAAATAAAAAGAAAAACCGTGTAACCGAAAATAAAGCTATCCCTGTCATCATGGACAGTCTAGTCCAAATGTTTAGAGAACAGTTTCCCGATTCACTGCAGTTCACCATGTAGCGAACAAAACCCCCACGTGTTAGATAGTACAGAAAGCAAGGCATGCATGGAAAACTCCAATCATGGTCTTGGATGCGAAAGTATTCTGTTATAGGAAGCATCCCCAAAAAATAGGTATGTGAGAGTTCCTATGTTAAAGAGAAACAGTGTAGAAGAGAGCCAGGTGGAAATCAATACAAACCAGAAGGGCGCTGATACGCCTATCTACAACAACCCTGTCACTTGCCTGGGAAACATAAGCGCTAACCGTTACGTTTTCCCCCCAGTACCTCCTAGAGGCCTGTAGCGTTGCAGCCTCGTGTTTCATGCGCCCAAACCAACCAGCAAGAGGAGCGAGGGAAAACTCCAGAACAGGCATACGATAGGAGGAGAATAAACTAAAAGAAAAGCAAACCAACATGCGAAAGGACTAGGGGGGGGAGAGGGGAGGGGTAGACCCAAACTGTGAGGATGCCGTGGGTAAAGTAACTCACGAATCAGAAGAATCGTCTGGGACAACACGAGAGCCAGAGCAGAGCCCAGAAGGACCGAACAGCGGGAAAACCAGCAGGCCAGCAAGGAAACCACAAGGACAAAGTGAGGTAATGGTGACCGGAAATAGCGACATGCGAATCGCTAAAAACACGTATGGGATGGAGGAAGGTGAGTAGGGGGTTTAAGTAGGGCAACATGCCCCTCTCACAACTGCAGGCCAAGCCTTTGCATATATATATTGTGATCCTTGTCAGCAGGTAGCACGGTCCTCTAGGGTAAACAACAGGCACAGTCCTTTTAATTGCATATAATCCAGGCACTTTATTTGTAAGTTTACACAGGAGACAGCAGCAAATGAAATCATAAATGCAATAATGTAACACAAATCCCTATAAACAAAAAAGCCTAGCTCGTCTGAGCACTAACTCACTTTTAATATCCCTCTCTATCAGGGTTAAACTAACAAAAACATATCGCACCAACCTTATTAGATAGCAACACTCTGCTAGCTAGCCTGTTGCTTTCCTTTCTCCACTCCCAGTGCTCCAAGCCAGCCTTGCCTTGCCTGCTTTCCTTTCTGCACTCCCAGTGCTCCAAGCCAGCCTTGACTGCTTCCCTTTCTGCACTCCCAGTGCTCCAAGCCAGCCTTGACTGCTTCCCTTTCTGCACTCCCAGTGCTCCAAGCCAGCCTTAACTGCTTCCCTTTATGCACTCCCATTGCTCAGCCTCCTTGACTCTCTCACTGGAGAGAACAGCCTCTCTCCTACCTGCTTCCTGGGAGGAAGCCAGCAATCCCCCCTGTACCTGCCTAGCAGGGAGGAGTTTATTCCCACTGCTACAGCTGATTATCTGCAGCTGAGCAGTGGGTTGGAGACAGTCCAAAAAACTCTGGCCTGGACCTTATTTCTCCCAGTTGTGTCTAAACTGAGGAGTGGAGCATTGGCCCACCCTTCTCTCCAAATGCTCCATCCCAGGGGCCCATAACTAAACATAGCTTTGTGTTGTGCAACACACAAACTACATATACTCCCCCTGGGGTTAAATGGCCTCTCTGCCTTCACTTTATCACAATATATATATATATATATATATATATATATATATGCACACACATATATACAAATTTTATAACTGCCCCCCTACTTTTGTCCCTGGCCCCCCCATGTGCCCACCCTAAGTAACGCCACTGTGTGTCGTTATCCCTAACTTACTACCATTTAGGGTGTAAGTTGCTTGTGCATTCTTTACGCCGAAGTGCATAACTTTGTATTTCTCTACATAAATTTAATCTGCCATTTAGTGTCCAATCTGTCTAAATCCCTCTGCAGAAAAGTAATATCTTGCTCACATTTTATTACTTTACAGAGTTTTGTGTCATCTGCAAACACTGAAACATGGCTATTTCAAGATCATTTATAAACATGTTAAATAGAAGCAGTCCCAAAACAGAACCCTGAGGGACACTGTGGTTGGGGTACACTTGTTTTAAAAGGGGATTTTTTTTCTCAGACATGTGATCACTCTCCATTGCCCTCTGCTGGTGAAACTGGAAAATTAATTTGTATTATCACAATACGCAAATTAGAACATTTCAAAAACTGACCAGTTGTATCCATAAATATTAGCTTTTCCATAGTTTGGAAATGTAGTATTGTGTTATGTACTTGAGGCATAATTATGTTGCTTGTTCCTCAAGTCATGTATGTTTGTTAGCTTGGTTGCTACATCTAAGTGTGTGATTGGAGATATTCTGGAGATAACCTGGAGGTAATCTGAGGTAATCAGGAGGATAAATAAAAATTTAAGATTTGTTTGATTGAAATCACTCACCTCATTGGAATGGCAGACTTAGTTCAGTGTAATAGTTGCTATGCATTTCTTTCACGTTCCACTTTTTGGAGGTTTGGTTGTTGTCTAATCTGTAGACAGTTCTCTATCTTGCGGCAGGAGATTGTATTTTTGAAGTCTGAGATTTGTAAATTATCTGGTAAACAAACTCAGGCTGGAACTGCTGCAAAGCCACTGCCGCAGAGACATACTAGGAATGACAGATGGATTACTGTAGGATCTGGTAGACTTAGAGTTGTGGATAAAAGGCATATTGCACAGTCTGTTGCTCTACATAATTAATTTTCTGCACTTTCAGAGTGTAATGGTGTCATGGAGACAGGCTCAGACACCAAGTGTAATGGGGTTATGGAGACAGGCTCAGGCACTGAGGGTAGTGGTGTTGTGGAGACAGGCTCAGGCACTGAGGGTAGTGGTGTTGTGGAGACAGGCTCAGGCAGGCCCTGAGGGTAGTGGTGTTGTGGATACAGGCTCAGGCACCAGGTGTAGTGGTGTTATGGAGACAGGCACTGAGGGTAGTGTTGCTGTGGAGACAGACCGAGGCACTGAGGGTAGTGGTGTTGTGGAAACAGACTCAGGCACTGAGGGAAGTGGTGTTATGGAGACAGGCACTGAGGGTAGTGGTGTTGTGGAGACAGGCTCAGGCACTGAGGCTAGTGGTGTTATGGAGACAGGCTGAGGCACTGAGGGTAGTGGTGTTGTGGAGACAGGCTCAGGCACTGGGGCTAGTAGTGTTGTCAAGACAGGCTCAGGCACTGAGGGTAGTGGTGTTATTGAGACATTCTCAGGCACCATGTGTAGTGGTGTTATGGAGACAGGCACTGAGTGTAGTGGTGTTGTGGAGACAGGCTTAGGCACTGAGGGTAGTGGTGTTGTGGAGACAGGCTCAGGCACTGAGGGTAGTGGTGTTGTGGAGACTATGGTGAGGCCTAATAGAAAGCAGTTGTTGTTGGGGGATTCTATCATAAGAGGTGTGGAGATGGACAATGGTGGTCTTGTGAGATGTCTTCCCGGAGCTACTGCTCACGGAGACAGGATACGTATTTGTAATATTTTTACACGAGCAAAGCAAGAAGGGGAATTGGATGTACTTGTCCATCTGGGGACAAATGACTTGGCTTGCAATGAGGTTTCAGAGGTTAAGGAAGTTTTTAGTGTTTTTGCCAATGATATACAGCAGGTTGCTTCCACACTGTCATTCTCTGAAGTTCTGCCTGTGCATAACACTCAGAAAGACAGGCGGATGCGTATTGGGGACTTTAACTTGTGGCTTGGTGAATGGTGTCGGGAGCAAGGATTTGGCTTTATTTCTCATGGTAGCTCTGTTTGGAATGGAAATGAACTGTACAGAAAAGATGGTTTGCATCTTTCTCAAAAGGGACCAAATGTTCTCAGTGAGCCGTTTAGAGGTTCTGCTAGGATGTATTTAAACTAGGAGGGGGGGCAAAAGGGTGATAAAACATCAATCCAATTGTCCCCCAAAACAAGGACAGAAGGTGCCTGTAGCAAGTGTGTTAAAAAATGATAAGCTTAGAGTCATGTCTAATAAGATCCATGAACTTGTGGCAGTAATGGAAACTGATAATGTAGATTTAGTCGCTGTTACTGAGACATGGTATAATGAGAAAAATTACTGGGACATAGCAATACCAGGGTACTCTTTATATAGAAAAGACAGGGAGGGCAAGAAAGGGTGAGGGTGGCCCTGTGTGTGAAGGATAGCATAAAATCTAGCCTAATAAAAGTTAGTGAGGTGAACATAGAGTCCGTTTGGGTTACGTTAGAATTTGGTAACCCCACAGTAACTCGTGTAGGTGTGATTTATAGGCCCCCAGGACAAATAGGAGAATTAGATAATCTACTAGTTGAGGAAATAGCTAAAAAGACAATAAAGGGGGAAGTTATTATCATGGGTGACTTTAATCTTCCTGATGTGAATTGGAAAACCAAAATAGCTGATTGTGCCAGGAGCACACATATTCTAAACTCCCTACTGGGATTGTCTCTAAAACAAGTCGTTGAGGAACCAACTCGTAAAGAGGCCATACTAGATTTAGTGTTAACAAATGGAGATTTGGTATCCGATATTACTGTAGTTTAGGATCCAGTGATCATCAGTCAGTGTGGTTTAATATAAGAACAGTGAACAAAAAAGTTTTAGACTTTTCTAAAATTAGAATATGTGTAAAGGAGTCATTATCAGACTGGAGCAATTTGAATGCAGTCCAAGAGAAATGAGATTATTTAAAAGTTGCACTGCTGAATGCAACAGAAAATTGCATTAGGCTTGTCAGTAAAAGCAAAAAATTCAAGAAACCACTGTGGTACTCCGCAGATGTGGCCAAAATAGAAAAAAACAAAAAGTTAGCATTTAGTAATTATAAAAAAAAACAGAGTGAGGAAGACAGAATGATCTATAAGATTAGGTAGAAAGAGGCTGAGCAAGTTATAAGAACTTCCAAATCACACACAGAAGAGAAAATAGCATAGTCAGTAAAAAAAAGGGACAAAACAGATCAGAGACAACATGGGTTTACTTCAGGGAGATCATGCCAAACTAATCTTATTGATTTTTTTGATTGGGTAACTAAAAATAATAGATCAGGGTGGTGCAGTAGACATTGCTTACCTAGATTTCAGTAAGGCTTTTGACACTGTTGCACATAGAAGGCTTATCAATAAACTGCAATCTTTGAGTTTGGATTCCAATATTGTTGAATGGGTGAGGCAGTGGCTGAGTGACAGGCAACAGAGGGTTGTAGTCAATGGAGTATATTCGAAGCTTGGGCTTGTCACCAGTGGGGTACCTCAGGGATCTGTACTTGGACCCATTCTCTTTAATATTTTTATTAGTGATATTGCAGAAGGTCTTGATGGTAAGGTGTGTCTTTTTGCTGATGATACTAAGATATGTAACAGGGTTGATGTTCCAGGAGGGATAAGCCAAATGGCAAATGATTTAGGTGAACTAGAAAAATGGTCAGAGTTGTAGCAACTGACATTTAATGTGGATAAGTGCAAGATAATGCATCTTGGACGTAAAAACCCAAGGGCAGAGTACAGAATATTTGATAGAGTCCTAACCTCAACATCTGAGGAAAGGGATTTAGGGGTGATAATTTCTGATGACTTAAAGGTAGGCAGACAATGTAATAGAGCAGCAGGAAATGCTAGCAGAATGCTTGGTTGTATAGGGAGAGGTATTAGCAGTAGAAAGAGGGAAGTGCTCATGCCATTGTACAGAACACTGGTGAGAACTCACTTGGAGTATTGTACGCAGTACTGGAGACCGTATCTTCAGAAGGATATTGATACCTTAGAGAGAGTTCAGAGAAGGGCTACTAAACTGGTTCATGGATTGCAGGATAAAACTTACCAGGAAAGGTTAAAGGATCTTCACATGTATAGCTTGGAGGAAAGACGAGACAGGGGGGATATGATAGAAACATTTAAATACATAAAGAGAATCAACACAGTAAAGGAGGAGACTATATTTAAAATAAGAAAAACTACCACAACAAGAGGACATAGTCTTAAATTAGAGGGACAAAGGTTTAAAAATAATATCAGGAAGTATTACTTTACTGAGAGGGTAGTGGATGCATGGAATAGCCTTCCAGCTGAAGTGGTAGAGGTTAACACAGTTAAGGAGTTTAAGCACGCGTGGGATAGGCATAAGGCTATCCTAACTATAAGATAAGGCCAGGGACTAATGAGAGTATTTAGAAAATTGGGCAGACTAGATGGGTCGAATGGTTCTTATCTGCCGTCACATTCTATGTTTCTATGTTAATAAGGATTTCACCACATATTGTAGGACAAGTCACCAAAGGATAGCCCATGTCAAAAACAAAGTTGTGTGTTTTAGTTCCATTTTGGTCATGGTCTGGTGGAAGAGTGCCTGAGGGACCCCAGTGAAGCTTTGGTGACTGGGTCTGAAGTGCTCCAGAGTCCCCTGTGGTTCTGAGGAAGCGGATCTGGCGGAGGTACTCAGTTTGAACACGGGAGCTATGTCAGACATCCCTAACCACTTTTGTCCAGCTTGAAAATTGACATTATTGACTTTTCTCTGTGGTCTATCTAAAAATGGATGTTGTACCCAAGAACAATAATTTAAATCTAAACAAATTTCTTTTAGTTTAAACACAAATCTATTATTTGGAACTGTACCCATGCCTCGCAATAAACCGGTTTAATAAACCCTGTGTTATTAATTAGGTGACTTACAATAATCCGGTTTAATAATCCCTGTGTTATTAATTAGGTGGTTTACAATAAAGCGGTTTAATAAACCCCGTGTTATTAATTAGTTGGCTTACAATAAACCGGTTTAATAAACCCCGTGTTATTAATTAAGTGGCTTACAATAAACCGGTTTAATAAACCCCGTGTTATTAATTAAGTGGCTTACAATAAACCGGTTTAATAAACCCTGTGTTATTAATTAGGTGGGTTACAATAAACCGGTTTAATAAACCCTGTGTTATTAATTAGGTGGCTTACAATAAAGCGGTTTAATAAACCCTGTGTTATTAATTAGGTGGTTTACAATAAACCGGTTTAATAAACCCTGTGTTATTAATTAGGTGGCTTACAATAACCCGATTTAATAAACCCTGTGTTATTAATTAGGTGGTTTACAATAAACCGGCTTAATAATCCCTGTGTCATTAATTAGGTGGCTTACAATAAACCGGTTTAATAAACCCTGTGTTATTAATTAGGTGGCTTACAATAACACGGTTTAATAAACCCTGTGTTATTAATTAGGTGGTTTACAATAAACCGGTTTAATAAACCCCGTGTTATTAATTAGGTGGCTTACAATAAACCGGTTTAATAAACCCTGTGTTATTAATTATGTGGTTTACAATAAACCGGTTTAATAATCCCTGTGTTATTAATTAGGTGGTTTACAATAAACCGGTTTAATAAACCCTGTGTTATTAATTAGGTGCTTTACAATAAACCGGTTTAACAAACCCCGTGTTATTAATTAGGTGGATTACAATAAATCGGTTTAATAAACCCTGTGTTATTTATTAGGTGGTTTACAATAAACCGGTTTAATAATCCCTGTGTTATTAATTAGGTGGTGTGGTGGAAGCTCGGTAGAAATTAAATTTAGTAGGCCGAGATTTCCACGTGGCATATGTGTATGTTGGTGTATCAGTTAGTCAGTTACACATACCTAAGATACAATCAACAGTGTACTGAGCAAGTGCAGGAATGCAGGAACTGAAAACACTTCCCCTCCTCCATTGTTCTGGGTGAGCCATGTGGTCTAACAGGTAAGGGAAGTTAGGCTTTGTTCAGCTGATTGGGTAAAGAGTATATGTGGGTAGAGTTAACTATAGGAGGAGCTATATGTCTATATCATGCATTTACACAGTCAGTTCTGGGCTCAGACTTTGCTGTTTTTTGGTGACATTAGTCCCTCTGAGCCCCGGTCGGTGAATCGAATAAAGAATCTCTTCCTTCCTGAAGAAACCTGTGTCCACTTCTCTGTGCTTGACTTCCGTCAGTTTCTCCGGTATCATTTGGTGCAATTGGCCGGGAAGCTCATCGTTAACGGTGGCTAAGAAGCAGAGGCGTGAGACGGTCTATCTTTGCCCACGTTCTCTACGGCTGCACCCCTGAACTTCTGCGTGGACCTCCTTTCGTCTCGGCGCCACTGGTCTGTTGTCCAGGAGATCATCGGCCTCTACGTAGTAAGTGCTGGGGTGTCCCCGTCGATGAGTGTGAACTCAGGTTCAGGAACGAGGAGGTAAGACGACTACTGTTTTAGACGATGGACCCACTAGGGGTATTGGATACCGATTGTGCGGTAGGCCCATAAGGGGTTATTTGTGTATGGAATCTGCCCCCTCCAGTGGAGGGAAGGAGCGAAGGCGCACCGCTCGTAATTAAACGCCCTGTAGTCAGCCCGTTTAATTTTGATTTGGAGTCAGGCTGGGTTCTGTGTAAATAGCCCAAGCCGGACACCGGTGTCTTGTCTAGACTAGCGTTCTAGGGTGTATATTACGTTCGCTAGGTCGGAGGGATCGGGAGACTAAGCGGCGTCTGTGTAAATTCGGTCCGCTAGATCTCAACCTATCTTGGCTAAGTGGGAAGGCGTGTAAATTTGGAACCCACTAGACTTTTGATAGAGTATATAGACTAAGAGGGTTCTGTTGTAAATTCCGCCCTCTAGTTCGCTATATGTGGTGCTTGGGCAGCGTGGCTAACCAAAACGGATGTAAATAGTTTTAGGTAGTCCATCAAGGTACTGGCCAATAGATTAGTTGGGAATTGTAAATGTGTTAAAGATTGTTGTAGTAGCGTGTATATCTTGCTAGATAGCGTGAGCTCTGCCGTCTAGCGAGAGTGTGAATAGTGTGTAACTGTATTTTAGCGCACGGTACCATAACCATGTATTATAATTATTGATATTGTAAATAACTACTAATAACTGTCGTCTATGTTGTATGTTTAACACCATAACCACTACTAATTGAACTGTGACTTTAAATTGTACTCTAACCAATGCTAACCGTACTATAACTACTGTTTGTAAAGACGATGTTACTGGGGTATGTTATAGACGGGTAATTCAGATATAGGGAATTATAGCGTGGGTGACTGTATAGTTTCGCCAAAGGGCACAGTATTAGTTACTTAGTGACTGGTGTAACAGCTGTGTGTGTACGGGAATTCCCTGTGTGTTTTGTTGTATGAGTTTGACCTAGTAACTGTGCCACATGGTGCTGTTTCCAAGGAAACGAGTGTGTAGCGGAGAGCCGATATCTCACAGCTATTCTCCACTAAAGATACCAGTGAGGCTCAGGAACAAGGTGACGATACATCCACAGGCAAGGTTTCCAGACGGTAAAGTAACACAGCAATATCCCAACAGCAATCCCAATAACTGGACGACACACAGTTTCAGGAACGGAACTGCTGGCTGGCACATCCAGCCTGCCTTTTATTTCCATCTTACACACATAAGACCGCCCACAGGGGAGGTGTAAAATAGCCAATAGCATAACGGTTGCAACCCACAGATTCCCTCCCCTTAGCCTGAGAGATAATCCACTTATTATACAGTTTCAAACATAACTTTTACACAATATCTATAACTTCTACAATATTCGTGTTACAAACATAAAACATTTTCTTAATCAGCAAACTTCAATTAGTAACACTCTCAAAAATCATCCCCATCCCTCCAGTGGATCAAAAGTTAGCTGGAGGTCCCTTTTGACCGACCGCAAGCACATTTTCCTGCCCAAAACAGTTCCATGAATTTGGGCTGTGCGGTCGGTCAATTTCTGGCATAAAAACGGCTAAGTCCCGTTCGAAGTGTGGCCGGTACTTCGACTTTAGTCGAAGTGTCGAAGTGGAGTCGATGGTAAGGGTCGGCGGTGTCGGAAGTTAAAATGGCCGCCGCGACGAGGGCCTTTGTTCGATGCCGTTCACTTCGACGACTTCGACAACTTCGACTACTTCGGCACTTCAACGGTATCCGAAGTGCCCATTTAAAGTTGCAACACTGCCCGAAGTAATCCAAGGGCCAGGGACAGTATTTGTCTTTAGGGCAAGGTAGGGTAGGTGAGGGCAATCAACAATACAGGAAGGGGGAAGCCAACAACAGGGTTCCGCTACAGAGTGTGACTGTTGGAGGTGTGTTTGTTGTGTTTCTTTGAATTAGACGCTCCGTTGCTAAGTATGGGTGCGCTGGATTCAAAGATTGTTGATCCCTTAGAATGTATGCTAAATAACTTTAAAAAGGGATATAATGTGTGTGATTTTGGGGTTAAATTGGCTCCAAATCACCTGACTACCTTTTAATAGATCACCAGGCATAATATCAGTATCGGTGCAAAGGGAAGAAGAATGGCACTTCTACTCTATAATAACAAATACAGACCCTAAGAGTGATGAATCCTTATTTGACATTTCAAGAATATGGACAGAGAATAATCCTCCAGGACTTGCTCGCAATATTCCACCAATACACATTGAATCAAAGCTTGGAGCGTATCCTGTTAGCCTTAGTTAGTACCATATATTATAGAGGGCTAAGGAAAATATACAAACCTATGTGGATAAGTGTGTAAAGTATGACATCCTAAAATTCTGTACCTCCCCTTGGAACACTCCATTATTACCTGTTCAGAAGCCGGGATCAGATGAGTATCATCCTGTACAAGATCTAAACGCAGTTAATAATGCAGTAGTCAATATACACCCAGTGGTACCCATCCCCTATAATCTGCTTGCTTTAATACCAGGTGGGGCAACCTACTATACCTTCCTAGACCTCAAAGATGCTTTCTTTTGTTTCTGGGTTACTGCTGAAAAATTATGTATGGGCATCTACCTTCCATACTCAGTAATTTAGGAGGAGATTTATGTCAGTTTGATGATGGAATTACTCGGCTGTAGGTGGCTGAGTTGAGTAAAATTATGATGAAGGTACAGAAATAGGTGCAAGATAGGTTACCTGTGAACATATATCCACCTGTTCATTCTTACCATCCAGGGGATCAAGTGTGGATAAAAGAATGGAACACTGTTCCATTAGGTTCCAAGTGGAGAGGTCCTTATGTTGTTCTTTTATCTACCCCAACAGTTGTAAAGGTTGTAGAAGTGACTCCGTGGATTCATCACTCTAGGGTAAAAACCAGCGGCAGATTCCTGACAAGCTACCATAGATCCAGAGAATCCTTGCAAGATCCGGTTAAAGCGTGTAACTCAGTCGGAGTGACGAGGAGATATTGGGACTTTAAGCGTAATCAAAGAGATCAGCAAGTAGGTGTTTTGACGGCCACAATAAAGCCTGACCACCTACCAACGTTAAGCCAGAGGAAAAACCTCTGTGAAGAAAAGTGAGGATCAGGAAGGACTCCATTCCCTGCAGCCCTCACATCCTGGAAGCTGAGGTGCCATCGCACGGTCGAAGAGTTAGGAAGAAGATGTCAGGAGTGATGTGTTTGATAATGTATATATTTGTGTTTTTTAATTATTCAGGAAGGTAGAGGTACCCACACACCAGGCTGTGAGGTTTGCATTAACCCCTTCCCGCCGTTACGACGTACCATGCCGTCACGCATTAAATGGGCTTTAAAGCCGTTGCGACGGCATGGTACGCCGTAACGGCTGCAGCCCCCAGGACCTCGGCGGTACTCACCTCCGCCGCGATCCTCTTCTGGGGGGCTGCCTGAGAGCCCAGGCAGCCCCCTTCCGGCAAATGAGGCCCCCGGGGGCCATGTGATCGCTCTCAAAGAGCGATCACATGGCCCCCTATAGCTGGCTATGGATCTGCCAGCAGGGGGACTGTCTGAAATATCAGACAGTCCCCCTGCTGGTAGGAAGAGTAAAAAAAATAAATTAAACAAGTGTAAAAATAAATTAAATATATTTTTATATATATATATATATATAATATGTATATATATTATATATATACATATTATATATATGTAACGTCATTCTAAGTGTATTTTAATATTAATATAAGTACATATATTAATATTAAAATACACTTAGAATGACGTTACATATATATAATATGTATATATATTATATATATATATAATAGATGTACATATATATATTATATATAAAAACGTATAATTAAAATAATAAATAAATAAAATAATAAAATAAATAAATAAAATATATAAAAATAAAAATAAATAAATAAAATAACAAAATTTTATATAAATTATATATGCATATGTAATTTCATTCTAACTGTATTTTGTTATTAATATATATATATATCGGTAACAGAATACACTTAGAATGACATTCTATATATATCTATCTATATATAAAATACAAATAACCGCAAATATATATATATATAGATAAATACATATAATTACATAAAAGATTACATTAGTATACACGTAGAATTTAAATACCTTTAAATGCATATATATTAAAATTCTACGTGTATATTTAAATAATCTTTTAATGTAATTATGTGATTTGATTAATTAAAATTTGATTGACATGCCTGACAACACAGGGAGAAAGTGCAGAGAATTGAATTCGCAAGCACTATATTTGACCCTGTAACTCTCCAAGACACCATAAAACCTGTACATAGGGGGTACTGTTTTACTCGGGAGACTTCGCTGAACTCAAATATTCGTGTTTCAAACTGGTAAATTGTATTACAACGATGATATTTTAAGTAAAAGTGACGTTTTTCGCATTTTTTACAAGCGAACGGCACTTTTATGGTCTATATTATTGTTGTAATATGTTTTACTGTTTTAAAACACTAATATTTGTGTTTAGTGAAGTCTCCCGAGAATAACAGTACCCCCATGTACAGGTTTTATGGTGTTTTGGAAAGTTAGAGAGTCACATATAAGGCTTGCATTTCATTTTTTTCACATTGAAATTTGCCAGATTGGTTATGTTGCCTTTGAGACTGTATGGTAGCCCAGGAATGAGAATTACCCCCATGATGGCATACCATTTGCAAAAGTAGACAACCCGAGGTATTGCAAGTGGGGTATGTCCAGTCTTTCTTAGTAGCCACTTAGTCACAAACACTGGCCAAATATTTGTTTTTTGCTTTTTTCACACAAAAACAAATATGAACGCTAACTTTGGCCAGTGTTTGTGACTAAGTGGCTACTAAAAAAGACTAAACATACCCCACGTTCAATACCTTGGCTTGTCTACTTTTTCAAATGGTATGCCATTATGGGGGTAATTCTCATTCCTGGGCTACCACACCGTCTCAAAGGTAACATTACCAATCTGGCAAATTTCAATTTGAAAATGTAATGTTCTATATTTGACCCTGTAACTTTCCAAAACACCATAAAACCTGTTAATGGGGGGGTACTGTTGTACTCGTGAGACATCGCTGATTACAAATATGTGCATTTTTTTGCAGTAAAACCTAACAGTATTATGACATTCACAGCTAAAATGTCAGACGGAAATGCAAATTGAAAAAAAAATCTTATTTTCTCACATTTTTTTTAATTTTATTCATAATAAATGATGTTTCATATATACATATTTGATATGGAATGAAAGCCTTGTTTCTCCTGAACAAAATGATATATAATAAGTGTGGGTGCATATAATTTGAAAGAGGGGAACTACGGGTGAACAGACATATAGCGCAAATTCCAGTTTTTGTTTACGTTTTGTTTTGATCAGAACGTGCACTATTGACTGCGTCCTGAAGGGGTTAAGACTACAAAGACAGGTAATCATATTTCTCAGACCCTTATTTGGCATTCCCAGTATGAGTGTAAAGGACATGTATCTAAGTGTAGATACTTGGGAATAGATTATAGTGTATGCCATCAAAGAGCAGGAGAACCTAAGTGTTTTAGCCCAGAATATCAACCCCGTACAATTTGGTTGACTATTCGTAATGGAGACTCACAGGGGACCCTGATAAATAAGACCATACTAGAAACCGTACATTCTTCGGGTGTTCTGCTATTTGATGCATGTAAGGCGATATCAAGTGGTAAAAAAACGTGGAATGTATGTGGGGATCTTAAATGGGAAAGAACTTATGGGTCTAATGATAAATATATTTGCCCCAGTAGTAAGTACAAATATATGGATCCAAAATGCCCAAATAAAGATTATAATTATTGTCCGTATTGGTCCTGTGTAGGGTGGGGAACCTGGGGACAGACAGTAGATAAGGATATGATCGTCTCTAAGTTGCCTACCAAGCCATATTGTAAGTCTAGGGAGATTAACCCAGTCCATATACTTATCAATGACCCAGAACTATTCATAGATAGGTTTGGGAACTTATTTGGGTTCCAGATATATGGAACAGGGTTGGATCCTGGGACAATATTATTTATAGGGATAGAGACCGATACTGTGGCAGCCCAGACTCATCAGGTATTTCATTCCTTCTATGAGGAGATGAGTGTGGAAAATAAGATCCCCCATAATGCTAAGAACTTATTTATTGATCTAGCCGAGAGCATTGCGGGTAGTCTTAATGTAACCAACTGCTATGTGTGTGGAGGTACTAATATGGGAGACCAATGGCCATGGGAAGCAAAGGAGGTAATGTATTCCGGTTCTGAGACAGTTGAACAGTTAATATCTTCTCAGACTGATTACCAAGTGAGTGTTAGAGGTAAATCTGAGTGGAGATTAAAGACCTCCATCATAGGTTATGTTTGCATAGCAAGGAAAGGAATAATGTTTAATACATCTGTAGGAGAATTGACTTGTCTAGGGCAAAAAGCTTATAATGATAGTACAAAAGATACAACTTGGTGGTCGGCTTCAAATGTCTCAGAACCACCTAACCCGTTTGCAAGTTATACCAATTTAAAGGACGTGTGGTTTGACCTATCTGCTACATCTAGTTGGAAAGCCCCAGCAAATTTGTACTGGATCTGTGGTAAGAAAGCCTATTCGGAGTTGCCACAGGACTGGGAAGGGGCATGTGTATTAGGTGTGCTCAAACCATCCTTCTTCTTGTTGCCAATTGAAACAGGAGAGACCTTGGGAGTTAAAGTTTATGATGTGAATCATAAAAAGAAGCTAGCATCCTTGAATGTAGGTAGCTGGGAAGATAATGAGTGGCATTGGCTACCTTAGCGCGCTTCATTGCCAATAGGAGGGATGTAATATGTGAGGGAACTGGTTAACAGCCAAACTGTATGCCCATGAAGTGTTATTGTATTCTAATACAGGGATTCAAGCCTCATTCTACCATTAGGCAATTATGGATTCCTCTGTAAAGCACATAGCCTTCTTACCAGGTAAACCAGTTGGGCTGTTGATAAAGTCCTCCATTCACTTCCAGTGCAAATAGAAGGAGGTGTATGTGGAAAGTTCAATCTCAGCAACTGTTGTCTGCACATAGATGATGAAGGGCAGGCAGTGGCTGATCTCACAAGCCACATGGCTAAACTGACGCATGTACCGACTTAAGCCTGGAACGGGTACAATTCTAGTAGTTGGTTTGGAAGTAGGTACGAGCAGCTTGGAGGGATCAAGACATTGGTAGGAGGAGTCATGTTGATTATAGTGTGTCTCTTTCTACCATGTTTGGTTCCATTGGTAATTAGGTCCATACAGAATGTCATAGAGAGCACGACAGAAAGGAAACCAGCTGCGCATGTAATGGCTGTTTGCAAGTATGAACCCTTAGCCCAGAGAGAATATATTCAGAATGAGAAGTGCTGAAGGAATTTGTAAGGATGCTAAGATGCTTACAAGGTCTGTTCTGATTCATGGCAACTTGAGGTGTAAGTAAGCGATGATTAGGTGATGCATCTGGAATTATTATATATATCAGAAGCATCAAAGGGGGGAGTGTGGTGGAAGCGCGGTAGAAATTAAATTTAGTAGGCCGAGATTTCCACGTGGCATATGTGTATGTTGGTGTATCAGTTAGTCAGTTACACGTAGCTAAGATACAATCAACAGTGTACTGAGCAAGTGCAGGAATGCAGGAACTGAAAACACTTCCCCTCCTCCATTGTTCTGGGTGAGCCATGTGGTCTAACAGGTAAGGGAAGTTAGGCTTTGTTCAGCTGATTGGGTAAAGAGTATATGTGGGTAGAGTTAACTATAGGAGGAGCTATATGTCTATATCATGCATTTACACAGTCAGTTCTGGGCTCAGATCTTGTAGTATTTTGGTGACATTAGTCCCTCTGAGCCCCGGTCGGTGAATCGAATAAAGAATCTCTTCCTTCCTGAAGAAACCTGTGTCCATCTCTCTGTGCTTGACTTCCGTCAGATTCTCCGGTATCAGTGGCTTACAATAAACCGGTTTAATAAACCCTGTGTTATTAATTAGGGGGCTTACAATAAACCGGTTTAATAAACCCAGTGTTATTAATTAAGTGGCTTACAATAAACCGGTTTAATAAACCCTGTGTTATTAATTAGGTGGCTTACAATAAACCGGTTTAATAAACCCCGTGTTATTAATTAGGTGGCTTACAATAAACCGGTTTAATAAACCGTGTGTTATTAATTAGGTGGTTTACAATAAACCGGTTTAATAATCCCTGTGTTATTAATTAGGCGGCTTACAATAAACCGGTTTAATAAACCCTGTGTTATTAATTAGGTGGTTTAAAATAAACCGGTTTAATAAATCCTGTGTTATTAATTAGGTGGCTTACAATAAACCGGTTTAATAATCCCAGTTTTATTAATTAGGTGGCTTACAATAAACCGGTTTAATAAACCCTGTGTTATTAATTAGGTGGTTTACAATAAACCAGTTTAATAAACCCTGTGTTATTAATTAGGTGGCTTACAATAAACCGGTTTAATAAACCGTGTGTTATTAATTAGGTGGCTTACAATAAACCGGTTTAATAAACCGTGTGTTATTAATTAGGTGGTTTACAATAAACCAGTTTAATAATCCCAGTTTTATTAATTAGGTGGCTCACAATAAACCGGTTTAATAAACCCTGCGTTAATAATTAGGTGGCTTACAATAAACCGGTTTAATAAACCCAGTGTTATTAATTAGGTGGTTTACAATAAACCCCGTGTTATTAATTAGGTGGTTTACAATAAACCGGTTTAATAAACCCTGTTTTATTAATTAGGTGGTTTACAATAAACCGGTTTAATAAACCCTGTGTTATTAATTAGGTGACTTACAATAAACCGGTTTAATAAACCCCGTGTTATTAATTAGGTGGCTTACAATAAACCGGTTTAATAAACCCTGTGTTATTAATTAGGTGGCTTACAATAAACCGGTTTAATAAACCGTGTGTTAATAATTAGGTGGCTTACAGTAAATCGGTTTAATAATCCCTGTGTTATTAATTAGGTGGCTTAAAATAAACCGGTTTAATAATCCCTGTGTTATTAATTAGGTGGCTTACAATAAACCGGTTTAATAAACCGTGTGTTATTAATTAGGTGGCTTACAATAAACCGGTTTAATAAACCGTGTGTTATTAATTAGGTGGCTTACAGTAAATCGGTTTAATAATCCCTGTGTTATTAATTAGGTGGCTTACAATAAACCGGTTTAATAAACCGTGTGTTATTAATTAGGTGGCTTACAATAAACCGGTTTAATAAACCGTGTGTTATTAATTAGGTGGTTTACAATAAACCGGTTTAATAAACCCTGTGTTATTAATTAGGTGGATTACAATAAACGGGTTTAATAATCCCAGTTTTATTAATTAGGTGGCTTACAATAAACCAGTTTAATAAACCCTGTGTTATTAATTAGGTGGTTTACAATAAACCGGTTTAATAAACCCTGTGTTATTAATTAGGTGGCTTAAAATAAACCGGTTTAATAATCCCTGTGTTATTAATTAGGTGGCTTACAATAAACCGGTTTAATAAACCGTGTGTTAATAATTAGGTGGCTTACAGTAAATCGGTTTAATAATCCCTGTGTTATTAATTAGGTGGCTTAAAATAAACCGGTTTAATAATCCCTGTGTTATTAATTAGGTGGCTTACAATAAACCGGTTTAATAAACCGTGTGTTATTAATTAGGTGGCTTACAATAAACCGGTTTAATAAACCGTGTGTTATTAATTAGGTGGCTTACAGTAAATCGGTTTAATAATCCCTGTGTTATTAATTAGGTGGCTTACAATAAACCGGTTTAATAAACCGTGTGTTATTAATTAGGTGGCTTACAATAAACCGGTTTAATAAACCGTGTGTTATTAATTAGGTGGTTTACAATAAACCGGTTTAATAAACCCCGTGTTATTAATTAGGTGGATTACAATAAACGGGTTTAATAATCCCAGTTTTATTAATTAGGTGGCTTACAATAAACCGGTTTAATAAACCCTGTGTTATTAATTAGGTGGTTTACAATAAACCGGTTTAATAAACCCTGTGTTATTAATTAGGTGGTTTACAATAAACCGGTTTAATAAACCCTGTGTTATTAATTAGGTGGTTTACAATAAACCGGTTTAATAAACCCCGTGTTATTAATTAGGTGGTTTACAATAAACCGGTTTAATAAACCCTGTTTTATTAATTAGGTGGTTTACAATAAACCGGTTTAATAAACCCTGTGTTATTAATTAGGTGACTTACAATAAACCGGTTTAATAAACCCCGTGTTATTAATTAGGTGGCTTACAATAAACCGGTTTAATAAACCCTGTGTTATTAATTAGGTGGCTTACAATAAACCGGTTTAATAAACCGTGTGTTAATAATTAGGTGGCTTACAGTAAATCGGTTTAATAATCCCTGTGTTATTAATTAGGTGGCTTACAATAAACCGGTTTAATAATCCCTGTGTTATTAATTAGGTGGCTTACAATAAACCGGTTTAATAAACCGTGTGTTATTAATTAGGTGGCTTACAATAAACCGGTTTAATAAACCGTGTGTTATTAATTAGGTGGCTTACAATAAACCGGTTTAATAAACCGTGTGTTATTAATTAGGTGGCTTACAATAAACCGGTTTAATAAACTGTGTGTTATTAATTAAGTGGCTTACAATAAACCGGTTTAATAATCCCTGTGTTATTAATTAGGTGGCTTACAATAAACCGGTTTAATAAACCGTGTGTTATTAATTAGGTGGTTTACAATAAACCAGTTTAATAAACCCTGTGTTATTAATTAGGTGGCTTACAATAAACCGGTTTAATAAACCGTGTGTTATTAATTAGGTGGCTTACAATAAACCGGTTTAATAAACCGTGTGTTATTAATTAGGTGGCTTACAATAAACCGGGTTAATAATCCCTGTGTTATTAATTAGGTGGCTTACAATAAACCGGTTTAATAAACCGTGTGTTATTAATTAGGTGGCTTACAATAAACCGGTTTAATAAACCGTGTGTTATTAATTAGGTGGCTTACAATAAACCGGGTTAATAATCCCTGTGTTATTAATTAGGTGGCTTACAATAAACCGGTTTAATAAACCGTGTGTTATTAATTAGGTGGTTTACAATAAACCGGTTTAATAAACCCCGTGTTATTAATTAGGTGGCTTACAATAAACGGGTTTAATAATCCCAGTTTTATTAATTAGGTGGCTTACAATAAACCGGTTTAATAAACCCCGTGTTATTAATTAGGTGGCTTACAATAAACGGGTTTAATAATCCCAGTTTTATTAATTAGGTGGCTTACAATAAACCAGTTTTATAAACCCAGTGTTATTAATTAGGTGGTTTACAATAAACGGGTTTAATAAACCCTGTGTTAATAATTAGGTGGTTTACAATAAACCGGTTTAATAAACCGTGTGTTATTAATTAGGTGGTTTACAATAAACCGGTTTAATAAACCCCGTGTTATTAATTTGGTGGCTTACAATAAACGGGTTTAATAATCCCAGTTTTATTAATTAGGTGGCTTACAATAAACCGGTTTAATAAACCCCGTGTTATTAATTAGGTGGTTTACAATAAACCGGCTTAATAATCCCTGTGTTATTAATTAGTTGGCTTACAATAAACGGGTTTAATAATCCCAGTTTGATTAATTAGGTGGTTTACAATAAACCGGTTTAATAAACCCTGTGTTATTAATTAGGTGGCTTACAATAAACCGGTTTAATAATCCCTGTGTTTTTAATTAGGTGACTTACAATAAACCGGTTTAATAATCCCTGTGTTATTAATTAGGTGGCTTACAATAAACCGGTTTAATAAACCCCGTGTTATTAATTAGGTGGCTTACAATAAACGGGTTTAATAATCCCAGTTTTATTAATTAGGTGGCTTACAATAAACCGGTTTAATAAACCCCGTGTTATTAATTAGGTGGCTTACAATAAACGGGTTTAATAATCCCAGTTTTATTAATTAGGTGGTTTACAATAAACGGGTTTAATAATCCCTGTGTTATTAATTAGGTGACTTACAATAAACCGGTTTAATAATCCCAGTTTTATTAATTAGGTTGCTTACAATAAACGGGTTTAATAAACCCTGTGTTATTAATTAGGTGGTTTACAATAAACCGGTTTAATAAACCCCGTGTTATTAATTAGTTGGCTTACAATAAACGGGTTTAATAATCCCAGTTTTATTAATTAGGTGGTTTACAATAAACCGGTTTAATAAACCCTGTGTTATTAATTAGGTGGCTTACAATAAACCGGTTTAATAATCCCTGTGTTTTTAATTAGGTGACTTACAATAAACCGGTTTAATAATCCCTGTGTTATTAATTAGGTGGCTTACAATAAACCGGTTTAATAAACCCCGTGTTATTAATTAGGTGGCTTACAATGAACGGGTTTAATAATCCCAGTTTTATTAATTAGGTGGTTTACAATAAACCGGTTTAATAAACCCTGTGTTATTAATTAGGTGGCTTACAATAAACCGGTTTAATAATCCCTGTGTTATTAATTAGGTGACTTACAATAAACCGGTTTAATAATCCCTGTGTTATTAATTAGGTGACTTACAATAAACCGGTTTAATAAACCCCGTGTTATTAATTAGGTGGCTTACAATAAACCGGTTTAATAAACCCCGTGTTATTAATTAGGTGGCTTACAATTAACGGGTTTAATAATCCCAGTTTTATTAATTAGGTGGTTTACAATAAACCGGTGTAATAAACCACGTGTTATTAATTAGGTGGCTTACAATAAACCGGTTTAATAATCCCTGTGTTATTAATTAGGTGACTTACAATAAACCGGTTTAATAATCCCTGTGTTATTAATTAGGTGACTTACAATAAACCGGTTTAATAATCCCTGTGTTATTAATTAGGTGACTTACAATAAACCGGTTTAATAATCCCCGTGTTATTAATTAGGTGACTTACAATAAACCGGTTTAATAATCCCTGTGTTATTAATTAGGTGGCTTACAATAAACCGGTTTAATAAACCCCGTGTTATTAATTAGGTGGCTTACAATGAACGGGTTTAATAATCCCAGTTTTATTAATTAGGTGGTTTACAATAAACCGGTTTAATAAACCCTGTGTTATTAATTAGGTGGCTTACAATAAACCGGTTTAATAATCCCTGTGTTATTAATTAGGTGACTTACAATAAACCGGTTTAATAATCCCTGTGTTATTAATTAGGTGACTTACAATAAACCGGTTTAATAAACCCCGTGTTATTAATTAGGTGGCTTACAATAAACCGGTTTAATAAACCCCGTGTTATTAATTAGGTGGCTTACAATTAACGGGTTTAATAATCCCAGTTTTATTAATTAGGTGGTTTACAATAAACCGGTGTAATAAACCACGTGTTATTAATTAGGTGGCTTACAATAAACCGGTTTAATAATCCCTGTGTTATTAATTAGGTGACTTACAATAAACCGGTTTAATAATCCCTGTGTTATTAATTAGGTGACTTACAATAAACCGGTTTAATAATCCCTGTGTTATTAATTAGGTGACTTACAATAAACCGGTTTAATAATCCCCGTGTTATTAATTAGGTGACTTACAATAAACCGGTTTAATAATCCCTGTGTTATTAATTAGGTGGCTTACAATAAACCGGTTTAATAAACCCCGTGTTATTAATTAGGTGGCTTACAATTAACGGGTTTAATAATCCCAGTTTTATTAATTAGGTGGTTTACAATAAACCGGTGTAATAAACCACGTGTTATTAATTAGGTGGCTTACAATAAACCGGTTTAATAATCCCTGTGTTATTAATTAGGTGACTTACAATAAACCGGTTTAATAATCCCTGTGTTATTAATTAGGTGACTTACAATAAACCGGTTTAATAATCCCTGTGTTATTAATTAGGTGACTTACAATAAACCGGTTTAATAATCCCCGTGTTATTAATTAGGTGACTTACAATAAACCGGTTTAATAATCCCTGTGTTATTAATTAGGTGGCTTACAATAAACCGGTTTAATAAACCGTGTGTTATTAATTAGGTGACTTACAATAAACCGGTTTAATAATCCCTGTGTTATTAATTAGGTGGCTTACAATAAACCGGTTTAATAATCCCCGTGTTATTAATTAGGTGGGTTACAATAAACCGGTTTAATAAACCGTGTGTTATTAATTAGGTGACTTACAATAAACCGGTTTAATAATCCCTGTGTTATTAATTAAGTGGCTTACAATAAACCGGTTTAATAATCCCTGTGTTATTAATTAGGTGGCTTACAATAAACCGGTTTAATAAACCGTGTGTTATTAATTAGGTGGCTTACAATAAACCGGTTTAATAAACCCCGTGTTATTAATTAGGTGGGTTACAATAAACCGGTTTAATAAACCGTGTGTTATTAATTAGGTGGCTTACAATAACCCGGTTTAATAATCCCTGTGTTATTAATTAGGTGGCTTACAATAAACCGGTTTAATAATCCCTGTGATATTAATTAGGTGGCTTACAATAAACCGGTTTAATAATCCCTGTGTTATTAATTAGGTGGCTTACAATAAACCGGTTTAATAAACCCCGTGTTATTAATTAGGTGACTTACAATAAACCGGTTTAATAATCCCTGTGTTATTAATTAGGTGGCTTACAATAAACCGGTTTAATAAACTCTGATTAATTAATTTGTGCTATTTATTTTTATTTGAATTAGAGAAAGAAGCTTTTCTATAACTTTTGAGGCTTATTGTGTGACGTTCCCTGACTTTCCCGCGGAAGGTATTGTCAGACGCTCCCTAGCTCTGCGCATGTGCAATGTATCTGGAGCAGACAGAACCAGGAGACATCAATGGAGAGAAAGGTGAGACAGCCAGCCACACAAAGAGACAGCCAGCAACACAGAGAGACAGCCAGCCATACAGAGAGACAGCCAGCAACACAGAGAGACAGGCAGCCAAACAGAGAGACAGGCAGCCAAACAGAGAGACAGCCAGCCACACAGAGAGACAGCCAGCCACACAGAGAGACAGCCAGCCACACAAAGAGACAGCCAGCCACACAAAGAGACAGCCAGCAACAGAGAGACAGCCAGCAACACAGAGAGACAGCCAGCCACACAAAGAGACAGGCAGCCAAACAGAGAGACAGCCAGCCAAACAGAGAGACAGCCAGCCAAACAGAGAGACAGCCAGCCACACAGAGAGACAGCCAGCCACACAAAGAGACAGCCAGCAACAGAGAGACAGCCAGCAACACAGAGAGACAGCCAGCCACACAAAGAGACAGGCAGCCAAACAGAGAGACAGCCAGCCAAACAGAGAGACAGCCAGCCACACAGAGAGACAGCCAGCCACACAGAGAGACAGCCAGCCACACAGAGAGACAGCCAGCCACACAGAGAGACAGCCAGCCATACAGAGAGACAGCCAGCAACACAGAGAGACAGCCAGCCACACAGAGAGACAGCCAGCCAAACAAAGAGACAGCCAGCCATACCAAGAGACAGCCAGCCACACAGAGAGACAGCCAGCCAAACAGAGAGACAGCCAGCCACACAGAGAGACAGCCAGCCATACAGAGAGACAGCCAGCAACACAGAGAGACAGCCAGCCACACAGAGAGACAGCCAGCCAAACAGAGAGACAGCCAGCCAAACAGAGAGACAGCCAGCAACACAGAGAGACAGCCAGCAACACAGAGAGACAGCCAGCCACACAGAGAGACAGCCAGCCACACAGAGAGACAGCCAGCAACTCAGAGAGACAGCCAGCCATACAGAGAGACAGCCAGCCAAACAGAGAGACAGCCAGCAACACAGAGAGACAGGCAGCCAAACAGAGAGACAGGCAGCCAAACAGAGAGACAGCCAGCCACACAGAGAGACAGCCAGCTACACAAAGAGACAGCCAGCAACACAGAGAGACAGGCAGCCAAACAAAGAGACAACCAGCCAAACAGAGAGACAGCCAGCCACACAAAGAGACAGGCAGCCAAACAGAGAGACAGGCAGCCAAACAGAGAGACAGCCAGCAACACAGAGAGACAGCCAGCCACACAGAGAGACAGCCAGCCATACAAAGACAGCCAGCCACACAGAGAGACAGCCAGCCACACAAAGAGACAGCCAGCAACACAGAGAGACTGCCAGCCACACAGAGAGACAGCCAGCAACACAGAGAGACAGTCAGCCATACAAAGAGACAGCCAGCCATACCAAGAGACAGCCAGCCACACAAAGAGACAGCCAGCCACACAAAGAGACAGCCAGCAACACAAAGAGACAGCCAGCCACACAAAGAGACAGCCAGCCACACAAAGAGACAGCCAGCCACACAAAGAGACAGCCAGCCACACAAAGAGACAGCCAGCCACACAGAGAGACAGCCAGCCACGTAAAGAGACAGCCAGCAACACAAAGGGCCAGCCAGCAACACAAAGAGACAGCCAGCCATACAAAGAGACAGCCAGCAACACAGAGAGACAGCCAGCCATACAGAGAGACAGGCAGCCACACAAAGAGACTGGCAGCCACACAGAGAGACGGCCAGACATACAAAGAGACAGGCAGCCACACAAAGAGACAGGCAGCCACACAAAGAGACAGGCAGCCACACAGAGAGACAGCCAGCCATACAGAGAGACAGACAGCCATACAGAGAGACAGACAGCCAGCCACACAGAGAGACAGACAGCCACACAGAGAGACAGTCAGCCATACAAAGTGACTGCCAGCCACACAAAGTGACTGCCAGCCACACAAAGAGACATCCAGCCATACAAAGAGACATCCAACCATACAAAGAGACATCCAGCCATACAAAGAGACAGCCAGCCACACAGAGAGACAGCAAGCTATACTAAGAGACAGCCAGTCATACAGAGAGACAGCTAGCTATATACAGAGAGACAGCAAGTCATAGAGACACAGCCAGCTATACTGAGAGACAGCCAGTCATACAGAGAGACAGCCAGTCATACAGAGAGGTATCCACACAGAGAGACAGCCAGCTATACTGACTGTCTTATCTATACACAGAGACAGCCAGCCAAACTTAGAGACAGCCGGTCACACAGAGACAGCCAGCTCTACAGAGAGTCAGACTGTCATACAGATAGACAGCCAGTCATACACACAGAAACAGCCAGTCATACATAGAGACTGCTTGCCATACTCAGAGACAGCCACTAATACTCCTGGAAACAGCCAGTAGCACACACCTAGAGACAGACACGAATACAGTGCACAGCCAGACAGCCAGTGACACAGAGAGACAGTCATTATTAGTTAGCTAGAGACAGCCATTAGTATATAGCTAGAGACAGCCAGTGACCCAGAGAGACAGTCATTATTAGTTAGCTAGAGACAGCCATTGTACAGAGCCATAGCCATTAGTATATAGCTAGAGACAGCCAGTGACACAGAGAGACAGTCATTATTAGTTAGCTAGAGACAGCCATTAGTATATAGCTAGAGACAGCCAGTGACCCAGAGAGACAGTCATTATTAGTTAGCTAGAGACAGCCAGTGTACAGAGCCATAGCCATTAGTATATAGCTAGAGACAGCCAGTTACCCAGAGAGACAGTCATTATTAGTTAGCTAGAGACAGCCAGTGTACAGAGCCATAGCCATTAGTATATAGCTAGAGACAGCCAGTGACCCAGAGAGACAGTCATTATTAGTTAGCTAGAGACAGCCAGTGTACAGGGCCATAGCCATTAGTATATAGCTAGAGACAGCCAGTGACCCAGAGAGACAGTCATTATTAGTTAGCTAGAGACAGCCAGTGTACAGAGCCATAGCCATTAGTATATAGCTAGAGACAGCCAGTGACCCAGAGAGACAGTCATTATATGTTAGCTAGAGACAGCCAGTGTACAGGGCCATAGCCATTAGTATATAGCTAGAGACAGCCAGTGACCCAGAGAGACAGTCATTATATGTTAGCTAGAGAGAGCCATTGTACAGAGCCATAGCCATTAGTATATAGCTAGAGACAGCCAGTTACCCAGAGAGACAGTCATCATTAGTTAGCTAGAGACAGCCATTGTACAGAGCCATAGCCATTAGTATATAGCTAGAGACAGCCAGTGACCCAGAGAGACAGTCATCATTAGTTAGCTAGAGACAGCCAGTGTACAGAGCCATAGCCATTAGTATATAGCTAGAGACAGTCAGTGATTCAGAAGGACAGCCACTAATGCACACCTATAAATGATTCTGAGACACAGACACATCCACTAATACCCACACACAGACTGCCAGTGATACCAAGAGACATCCACTAGTACACGCCTAGAAACATCAAGTATTTTAGAGACTGCCACAAATACCTTCTGAGAGACAGTCAGTAATACTGTGTGCAAGATACATTGTGTGATACAGAGAGAATCAATTAAAGCACAGCTAGAGACAGCCAGTGTTAATGAGACATTCCTTAATGTATGCATAGAGGTAGTGAGAGACATCTACTAATGCAAATTTACAGAGAGCCAGAGGTCGCCCACCCTATGGGTTCTCAGTGATTACCATGAGAGGTCCCTCGTCCTATGGGTTCTCAGTAATTAGCATGACAGGTCTCCCGCCCTATGGGTTCTCAGTAATTAGCATGACAGATCTCCCGCCCTATGGGCTCTCAGTAATTAGCATGACAGGTCTCCCGCCCTATGGGTTCTCAGTAATTAGCATGACAGGTCTCCCGCCCTATGGACAGGTCTCCCGCCCTATGGGTTCTCAGTAATTAGCATGACAGATCTCCCGCCCTATGGGTTCTCAGTAATTAGCATGACAGGTCTCCCGCCCTATGGGTTCTCAGTAATTAGCATGACAGGTCTCCCGCCCTATGGGTTCTCAGTAATTAGCATGACAGGTCTCCCGCCCTATGGGTTCTCAGTAATTAGCATGACAGGTCTCCCGCCCTATGGGTTCTCAGTAATTAGCATGACAGGTCTCCCGCCATATGGGTTCTCAGTAATTAGCATGACAGGTCTCCCGCCCTATGGGTTCTCAGTAATTAGCATGACAGGTCTCCCGCCCTATGGGTTCTCAGTAATTAGCATGACAGGTCTCCCGCCCTATGGGTTCTCAGTAATTAGCATGACAGGTCTCCCGCCCTATGGGTTCTTAGTAATTAGCATGACAGGTCTCCCGTCCTATGAGTTCTCAGTAATTAGCATGACAGATCTCCCGCCATATGGGCTCTCAGTAATTAGCATGACAGGTATCCCGCCCTATGGGTTCTCAGTAATTAGCATGACAGGTCTCCCGCCCTATGGGTTCTCAGTAATTAGCATGACAGGTCTCCCGCCCCAATGGGTTCTTAGTAATTAGCATTACAGGTCTCCCGCCCTATGGGTTCTTAGTAATTATCATGACAGGTCTCCCGCCATATGGGTTCTCAGTAATTAGCATGACAGGTCTCCCGCCCAATGGGTTCTCAGTAATTAGCATGACAGATCTCCCGCCCTATGGGCTCTCAGTAATTAGCATGACAGGTCTCCCGCCCTATGGGTTCTCAGTAATTAGCATGACAGGTCTCCCGCCCTATGGGTTCTCAGTAATTAGCATGACAGGTCTCCCGCCCTATGGGTTCTCAGTAATTAGCATGACAGGTCTCCCGCCCTATGGGTTCTCAGTAATTAGCATGACAGGTCTCCCGCCCTATGGGTTCTCAGTAATTAGCATGACAGGTATCCCGCCCTATGGGTTCTTAGTAATTAGCATGACAGGTCTCCCGCCATATGGGTTCACAGTAATTAGCATGACAGGTCTCCCGCCCTATGGGTTCTCAGTAATTAGCATGACAGGTCTCCTGCCCTATGGGTTCTCAGTAATTAGCATGACAGGTCTCCCGCTCTATGGGCTCTCAGAAATTCGCATGACAGGTCTCCCGCCCTATGGGCTCTGAGTAATTACAATAAGAGGTCTCCCTCCTATTGGGCTCTCAGTAATTACTATAAGAGATATCTCACCCTATGGGCTCCCAGTAATTAATATGAGAGGTCTCTTGCCCTATGGGCTCTCAGTGATTGTTATGAGACGTCTCTTGCCCTAGGGCTTTCAGCGATTAATATAAGAGGTCTCTTGCACTATGGGCTCCCAGTAATTCATATGAGAGATCTCTCACCCTATGGGCTCACAGTGATCATTATGAGAGGTTTCTCGCCCTATGGGCTATCAATGATTAATATAAGAGGTATCTCGCCCTATGGGCTCTCAGTGATTACTATGAGAGGTCTGTAGCCCTTTGAGCTCTCAGTGATTGTTATGAGACGGCTCTTGCCCTAGGGCTTTCAGTGATTAATATAAGAGGTATCTCGCCCTATGGGCTCTCAGTGATTACTATGAGAGGTCTGTAGCCCTTTGAGCTCTCAGTGATTGTTATGAGACGTCTCTTGCCCTAGGGCTTTCAGTGATTAATATACGAGGTCTCTCGCACTATGGGCTCACAGTGATCACTATGAGAAGTCTCTCGCCCTATGGGCTATCAATGATTAATATAAGAGGTCCCTCACCCCATGGGCTTTCAGTTATTAATATAAGAGGTATCTCGCCCTATGGGCTCTCAGTGGTTAATATAAGATCTCTTGCTCTCAGTGGGTTCTCGGTGATTGCTGTGTGATGTCTGTCGCCCTAGCGCTTTCAGTGATTGCTTTGTGACTTCTCTCACCCTATGGGCTCCCAGTGAGTAATATAAGAGGTCTCTAGATGTATTGGCTCTCCATAATTACTATAAGTGGCCTCACTTTTATTGGGCTCTTAGTGATTGCTTTGTGACTTCTCTCACTCTATGGGCTCCCAGTGAGTAATATCTTGCTTTATGGGCTCTCAGTGAATGCTATGTGACTTCTCTCACCCTGTGGGCTCTCGTTGTTTGCTATGTGATGTCTCTCGCTCTATGGGCTCCCAGTGAGTAATATAAGAGGTCTCAAGATGTATTGGCTCTCCATAATTACTATAAGTGGCCTCACTTTTATTGGGCTCTTAGTGATTGCTATGAGACGTCTCTCGCCCTATAAGCACTTAGTAATTACTATAAGAGGTTCCCTCCTATTGGGCTCTCAGTGATTGCTATGAGAGATTGCTATAAGAGGTATCTAGCTGTATGGGCTCTAGGTGATTGCTATGAGAGATTGCTATAAGAGGTATCTAGCGGTATGGGCTCTCAGTGATTGCTATGAGAGATTGCTATAAGAGGTCTCTAGCTGTATGGGCTCTAAGTGATTGCTATAAGAGTTCTCTAGCTGTATGGGCTCTCGGTGATTGCTATGAGAGATTGCTATAAGAGGTCTCTAGCGGTATGGGCTCTCGGTGATTGCTATGAGATATTGCTATAAGAGGTATCTAGCTGTATGGGCTCTCAGTGATTGCTATGAGAGATTGCTATAAGAGGTATCTAGCGGTATGGGCTCTCGGTGATTGCTATGAGAGATTGCTATAAGAGGTCTCTAGCTGTATGGGCTCTCAGTGATTGCTATGAGAGATTGCTATAAGAGGTATCTAGCTGTATGGGCTCTAGGTGATTGCTATGAGAGATTGCTATAAGAGGTCTCTAGCTGTATGGGCTCTCAGTGATTGCTATGAGATATTGCTATAAGAGGTATCTAGCTGTATGGGCTCTCAGTGATTGCTATGAGAGATTGCTATAAGAGGTCTCTAGCTGTATGGGCTCTCAGTGATTGCTATGTGATGTCTCTTGCTTTATGGGCTCTCAGTGATTAATATAAGCGGTTTCTCGCTGTATTGCCTCTCCATAATTACTATAAGTGGCCTCCCTTATATTGGGCTCTTAGCGATTAATACAAGAGGTCTCCCACCCTATGAGCTCTCAGTAATTACTATCCTATTGGGCTCTCAGTGATTACTTTTAGAGGTCTCTCGCCCTATTGGCTGCCAGTAATTACTATAAGATGCATCCATCCGCTTAGACTCTCAGTGATTGCTATGAGAGGTCTCTCAGTAATTAATATAAGAGGTCTCTTGCACTATGGGCTCCCAGTAATTAATAGGAGAGGTCTCTCGCACTATGGGCTCCCAGTCTCTTGCCATATGTCTCTCGTCTTAGGGCTCTCAGTGATCACTACGAAAGGTCTCTCACCCTATGGGCTCTCAGTAAGTACTATATGTGGCCTCCTTTATATTGGACTCTTAGTGATTGCTATGAGAGGTCTCTCGCCCTAGAGCTCTCAGTGATTAGTATAAGAGGTCTCTCGCCCTACCGGCTCTCAGAAGTTCCTATAAAAGGGCCTCAATCCTATTGGACTCTCATTAATTGCTATGAGAGGTCTCTCGCCCTAGAGCTCTCAGTGATTAATATAAGAGGTTTCTCGCCCTACGGGCTCTCAGAAGTTCCTATTAGAGGCCTCAATCCTATTGGACTCTCAGTAATTGCTATGAGAGTTCTCTCGCCCTATGGGCTCTCAGTAATTACTATATGTGGCCTCCCTTATATTGGGCTCTTAGTGATTGCTATGAGACTTCTCTCGCCCTATGGGCTCCCAGTGATTACAATGAAAGGTCTCCCATTCTATTGGACTCTCAGTAATTGCTATGAGAGGTCTCTCGCCCTAGAGCTCTCAGTGATTAATATAAGAGGTATCTCGCCCTACGGGCTCTCAGAAGTTCCTATAAGAGGCCTCAATCCTATTGGACTCTCAGTAATTGCTATGAGAGGTCTTTCGCCCTAGGGCTCTCAGTGATTAATATAAGAGGTCTCGCCCTACGGGTTCTTAGAAGTTCCTATAAGAGGCCTCAATCCTATTGGACTCTCAGTAATTGCTATGAGAGGTCTTTCGCCCTAGGACTCTCAGTGATTAATATAAGAGGTCTCTCGCCCTATGGGCTCTCAGAAGTTCCTATAAGAGGCCTCAATCCTATTGGACTCTCAGTAATTGCTATGAGAGGTCTTTCGCCCTAGGGCTCTCAGTGATTAATATAAGAGGTCTCTCGCCCTATGGGCTCTCAGAAGTTCCTTTAAGAGGCCTCAATCCTATTGGACTCTCAGTAATTGCTATGAGAGGTCTCGCGCCCTAGAGCTCTCAGTGATTAATATAAGAGGTCTCTCGCCCTATGGGCTCTCAGAAGTTCCTATAAGAGGCCTCAATCCTATTGGTCTCTCAGTAATTGCTACGAGAGGTCTGTCGCCCTAAAGCTCTCAGTGATTAATATAAGAGGTCTCTCACCCTACGGGCTCTCAGAAGTTCCTATAAGAGGCCTCAATACTATTGGACTCTCCGTTGCTATGAGACATCTCCGTCACCCTCCCCTGCTCCCCATCCAGTTCAAAATTACTATTTCATAACAATAAAATCTTATTATGTTAGTGTAACGGATCGCCTGGCACCCCGACCGGGTACCTCCGTTAATGGATGCTCCTAGCGCTTCCTGAGGACTCCAAGCACTCTGGCAGACACCACAATCACCGAACCGATGCAGCATATGAATCTTCTCAAGCATAGGAATGCTGTAGACCGTTGAATAGGAACCATACGAATAGGCTTACACTCCTAGCAGTCAACTGGAACAGCATGCAATAAATCCTTCCCCCAATAATGAGACGATACTTCACTTTGAGGGTAAAACAGGATCTCTGGACTGGCACATCCAGCCTGGCTTTTATTACACTTGTACACTTACAGGCCACACCCAGGGGGAGGCATAACATAACCAATCACATAGATGTTACCTCCCACACATCCCCTCCCCTTAGTGTGACACATAATCCCATTATTCATTCAGTTTAAAATATACTTTTTACACAACTTTCATAACTCTAAAACCATACATCACATTCACATAAAAATACATATCCACAATCAATCCATTCAGGGGAACAACATATAAAAAAATGGCATGAATCAGACCAGGGGTTCAAAAGTTACTAAAAGTATCTTTTGTCCCTTACTAGCCGCATGGCAAACCGTTTTAGACAGATTTTACCTAGGCCTCTATCCTGGAGACAAAGAGGAAAGTAATCCAATTATCCAGGCTAGAAGCAGACTCCATTAACCACATGGTTACAGAAAGACATAAAACACTTTAAAATACAGAAAGTTACTTTTTATCCATAACACACAGACATTTCACATATCCCCAGATAGCTGGGATCTGAGCGCACAAAACTACCGAATAGCGCGCAGATCCTATTCACACAGTACAATTGCCATGGAGCTAAAGTCTTTCCCATAGTCTTTCATTATATGAATAGGCTCCATGGTATAGCTATCTGGGTTAACACATTCACATAAAGTCTGGTCCATAGTCCAAAGGCAAGAGGCGGGCAAGCAGCCCCCTCCAAGGACACGTGGCGAGGTCGGTTTCGCCACACTTCTCCCCTTTACCCCCCAGACTAACAGGGTATCTGACCTCCTGCCAGTCAGTGCCCTGGTTAGTCCAGCAACCCACCCACAAAACAGAAACAGCAGTACAGCCCACCCACAATAAATGGTTACTACACCTGGGTAGAGGAGAACTTTGTCCAGGTCCAGGTGTCTCACCACGGCTGTGTGGGGGACTGGTAGTCTGCCTTGGTGGGTTGCTGAGTGGGCAGAGACCAGCGGTACTCTGCCCTGGTGCCAGCGCTACCACTGAAATAGCCTGATTGGAGCCTGGTTGTGGGAGACCAACCGTCTCCCCTCTGGGTACACAGCTCTGCTGCTGGAGACAGACTGTCTCCCCTTTGGCCAAACAGCCCTGTCGTGGGGGGGGGGGGGGGGGGGGGCAGGACCGACCGTCCCTACCCCCTGTGCTGGAAGTGCAGAGACCACTGTCCCATCTGCACAGGTGTGGGGCTTACAGTCTCCCCCTGGTACATTAAGCTGCCGCTGGGGAGAGGTGGTAACCAGCTCCTCTCCCATTAGAACACTCTGCCGCTGGGGAATGGAGACTGGGCTCTCTATTCCCTGTACATTAATGATCCGCCGCTGGGGAGAGGTGGTAACAATCTCCTCTCCCATACATACTTCCCATCTCTGCGGAGGGAGACCGACTGTCTCTCCTCTCAGCACAGAGTCCTGCTGAGGGGGAAAGGGGGCTGGGCTCTCCCTTCCCTGCTGGATACTCTGCCGCTGGGGAATGGAGACTGGGCTCCCAATTCCCAACAAATCACACTGCTGCTGGGGAGGGAGGACGGCCCCTTCAGCTCCCTGTAACTTGGGCGCAGAGACCACGGTCCCATCTGCGCTGGTGTGGGGCTTACTGTCTCCCCTTGGTGGGCTAAGCTGCCGCTGGGGAGAGGGGGTAACAAACTCCTCTCCCTTACACACTTTCAGCCGCTGGGGAGCAGGGCTGACCCTCTGTACTCCCTGTAGGCAGGGCGCAGAGACCACGGTCCCATCTGCGCTGGTGAGGGGCTTACTGTCTCCCCTTGGTGAGCTGTGCTGCCGCGGGGGAGAGGGAATAACAAACTCCTCTCCCTTACACACCTTCAGCGGCTGTGGAGAGGGGATAACAGGCTCCTCTCCCTGCACCATAGACTGCCACTGGGGAGCAAGAACGACACCTTCAGCTCCCTGTAACGCACACTGCCGCTGGGGATCTGGGCCGACTGCCCAGCATCCCTGTAGGGCCGGTGGAGAGATCTCGGTCCCATCTCCACCTGCCATCTGTGGGTCTCTCCAGGACCAGTCTATGAGGTCCCCGACTTCTGCAGCTGGTAGTGAAGCAGGGGGTACCTCGGCCACGTTTTCCCAGCTGTAGGCTAGCAGGTCTGGGTCTGCCACCCAGTTTTCCCGGTCTGCGTCCCTGCTCTGCGGCTGGCAGGAATTTAATAGTTCTACATAGTCCATCTCCAGCTCTCGTTCCATGGCAGCGAAACGGCGGAGGTCTTCTCCCAGTCCAATAGATCTCGGGCTCTGTATCATCTCACCTCGGTAATGCAAGATAGCCCAGTACCGTGACTCTGCTGGACTGCCAAAGTCGACGTCTTCCGCTAAGGCTTTCCACAACAGGCCAGGGCTAGCGTAGTTCTCTCCCTCCGGTTGGATGCCCTCTGCCCTCCACGTCTCTGGCTGGACGGTGCACCACCACAGTGCCCGGTATGAGGCGTCCAGGCTCAGTTCCCTTTCCACGAGATACTCGAGTTGTCTTACCCGCTGCCCTCCGGGTTGGTCTCCCAGAAGCGGCATCCGCCAGGCCATTTGTTCCTCCAACTGGTATGCGACACCAGGAAGGCGCTGCTGCCGTTGATACTGGACTTCCTCCAGGGCATCGTACCATAATTCTCTCCGGGCATTATCTCTCCATTCCAATTCACTCTCTTCCTCAGGTGTGAGTGCCCAGGGGTCCACGAACCCCATTTTCCCAAATCTTTGTGTAGACAGGGACGCTGTATGCACACCAGCGTCGCCCTCAATTTGTAAATCCAAACGCACTGTGTCTCCGAGCTGCTTTACCTCGCACTAGGACGCCATCCCACCGCTTGCCACCAATGTAACGGATCGCCTGGCACCCCGACCGGGTACCTCCGTTAATGGATGCTCCTAGCGCTTCCTGAGGACTCCAAGCACTCTGGCAGACACCACAATCACCGAACCGATGCAGCATATGAATCTTCTCAAGCATAGGAATGCTGTAGACCGTTGAATAGGAACCATACGAATAGGCTTACACTCCTAGCAGTCAACTGGAACAGCATGCAATAAATCCTTCCCCCAATAATGAGACGACACTTCACTTTGAGGGTAAAACAGGATCTCTGGACTGGCACATCCAGCCTGGCTTTTATTACACTTGTACACTTACAGGCCACACCCAGGGGGAGGCATAAAATAACCAATGACATAGATGTTACCTCCCACACATCCCCTCCCCTTAGTGTGACACATAATCCCATTATGCATACAGTTCAAAATATACTTTTACACAACTTTCATAACTTTAGAACCATACATCACATTCACATAAAAATACATATCCACAATCAATCCATTCAGGGGAACAACATATTAAAAAATGGCATGAATCAGACCAGGGGTTCAAAAGTTACTAAAAGTATCTTTTGTCCCTTACTAGCCGCATGGCAAACCGTTTTAGACAGATTTTACCTAGGCCTCTATCCTGGAGACAAAGAGGAAAGTAATCCAATTATCCAGGCTAGAAGCAGACTCCATTAACCACATGGTTACAGAAAGACATAAAACACTTTAAAATACAGAAAGTTACTTTTTATCCATAACACACAGACATTTCACATATCCCCAGATAGCTGGGATCTGAGCGCACAAATCTACCGAATAGCGCGCAGATCCTACTCACACAGTACAATTGCCATGGAGCTAAAGTCTTTCCCATAGTCTTTCATTATATGAATGGGCTCCATGGCATGGCTATCTGGGTTAACACATTCACATACAGTCTGGTCCATAGTCCAAAGGCAAGAGGCGGGCAATCAGCCCCCTCCAAGGACACGTGGCGAGGTCGGTTTCGCCACAGTTAGATATTAACTGACATTCCAACTCAGAAAATATACTAAGACAAAGTGTGGACTCTTTTGGCTTGGTATATTCACTGCGCCCGATAAAACTTGGATAAAAGCTGTCATCAAGTTTTATCATTTCCTAAGCCGTGGCTAGTTACGGCCGTAGGGAAAAATACTTTATCTATGTGTGGTTTCCAGGATCCCCTATAGAACTCTGTGTCGTGCTTGTGTGTATGGTGTGGGCTCCTGGCGGATCAACAGGTTCAGCACTTTTTGCTGCCAGTCACCTACCAGCAGAGCAGTTGGTGACAGTTATTCTTTAATATAACATGAGTCCAGCCAGCTGGTTAACCCCTTCAGGACGGAGTCAATAGTACACGTTCTGATCAAAACAAAACATAAACAAAAACTGGAATTTGCGCTATATGTCTGTTCACCCGTAGTTCCCCTCTTTCAAATTATATGCACCCACACTTATTATATATCATTTTGTTCAGGAGAAACAGGGCTTTAATCTATCATTAACTATTCATATATGGAACATCATTTATTATGAATAAAAGTAAAAAATATGTGAGAAAATAAGATTTTTTTTTAAATTTGCATTTCCGTCTGACATTTTAACTGTGAATGTCATAATACTGTTAGGTTTTACTGCAAAAAAAATGCACATATTTGTAATCAGCTATGTCTCACGAGTACAACAGTACCCCCCCATTAACAGGTTTTATGGTGTTTTGGAAAGTTACAGGGTCAAATATAGAACATTACATTTTCAAATTGAAATTTGCCAGATTAGTAATGTTACCTTTGAGACGGTGTGGTAGCCCAGGAATGAGAATTACCCCCATAATGGCATACCATTTGAAAAAGTAGACAAGCCAAGGTATTGAAAGTGGGGTATGTCCAGTCTTTTTTAGTAGCCACTTAGTCACAAACACTGGCCAAAGTTAGCGTTCATATTTGTTTTTGTGTGAAAAAAGCAAAAAACGAATATTTGGCCAGTGTTTGTGACTAAGTGGCTACTAAGAAAGACTGGACATACCCCACTTGCAATACCTTGGGTTGTCTACTTTTGCAAATGGTATGCCATCATGGGGGTAATTCTCATTCCTGGGCTACCATACGCTCTCAAAGGCAACATAACCAATCTGGCAAATTTCAATGTGAAAAAAATGAAATGCAAGCCTTATATGTGACTCTCTAACTTTCCAAAACACCATAAAACCTGTACATGGGGGGTACTGTTATTCTCGGGAGACTTCACTAAACACAAATATTAGTGTTTTAAAACAGTAAAACATATTACAACAGTAATATAGTCCATAAAAGTGCTGTTTGTTTGTAAAAAATGCAAAAAAACTTCACTTTTACTTAAAATATCATCGTTGTAATACAATTTACCAGTTTGAAACACGAATATTTGAGTTCAGCGAAGTCTCCCGAGTAAAACAGTACCCCCTATGTACAGGTTTTATGGTGTCTTGGAGAGTTACAGGGTCAAATATAGTGCTTGCGAATTAAATTCTCTGTGTTGTCAGGCATGTCAATCAAATTTTAATTAATCAAATCACATAATTACATTAAAAGATTATTTAAATATACATGTCGAATTTTAAAATATATGCATTTATAGGTATTTAAATTCTACGTGTATACTAATGTAATCTTTTATGTAATTATATGTATTTATCTATATATATATATTTGCGGTTATTTGTATTTTATATATATATAGATATATATAGAATGTCATTCTAAGTGTATTTTGTTACCGATATATATATATTAATAACAAAATACAGTTAGAATGAAATTACATATGCATATATAATTTATATTAAATTTTGTTTCAATATTTTATTTATTTATTTTATTATTTTATTTATTTATTATTTTAATTATACGTATTTATATATAATATATATACGTACATCTATTATATATAATATATATATACATATTATATATATGTAACATCATTCTAAGTGTATTTTAATATTACTATATATACTTATATTAATATTAAAATACACTTTGTATGACGTTACATATATATAATATGTATATATATTATATATATAATATATATACATATTATATATATAAAAATATATTTAATTTATTTTTACACTTGTGTTTTATTTATTTTTTTATACTTCCCACCAGCAGGGGGACTGTCTGATATTACATTTTTGATCCACAGCCAGCTATAGGGGGCCATGTGATCGCTCTTTGAGAGCGATCACATGGCCCCCGGGGGCCTGATTTGCCGTGGGAGGGCTGCCTGGGCTGTGAGGCAGTCCTCCCGAAGCGGATCGCGGCGGAGGTAAGTACATCTTACCTCCTGGGGCTGCAAGCCGTTACGGCGTGCTATGCCGTCATAACGGCTTTAAAGCCCACTTAACCCGTGACGGCATAGCACGCCGTAACGGCGTTAAGGGGTTAATAAACTGCAAACCTATATCTGTCGTGACAGGCTCACTTTAACAGAAAAGTAAGCGTTTAAATTCCCCGGAGTTCTAAAATTCATCTATATATTACCTGTGTCAGCTTATCTTGCTCTAAATGTGACGTGATTCTTCTTCTTATCCTGCTTTGATGTAATTACTGCAAGTCTGTAAATGTGATTGGGAGGTTGTGATTGCTTGCCCGCCCAGATTCTTCCCATGTGAAAGGATTCGGCAAAGCTTCCGTATGAAACAGCTCACTATGAAAGAATTGAAGATTATGTTTGCTTTAGTGCACTAATAATCTTAATTTTAATAATGACAGTAGGCTAGTATTTTGCATAATCTTTCTTTACTACTCCATAGCAGCAAAGACATATAGAGACAAAAGGAACCAATCAGAGACAGGCAGTATAAGATACGCCTTCCACTTAGTCACTTCATCTTGATAACGGTGACATCACAAGTCACACGATCAACTGAAGAACCATACGGAATAACGAAGACAGTTCAAATTCCAGGAACGATGAAGAACGGTTGAACGACGAATATCCTTGTACGCTTGATGTAGAAGATCTCTTTGTTGCTTTTAAGCTGAAAGAGACCAAGAGCGTTTTAGTGATTTGGAATGTAAACCTGAACAAAATGAGTAACCCTCACCTAAAAGGTGTGCAATAATTCGGTACTATCACAGTCTATTGTGATCTATAAAATTTAACATATGTACCATAATATAGCTACCTAATATAGAATAACTATACATATCAACTATATATGAAAAACAACCCCAACTTTCCATCTAGAGTGAATAGAGTCAATTACATAGTCAAAAGAAAACGATCAGTACCATATTGATAATATACATCACCTACCTGGAGATGAAAACCCACCTGAATGGGAGGGAAATTCAGTAGGGGGGGGAGGAAATACTTACCTCCTGTCATTATTCAAATTAGGATTATTAGTACACTACAGCTAGCATAATCTTCAATTTTATCACATGACAGGAGGCTTCATACTTTGCATTTTTAACGCTAAGGTAATAGAGAGAAAGCGGCAATGGAAGACGGGCGATAGTAAAACGTCCGAAAGGTGGGTGCTTGTCACCAGTCTGCTGAGAGCAATATTTCCAATATGGAGGCCCCCCTGCTGTGAAGGCGAAAGAGGCCGCCACACCCCGAACCGAGTGCGCGCCGAAGAAAGGGTCAATCTCGGCAAGAGATAAAAACCATCGTACCCAGCGGGGCAAGGTGGTAACCGAGATTTGCCCATGGGGCTTAATGTAGGACACAAATAATTGTTGGGAAGAGGTCATTGTATTGTGGTCATAGGTGTGCAGTGTCTGGACCACGTAAAGTTGGGTTCCGGTGGAAAAAAATGGGTAAAAAAACAAACATAAAAAAAACACGTTAAGTCGAGACACCTGAGGAGTGACACCTTCTGGAGAAAACGAGGTGTCCACGTGGAGTGTCTGAAATCCGACTAAGTGACCTGTGAATTTCAAACTGAGAGATAACACTTCCTCGGTCCAGGTGCCCATGAGTCCCAGAGTATATCTCTAGCCGTTGACGATAAGTCATCGGTGCATCAAACACCTGAGAAAGACTCCAGGCCACTAAAGAGAGATGTCCTTCTTGTAGCATGGGATGAGGATTCCCCATGGAATCTGTGAGTATCATCTGATCACCTGTTAATAGCGGAGGGTCCTGGTATGACAGTGAGAGGAGATCTGGTGACCAAGGTTGACTCTTACACCGGGGCGTCACCATGGGGCTTGCCACTTCCAGCGATTTGATGTCCTGAGCTACTCTCGCGATCATTGCAAAGGGTGGAAAGCCCCTTCGATCGGCCATGCCGGCAGGAATGTGTCTACCGCTGCACCCTCCGGGTCTGGTAATCAGCTGTAGAAAATCGGTAGTTGGCGGTTGGTGCTAGATGCAAAAAGTTGATCGTGAGCGGACCTCTCAGGTTGTTCAGTGTTGCCAATATGTGAGCTTGGTGCCAATCGTTGCTGTCCCTCCAGTGTCGAGAGGTTTCCCCTGGAAGATGTTCCGCCATCAATGTGGTATTGCGTGCTAGGCAATAGTCTAAAATTTCCGTCGTGAGGTGCGTCAGTGTCTGAGAACAAATGCCACCTAAGTGGTTGATATGATAAACTGCGGTGAAATTGTCCATCCGTAGCTGGATACAGCAATCTGATCTCCCTTTCCTTAGATTTCGGATAGCAGAGGCGCCTACCAACAATTCAAGGCATGTATACCGTCGAGCCACCATCAAAGTTCTTGTCGGATTTTTTACGTCATGGATACCGGTGAAAGAAGGTGGTTGCGATTCTGTTCGTAGAGTAGAATGTCGTCCAGATAAGCCAGGCATCGTATGCCTTGACCCCATAAGTGAGCCATCACTGGTTACAGAAACCTTCGTAAAGCACTGTGGTGCCAAACTGAGCCAGAAGGGGATGCAGGTGAATTGCCATGGTGTCCCGTTCCAGAGGAACCATAAGGAGGGACGACTGCCGTTGCCTACTGTTACAGGCAGTAGGCATCTTTAAGTCCAGGCAGGTAAACCAGTCTCCTCCTTGCCGGAGGTGCCGCAATAGATGGACACCTTCCATCTTGAAATGGTGGTATGTAAAACTGTTTAATCAGGAAAGAGACATTCAGATATTTTCTGGTTTACAAGTGCATCCTATTGATGTAACTTTTACCCAATTTAATGGTATTCATTTTATCTACCTCAAAAGGCTGAAGGGCTGAGTCAACCCTGCTGGGGAATTGAACCTGTGCCCCCCAAGGGTTAAGCAGATTCTTCTGACTAAGCATTAGCTTTTCATTAAAGGCTCACTGAAAAATTTTCTCGTGCCTGTGGGACCACTTCTTTAGCCCCGAGGTTTACCAATTTGCCATCAATTCGGAATAAGGCTGCCCGGCCTCTCTCCGAAAAGAGGGCCACATTTGTGTTTCCCAGGAAGCAAAACATCTCTGGGTCCACTCACGAACATCGTGCGCCCCGTTGAGCGCGTTGTATGCTGAACGGAGTCAGTTTGGTTGTATGCCTCATCCGTTCGGGTCAGAACCTGGGCGAGTTGCCCGACAGAATCGAGGAGCTTATCCTTGGGTCCCTTGAACCCTTTCTCGACCCCTTTCCTTGGGTCTCTACCCCTGCCATCAACTGGTCAAATTCCTGGGTATAGGCATCCTTATCCAGAGTGCACTCTGATCTCTTGCGGACCTCCTTCCATAGCCAGAAGTGCATGTGTCCAATCTCCTGTGGTATCAAAAAAGAGAGCTCTCCATCCGGCTACGCCAAAACCAGCTCTTCCTCCACATCACCTACATGCTGGGGTTCACTCAGAAAGGTCTCCTTCACAAAGGAGTTGGGACCCCAAGTGTAAAGGATTTCCCTGTATTTACCTGACTTTAAAGTATTTGTTTTATTTCTGTGTTCGGGACATTTATTCGTTCTACCGAACGGAGACCACCCTGGATAGCAATTAGAACGTAGAACACCAAGTAACCACGAAAACCGCAAGGTAATTGAGTGCTTCTAGGTGGCTGCCATTCGGCATACGAACACGTGGCGAGAACAAAGGATGGCAGCCATCTTAAATCTCCCGAACGCGGCCAGACTGGAACCATTTTCGGCATGGCAATCACACGAACACCCGGTCTCCATGGAAGTCTTGTCTGACCTATTTCCACTCACAGTATCAGACTGGCGTTCGGGAGTTTCAATCAACTGAATGAGGGGAGCATTCACATGTAACCAGATACCGTATAACTGTGGTGGTTTTCGTGTAATTCTGCACGAACGGAGACCGGCTCTTGCTACCAATTTCATGGAACTCTAACTCGGATACAACCACATGGCGAGCCGGACAAACTTCCACACGATGCGACATGGAAACTACCGAATGAATTTTCGTGCAATTTGGATATGTTACTCCCAGTATCTTCAGCTACCCAGGGATGTGGTTTTTATATTCCTATGTCATGTATAAAGTGTGTTTCTAAAAATGTTGAAAGTTGTTAATGTTTCTGGCCAGCAGATAATTGAGTTTAGTATTTTGCTGAAACTCAATTATCTAGCCTGGCCCAGAGGAGGAGTCTGTTACTGTATAAATTGAATGCCTGTTGCTTCCAGTAAATCAGTCTTGTTCCAGCATTAAGCTTTGGCCCATGTGTGGATTATTTGGCGATACCAGCGTTATTTTACCCTGTGGATTATTGTTGTTATTCTGCTACTGGGAAAAAGGGAATACTAGACGGTAATACAAATCACTACCGTCACACCAAGTCCCCTGATCAGAATCTTCTCTTTGCCACTCATCGAGAAACAATAGTGATTGTGGGACCTCCTACTCCTCGTCCGAGGAAACGCCATAAGTTGGAGAGTTTACAATCCGTGTACGTTTTCCCTTCTTTAGGGGAGCTTTACCCTTAGCGGGTTTTGATTTTTGACCTTTCGCCCATCTAGTGGCACTTAGCAGGGCGACCTTGCTCCTTGAAAGAGGAGTCGGACCCCCTCGAGACGTCTCTCTGTTGGGAGCGTTTAGCGGGCGCTTTGGCTGTGTCTTGAGAGGCTGGAACGCCTTGGCTGAGGCCTTCTCCCCAGAAGCGGCAACTGCCGCGTTGATTACTGCCTTGAGGTCTGAGGGCATCTGAGTCTTCCATTAGTAACACCCAGTATACTTGGGGCTCACCCAATAGATTTGTGAGTGGGGCAGACTGCCTATCACCCCGACTGGGTGCCTCCACCAATCAATGCTTCCTTACTGAATACTCCAGCACTCCACTAGACACCATAACCACCGTAAACCCCACAGCCAACGTTACAGCTTGGTTGGGGTCTCGCTGTCCTCCACCCACCCTGGACCCAAGACCAGGACCCAGCTTCCAGTCGGTAGACATCTCCTCCAAGAGAGTGTAGCAATATGCTCTTAAAAGAGCAAGTGATTATAATCCCAGGGGAGTATAGTGATATAGCAATCCCCAGAGTAGATACAGCTGTTTCCCCCACACATGAGATGAGACTATGTTTAGGTTAAGCAGGAACACGTTTAATGGCAGCCACAATTGGCCTCATGCAGGTCCCCATGCAAGGGGCACTCCCCTCTGGACATGGAAGTAGACTACAGTAAAAACATACACATGATTACATTGGCTCTCAGGTCCAGGACACTCCCACACAAAACAAGATAATCCCTCCCCTGTGCCTGTGAGATAATTTGGTCAGGAACTGTACTAAACTCAACTATCTCCTGACACAGGAAACACACATTTTTATAAAACCCCCAAAATACCTTTAAACACACAAAACCCCCACAAAAGATAGATCCCAGATAGCCGTGATCTGGGTGACCAACATATTCAAAAATCACCCAGATCGGTTCAGGGGTTCGTGAATTTCCTGGAAGTCATAATTTGACCGACCGCACGCATGGTCCTCTGCCAAAAACAGTTCCAGAAAATCAGGGCTTGTGGTCGGTCTAGTTCGGTAGTTTAAAAACCGAACTACCGAACATAGTCAATGTTCTTACCCTGGAGCTTGTTCACATTGTTCGTGGGAACATTTCCACTGAACAGTGCCCTTCTAAGTTGAACAAAATGCAGGTGATCCTGGAAGTCCAGCGGTGTTCAGGAGTTTCAGTGTCCGAAAACAGTTCCATGAACTCGACGACCAAACACGTTCTGCGTTCGCGGGAACAAGATGGCCGCCACCTCGTGTTCATTCATGCGAACAGCGGCCACCCAGACGAACACTTAGAACACTGCGGTGGAATGTGTTACAAGCTGTCAATTAGGCTTAACAAGCTCCGGAGTGATCTCTAGTTTTAATAGACTTTAAAAAGGTAGCCGTCACTTCACTGCGATGAACACCACTGAATAAATGATAGAAACTCACCTATAACTATAGGATTCGCCTTTTTTTAAAGGGTTGCTCCAACCACAGTGGTTACTTCTGCTTTTAACCCTGTACTTCTGCTTTTTCTTACCGTTAAAGGGACACTATAGTCACCAGAACAACTACAGCGTATTGAATTTGTTTTGGTGAGTAGAATCATTACCTTCAGGCTTTTTGCTGTAAACACTGTCTTTTAAGAGAAAATGCCGTGTTTACATTACAGCCTAGTGATAACGTCACTGGCCACTCCTCAGATGGCTGTTAGAGATCCTTCCTGGGTCATGGCTGCCTAAAATGCATCCAAACATTCAGTGTCTCCTCCCTCTGCATGCAGACACTGAACTTTCCTCATAGAGATTCATTGATTCAATGTATCTCTATGAGGAGATGCTGATTGGCCAGGGCTGTGTTTGAATCATGCTGGCTCTGCCCCTGATCTGCCTCCTTGTCAGTCTCAGCCAATCCTATGGGGATGATTGTGATTGGCTCAGACTACCACTTCTGATGATGTGAGCAGACTGCTTGTTTTTCTGAGACAAACAGCATGCAGAGTTATAGCTTTAGGCTTGAATACAGTAAGATTTTGGTATATTTATGGAGGCATGAGGAGCCCAGTGGGGGCTAGATGGTGGTTTTAACACTATAGGGTCAGGAATACATGTTTGTGTTCCTGACCCTATAGTGATCCTTTAAATGGACTCTATAGTCAACATATAAAAGCAAGAAAGACAGGTCCCCCAGCCTTCCTTCTTGCTTTTATATGAACTTTCATTGATTAAAAATAATTTTCGGAGTGTTTTTATATTAAAAACTTACCTCTGTTCCAGCGCCGAGCTCCCAGCCATGCCGCGCCCCCTTTTTCGTCAAAATGGCGAAATCGCGGGGCCCAATAGGACGCTTCTCTGAGAGAAGCGTCATCGCGATGTGGTGCGCATGCGCAGCTTCGCGCTGCACCAATCGCGTTCTTCATAGAGCGGCATTGACAGCCATCCTATGAAGAAATTCAGCACTTTACCGCGCATGTGCGCGGAATGCGCGTTCGCGAGCTGAGCTGTCTGACAGCTCAGCTCGCTTTCTAAAACTAACAATAAGGGGGGGGACCTACTGTCCCCCCCGGCCCCCACCCCTGAGCGGTGGGTGGGGGCCCTAAAACTAAAAATAAGGGGGGGGGACCTACTGCCCCCCCCGGCCCCCACCCCTGTGCGGCGGGTGGGGGCCCTAAAATTCACAATAAGGGGGGACCTACTGTCCCCCCCGGCCCCCACCCCTGTGCGGCGGGTGGGGGCCCTAAAATTAACAAGGGGGGACCTACTGTCCCCCCGGCCCCCACCCCTGAGCGGTGGGTGGGGGCCCTAAATACAAAGGGGGGGTGAGCCTAGTTAACCCTCCCCCCCCCCAAAAAAAAAAAATTATCTCCCTACCTACCCCCCTCACCCTAAAAATAATGAGGGGGGGACCTTTAACTAAAAACCTGTAAAAAAAATAAAAAAAAAATGAGATAAAAACAACTTACCATTCGATGTTTTCTTTCTTCTAAAATCTTCTTTCTTCAGCCCCAAAAAAGGCCAAATAAAAAGCCATAATAACCGACGCAATTAAAAAAAAAAAAAAAAAAGAGCGCAAAAAAACCAATCCATGTTCACCCATGGAGGGCTCCGCGCAGACTGAGCTTTGCAGGGCGGGGGAAGGCTTATAAAGCCTTGCCGCGCCCTGCAATTAGGCTAAGAACACTCTGATTGGCTGGTTTAAGCCAATCAGAGTGCTCTCTGTTATTTTACACAGTGTGGGAAAATTCCAAAGAATTTTCCCACGCTTGTAAAATGACACAGAGCACTGTGATTGGATGGCTTGAAATCCATCCAATCACAGTGCTCTGTGTCATTTTACAAGCGTGGGAAAGTTCTTTGGAATTTTCCCACGCTTGTAAAATGACACAGAGCACTGTGATTGGATGGCTTGAAATCCATCCAATCACAGTGCTCTGTGTCATTTTACAAGCGTGGGAAAGTTCTTTGGAATTTTCCCACGCTTGTAAAATGACACAGAGCACTGTTATTGGATAGATTAAAAATGACACAGAGCACTGTGATTGGATGGATTTCAAGCCATCCAATCACAGTGCTCTGTGTCATTTTACAAGCGTGGGAAAATTCCAAAGAACTTTCCCACGCTTGTAAAATGACACAGAGCACTGTGATTGGATGGATTTCAAGCCATCCAATCACAGTGCTCTGTGTAATTTTACAAGCGTGGGAAAGACCGATATTGATTTTTTAGAGCCAATACCGATAAACTGTCAACTTTCAGACAGATAGCTTACCGACATATAGGGTAAATGCACAAAATATACATGCCACATGTAGTGGAAGCAGTGTGTTTAGACAGGGAGCTGTGTGTTTTTTTTGTAGTGTGTATGTAGTGAATGCAGTGTGTATTTGTGTAGTGTGTATATAATGAATGCAGAGTGTGTTTGTGTAGTGTGTATAGTGAATGCAGTGTGTTTGCGTAGTGTGTATAGTGAATGCAGAGTGTGTGTGTTTGTGTGTGTGTATAGTGAATGCAGAGTGTGTGTGTTTGTGTGTGTGTATAGTGAATGCAGAGTGTGTGTTTGTGTGTGTATAGTGAATGCAGTGTGTGTGTTTGTGTAGTGTGCGTATAGTGAATGCAGAGTGTGTGTGTTTGTGTAGTGTGCGTATAGTGAATGCAGAGTGTGTGTGTTTGTGTAGTGTGCGTATAGTGAATGCAGAGTGTGTGTGTTTGTGTAGTGTGCGTATAGTGAATGCAGAGTGTGTTTGCGTAGTGTGTATAGTGAATGCAGAGTGTGTGTGTTTGTGTGTGTGTGTATAGTGAATGCAGAGTGTGTGTGTTTGTGTGTGTGTATAGTGAATGCAGAGTGTGTGTGTTTGTGTGTGTGTATAGTGAATGCAGAGTGTGTGTGTTTGTGTAGTGTGCGTATAGTGAATGCAGAGTGTGTGTGTTTGTGTAGTGTGCGTATAGTGAATGCAGAGTGTGTGTTTGTGTAGTGTGCGTATAGTGAATGCAGAGTGTGTTTGCGTAGTGTGTATAGTGAATGCAGAGTGTGTGTGTTTGTGTGTGTGTGTATAGTGAATGCAGAGTGTGTGTGTATAGTGAATGCAGAGTGTGTGTTTGTGTGTGTATAGTGAATGCAGAGTGTGTGTGTTTGTGTGTGTGTATAGTGAATGCAGAGTTTGTGTGTTTGTGTAGTGTGCGTATAGTGAATGCAGAGTGTGTGTGTGTAGTGTGCGTATAGTGAATGCAGTGTGTGGGTAGTGTGCGTAAAGTGAATGCAGTATGTTTGTGTAGCGTGTGTATATAATGAATGCAGAGTGTGTGTGTGTGTACAGGGAGTGCAGAATTATTAGGCAAGTTGTATTTTTGAGGATTAATTTTATTATTGAACAACAACCATGTTCTCAATGAACCCAAAAAACTCATTAATATCAAAGCTGAATATTTTTGGAAGTAGTTTTTAGTTTGTTTTTAGTTATAGCTATTTTAGGGGGATATCTGTGTGTGCAGGTGACTATTACTGTGCATAATTATTAGGCAACTTAACGAAAAACAAATATATACCCATTTCAATTATTTATTTTTACCAGTGAAACCAATATAACATCTCAACATTCACAAATATACATTTCTGACATTCAAAAACATAACAAAAACAAATCAGTGACCAATATAGCCACCTTTCTTTGTCAGTGTTTTGATCTGTTCACCATCAACATTGCGTGCAGCAGCAACCACAGCCTCCCAGACACTGTTCAGAGAGGTGTACTGTTTTCCCTCCTTGTAAATCTCACATTTGATGATGGACCACAGGTTCTCAATGGGGTTCAGATCAGGTGAACAAGGAGGCCATGTCATTAGATTTTCTTCTTTTATACCCTTTCTTGCCAGCCACGCCGTGGAGTACTTGGACGCGTGTGATGGAGCATTGTCCTGCATGAAAATCATGTTTTTCTTGAAGGATGCAGACTTCTTCCTGTACCACTGCTTGAAGAAGGTGTCTTCCAGAAACTGGCAGTAGGACTGGGAGTTGAGCTTGACTCCATCCTCAACCCGAAAAGGCCCCACAAGCTCATCTTTGATGATACCAGCCCAAACCAGTACTCCACCTCCACCTTGCTGGCGTCTGAGTCGGACTGGAGCTCTCTGCCCTTTACCACTCCATCCATCTGGCCCATCAAGACTCACTCTCATTTCATCAGTCCATAAAACCTTAGAAAAATCAGTCTTGAGATATTTCTTGGCCCAGTCTTGACGTTTCAGCTTGTGTGTCTTGTTCAGTGGTGGTCGTCTTTCAGCCTTTCTTACCTTGGCCATGTCTCTGAGTATTGCACACCTTGTGCTTTTGGGCACTCCAGTGATGTTGCAGCTCTGAAATATGGGCAAGCTGGTGGCAAGTGGCATCTTGGCAGCTGCACGCTTGACTTTTCTCAGTTCTTGGGCAGTTATTTTGTGCCTTGGTTTCTCCACACGCTTCTTGCGACCCTGTTGACTATTTTGAATGAAACGCTTGATTGTTCGATGATCACGCTTCAGAAGCTTTGCAATTTTAAGAGTGTTGCATCCCTCTGCAAGATATCTCACTATTTTTGACTTTTCTGAGCCTGTCAAGTCCTTCTTTTGACCCATTTTGCCAAAGGAAAGGAAGTTGCCTAATAAGTATGCACACCTGATATAGGGTGTTGATGTCATTAGACCACACCCCTTCTCATTACAGAGATGCACATCACCTAATATGCTTAATTGGTAGTAGGCTTTCGAGCCTATACAGCTTGGAGTAAGACAACATGCATAAAGAGGATGATGTGGTCAAAATACTCATTTGCCTAATAATTCTGCACTCCCTGTATAGTGTGTGTGTTTTTGTGTAGCGTGTATATGAATGCAGAGTGTGTGTGTGTATAATGAATGCAGTGTGTTTGTGTTGTGTGTATAATGCAGTGTGTGTGTGTGTGTGTTTCTGTAGGTATGTAATTTGTGTAAAATAGGGCGAGGAGGAGGGCCTTTTTTATTTAATTTTTAAAAAAAATATTTACTTTTTTTTTTTGGTCCTCTGTCTATGCTTGTTACCTGGCTAGGAGGGGGGATATGTCAATGTCCGGTGGCATGGACTGTGCAGAGGGGGCCAAGCAAGTGCTTACTTACCTTTCCAGCAGCTCCCTTCAGCTCCCCTATCTAACTCTCGCGGCCTGCGTGCCGTGTGGACCCGTGGCAACGCTCTGATGGCCGCGGGACTCGCGAGATTTACACAGAGGAGCTGAAGGGAGTTGCTGGGAAGGTAAGTAAGCGCTTGCTTGGCCCCCCAGGACCGACCGCCGCTGTCCTGGTATGTCTTACCGGCAAAATCTGTATCTTTTTTGGCCGATACCGATATTGCCGAAAATACAGAATATCGGCCGATAAATCGGCCAGACCAATAATTGGTTGGTCCCTAGCGTTTTCAGAGGTAGCGAAATGTGGAAACAGCAGAATACAGTGTAGTTTATCTTGTGTAAGGTGAGAATTGCACTTCCAGTTTGTAGAGCAGAGTTAGCTCTTTCTGGATTCGCTTGAGCCGTACAATCACCCCCGAGGGATATCTTGTGTCTTCTGTAATATGATTTGGTGCAGAGGAACACCACCTTGGTATGGTAGCTCAGAATGGTGTCCACCCCACCTTGGGGTCTCGCAGGCTTGTTAGTGGGTTGGTAGTTTATATACAAAAAAGAGATATAAGTATATAGTGCTCACTGATGTTACTATAAATTGGTAAAAATTAGGAGAGGTCCTCACAAATAGACAGCTAAAATACGATTTTGCTCAATTTACATAAATGCTTTTTTTGTGAACTAATACATAAAGTTAGAAAATAATAAAAGCAGTGCAAACCAAAAGGTTTTTTCAAATTGTTGCACACGTCGACTTCCCCCCATTAATAGGGAGCACATTCACATATGTAATAAATAAGACATTGACTTTCTAATTCAGTTAGACTACTTTTATTGGAACTAACAAATAATAGAGATCCACAATCCAGCAGTTAAAACTTACCTTTTTATAGAATTATTAAAATCCACTAATAAAAATTGGTGTCGCATTTATTTAGACTTTACCACGCAGAGAGGGAAGACTTGTTTGCCTGTAGTATTTCTTTAAGGAGGGTGTCCGCTTACCTATTAGCTCCACTGATTGGAAACTGAGTGTTATAGTTGCACTAGGATATCGCTGTGGGCTTATAGGTAACAGATAAGTCAATATTTGCACTTTTGTTAAGTTGTGCGCTACTTCATTTTGTATTTGCGGTGTGATTTTGGAGAGATTGCACATGTGTGGTAGCAGCTAATAATGTAATATATAACATTTCACTATATATATCATTTGAAATATTATATAGCATTGACACACAATTACACGTTTTGCTCAAAATATAAAGATCAGTAAATAAACCTGTCCCCAATCGTACCTTCAAGTGCGCCAGGTGTACAGACACAATGAAACTATGCGAGACCTGTCCCTCAGATATAGAAAGAATTTAGAAGGTAAGATGAGAGTATTGTAAGCCGTTTCTCTCGAAACCTTATATACTAAAAATAGATAAATACAACTGGCAAAACGTACATCCGGGCTCTACCAGTTGTTTTTTTTATTGTTGGATTCCAATCATTATATTAAATGTTACGTTTTAACTGCTTGTTTGTGGGTCTTTATTTTGTCTGTTTATATAGCTAGGGGTTATCCCCCACTGTTTCTAAAACAGTCTTTCATTATTTAGTTACATTTTCCGTTTGATTCATTTTATTATAAGATTACGTTGACTGTAAATATGTGACATTGGAGTCTGATCGAGTTATTCAGTTAATGAGTTTCCCCAACATTCATACTGAGATATTGTAAATATGGTTTATTTATAAAAGTTTGGCTTGGAAACAGCACAGTTGTGGTCAGTGGCGTACACATGACCCATGGGGCCCCGGTGCGAAAATTGATCTAATTGACAGCCGCTAGAGGAGCTTCCGCGATTCTCACTGTGAAAATCACAGTGAGAAGACACTGAGTGTCCATAGGAAAGCATTGAGTAATGCTTTCCTATGGGCGGTTTGAATGCGCACGCGGCTCATGCTGTGCATGCGCATTCGGCACTGAGAGGCGGAGGGATCCCCAGCTAACAGACACACACATTTACTGACAGAGACACACTCAGCGACAGGCATACATACACACTCACTTACAAAACATACACTCTCACTGACAAACACTCACTAACAGACATCAAACAGACTCACTAACAGGCACACACAAACATACTCAGTAACAGACACACACTCAAAAACAGACACACTCACTGACACTCACTAGCAGACATACACTCTAACACACACACACTAACACACACACACATGTTTTTTTTTTTTAAATTTAATCCCCCCAGCCTCCTTACCTTAGGGAGAGCTGAGGGGATTCCCTGGGGTCCAGTGGTGTTGCTGGGCGGCTGGTCACCCGGCGGGCAGGCTGGCGGGCGCGCGAGGGAGCACTCTCCCTGGCTGAGTGCTTCCTCTACAGCTCCCTCGCGTGCCGCATACTGATGCCGGAGCCGGAAGATGACGCCATCTTCCGGCTCCGGTATCAGTGCGGTGCGCGAGGGAGTTGAAGAGGAAGCACACAGGGGAGAGTCCCGTGACAGCAGGGCCAGCCTCCGGGGGCCCTGAGGTGGCCAGCTCCTGGGTCCCCCGGGAGAAGAGGCTGGCCACAGTGGCAAACATACTGTGTCGCAGAGCGGCCGGGCCCCCTGGTGGGCCGGGCCTGGTCACAGCCGCGACCCCGGTATGTACGCCACTGGTTGTGGTGGAAGGAAGCAGCGTGGTTTTGGTGGAAGGATATGAAAGCAGCAAACTGGTAGTGGAAGGATTTGAAGGCAGTTCTGTAATGGGGGGAAGACGTAGCATTATGTTTGTGGAAGGAGGTAGAGGTAACAGTCATGGTGTGTGGAAGTAGAAGCTACACGTAGATGGTGGAAGGAGAGAAAGGCAGTATGGTGGTGATGGTGAAAGTGGGTAGAAGGAGGAAAAATACATCTCGGATGTTGGTAGGAGATCTAGGCAGCATGGTCATGGTGGGAGGAGGTGGAGGCAACATGGTGATAGCGGAAGGAAATGGAAGCTACACTTTGATGGTGGTTGAGGCAGCATGGTGATGGTGGAAGGAGGTGGCAAAGTAGCAATGGAAGAAGATGGAAGCAGTACCGTGTTGGTGAAAGGAAACACAATCAGCATGGTTGAGACACAGTGCTGTTTAAGAAGATGGAATCAGCACGGTGGAGGTGGAAGGAAGTGTCATGCTTTTGGTAGGAAGAGGTGGAAGCAGCACCCTGGTTTTGGAAAGCGACTTAGTAGTAGTTGAAGGAATAATAGAACTGTGGTTCTGGAAGCAGTGCATTGATGGTAGAAGATGGGTGTATGTAGGTGGAGGTGGAAGCAGTGCATTGATAGTTGAAGGTGGTGGTAGGTAGGTGGAAGCAGTGCATTGATGGTTAAAGATGGTGGTAGGTAGGTGGAAGCAGTGCATTGATGGTTGAAGATGGTGGTAGGTAGGTGGAGGTGGAAGCAGTGCATTGTTGAAGTTGGTGGTAGGTAGTTGGAGATGGAATCAGTGCATTGTTGAAGTTGGTGGTAAGTAGTTGGAGATGGAAGCAGTGCATTGTTGAAGTTGGTGGTAGGTAGTTGGAGATGGAAGCAGTGCATTGATGGTTGAAGGTGGTGGAAGGTAGGTGGAGGTGGAAGCAGTGCATTGATGGTTGAAGATGGTGGTAGGTAGGTGGAGTGCATTGGTGGTTGAAGGTGGTGGTAGGCAGGTGGAGTGCATTGATGGTTGAAGGTGGTGGTAGGTAGGTAGAGGTGGAAGCAGTGCATTGATGGTTGAAGATGGTGGTAGGTAGGTGGGCGGCATAGAACGTCCCCGCGGTCCTTTTCACTTACCCGGTCACCGGCGATAGCTGTATGGGGGGACTCACCTAGCATCCCAGGGAGTCCCCCTGCTCCCATTCCAGCCCTCTGGGCCATGTGATCGCGAGGTCCTTGCAAGGACCTCGCGATCACATGGACGGCATAGCCAACAGGGGGAGTGCCTGCCTGGAATGACAAATGAGGCCTGTAACGGACCGTTTCACTTACAAGAGGATAAAACCCAGTTTAGGCGATAATCCCCTTTCCAGATGCACAGGCAGCTACGGCAAACACCATTCTCCCGACTGGAACCACACGAACACTGGAACAGCTGAACAAGAAAAGCAGACATCGGCTTACACTCTTGGCAGTCAGCATACAATCCCATTCCCCCAAAGACCGAGACGACACATCGCTTTGAGGGTTAAGCAAGAACTGTGGACTGGGACACCCAGTCTGGCTTTTATTACAAACAAGTACATACAGGACACTCCCAGGGGGAGGATGAATTTAACCAATCACATGGATGTACCTCCCACACATTTCCTCCCCTTAGATTAACACTTAACACAATTATACCGTACACCTTTTTCCCCAATTCCTGGATGTACCCCAAATACATAGGCTACACCTCCAAAACAGGTATCCCCTGATAGCCCTTATTCAGGGGGACAACATATGCAAGAATCAGCCCATTCGGATAAACGGTTCGGGAGTTATGGGACTTTAAAGTATTGACCGACCGCATGGGTAAAGTATCCGAAAACAGTTCCATGCATTTTGGCCCTGCGGTCGGTCACAAACAAGTGAATGAAACAGACGAATTGCCTGTGTTATAGAGCCTGGAGAGGGTTTGAATGAATTCCCTTGTTTGTGGGGTTCTTTCTACCGAACGGCGGGTCATTCGGTAGTTTCCATACGAATTTCTGGAAGTATGGAGGTCTCAGCGGTGTTTGCCTAGTCAAGTGTCCGATTTTAGTTCCAGACACTCGACGGCAAAACACCGCTGTTCGGTAGTTTAAGATGGCCGCCGCCACGTGGTTGTTTCCCGAATGGCGGCCACCCAGAGGACACATAATACATTACATGGATTGCCAATTACCTGTTTGCAACATTGTTGCAAACGGTAATTGGAGGCACACTTAGTCCCGGGTGGTCTGGTTGTTCGGTAGTTTCCTCCATACAATGAATGGAGTGATTCTACCGAACAATCAGATGAATGCTGTACATATATATAACCCAGGTTAACTGCATACAACAATACATACATGACATTAAAGTATTAAAGGCAGGATTACTGTACTACGCTCCACCGTCTTAAAGGTACAGTAGTCCCAAAAGTTCCAATATGTCCATCGCTGCTTTTAAAGGGCCAGCAGCAGCAATACAAATTATTACCTGCCCAAATATAGTTTCTAAAGTGCAACACGTCCAGGGGCCATAGTCAGCGGGCAGGAGGCCAGCAGCCAGGCCTCTCCAGTTCACAGTGGCGAAGCTGGTTTCGCCACATTTCTCCCCTTTGCCAATTAGACTAACAGGGTACCTGACTTTCTGCTGGTCAGTGCCCTGGTTAGTCCAGCAACCCACCCACAAAACAGAAATAACAGAGCAGCCCACCCACACTAACCGGTTACTACATCTGGGTGAGGAAGGATTTTGTCCAAGTTCTGGTGTTTCACCCCTGCTGGGTGGGAGACGGGTAGGCTGCCTTGGTGGGTTGCTGAGGGGGCAGAGACCAGCGGTACTCTGTCCTGTTGCCAGCACTACCACGGGAGTAGTCTGGTGGGCGTCTGGTTGCTGGAGACTGGCTGTCTCCCCTTTAGGTGCACAGCTCGACTGCTGGAGGGGGAGACCGACTGTCTCCCCTTTGGATCCATCACACTGAGGCTGGGGAACAGGACCGACCGTCCCTATCCCTTGTGCTGTAAGTGCAGAGACTACGGTCCCATCTGTACAGTTGTGGGGCTTAACATCTCCCCTTGGTGGGTTAGGTTGCCGTGGGAGAGAGGGTGTAACAAGTTCCTCTCTCTGGATGGCAAACTGCCGCTGGGGAGAAAGGATGGCACCTTCTGCTCCCTGGGGTACACACTGCCGCTGGGGAGGAAGGATTGCACCTTCTGCTCCCTGAGACACACCCTGCCGCTGGGGAGGGAGGACACGGCTCTCCTCTCCCTTTACTTCACACTGCCTTCCTGGCACATCACTTTGCTGCTGGGGGGCAGGAACAACAACCTCTGCCCCCTGTAACTCAGCCTGCCGCTGGGGAGGAAGGACGACACCTTCATCTCCCTGGGGTGTACGCTGCCACTGGGGAGGAAGGACGACACCTTCATCTCCCTGGGGCACACACTGCCGCTGGGGAGGGAGGACGCTGCTCTCCTCTCCCTTCACTTCACACTGCCCTCCCGGCACAGCACTTTGCTGCTGGGGGGCAGGAACAACAACCTCTGCCCCCTGTAACTCAGCCTGCCGCTGGGGAGGAAGGACGACACCTTCATCTCCCTGGGGTGTACGCTGCCACTGGGGAGGAAGGACGACACCTTCATCTCCCTGGGGTACACACTGCCGCTGGGGAGGGAGGACGCTGCTCTCCTCTCCCTTCACTTCACACTGCCCTCCCGGCACATCACTTTGCTGTTGGGGGGCAGGAACAACAACCTCTGCCCCCTGTAACTCAGCCTGCCGCTGGGGAGGAAGGACGACACCTTCATCTCCCTGGGGTTGCTCACAGGACCAGTCTAAGAACTCTGCTACCTCGGGTACTGCTGGTTGCTGTTGGGCGGGAGGACCGGTTGTCTCTTCCCAGGCCTCATTGATGAGTCGCAGGTAATCCCCTTCCAGGTTCCATTCCTTGGTGACCAAATATCGTAGGTCTGCCTCGAGGTCCACAGCGCCAAAGAGACCCAGCATGTTCTCCCGGATGCCGTACAGGTCCCAAAAACGATAGTCGGCATCTTCCCCAAAGTCCTCGTCACCACTATTATCCCAAAATAGACCGGGGCCAGTGTATTCTCCGCCTTCTGGGAACTCATACTCTGCCATCCTGGGGACACACTGAGCCGCGTACCACTGTAGCGCCTGGTATGCGTCGTCGAGCACCAGTTCTGCGTATACTAGAATCTCGAGTCTAGTCACCCACTTTTCTGTGGTCTGTTTTCTCAGGAGGGGCATCCGCTCTGCCATTCTAGCCAGAATTCGCTGCCTTCTGCTGCGGCGCTGATCCCCTCGTGAATACTGTACTTCCTCTAGGGCTTCGTCCCACAATCCGGCTCTGGCAGTCTCTCTGTACATCAACATGTCCTCTTCTGACACTGCTCTAGACCTCCGGAATACGGAACCGTACAATCTATCCTGCAACTTCTCCTCCATTTTCTGAGTTCCTTTGTAGATAGGGTCGCTGTACGGATACTAGCGTTGCCCTCAATTTGTAATCCAGAAATGGTGTTGTCTGTAGCTGTCCCTCTGGTTGTAGGAACGATCCCACCGCTGCCACCAATTGTAACGGACCGTTTCACTTACAAGAGGATAAAACCCAGTTTAGGCGATAATCCCCTTTCCAGATGCACAGGCAGCTACGGCAAACACCATTCTCCCGACTGGAACCACACGAACACTGGAACAGCTGAACAAGAAAAGCAGACATCGGCTTACACTCTTGGCAGTCAGCATACAATCCCATTCCCCCAAAGACCGAGACGACACATCGCTTTGAGGGTTAAGCAAGAACTGTGGACTGGGACACCCAGTCTGGCTTTTATTACAAACAAGTACATACAGGACACTCCCAGGGGGAGGATGAATTTAACCAATCACATGGATGTACCTCCCACACATTTCCTCCCCTTAGATTAACACTTAACACAATTATACCGTACACCTTTTTCCCCAATTCCTGGATGTACCCCAAATACATAGGCTACACCTCCAAAACAGGTATCCCCTGATAGCCCTTATTCAGGGGGACAACATATGCAAGAATCAGCCCATTCGGATAAACGGTTCGGGAGTTATGGGACTTTAAAGTATTGACCGACCGCATGGGTAAAGTATCCGAAAACAGTTCCATGCATTTTGGCCCTGCGGTCGGTCACAAACAAGTGAATGAAACAGACGAATTGCCTGTGTTATAGAGCCTGGAGAGGGTTTGAATGAATTCCCTTGTTTGTGGGGTTCTTTCTACCGAACGGCGGGTCATTCGGTAGTTTCCATACGAATTTCTGGAAGTATGGAGGTCTCAGCGGTGTTTGCCTAGTCAAGTGTCCGATTTTAGTTCCAGACACTCGACGGCAAAACACCGCTGTTCGGTAGTTTAAGATGGCCGCCGCCACGTGGTTGTTTCCCGAATGGCGGCCACCCAGAGGACACATAATACATTACATGGATTGCCAATTACCTGTTTGCAACATTGTTGCAAACGGTAATTGGAGGCACACTTAGTCCCGGGTGGTCTGGTTGTTCGGTAGTTTCCTCCATACAATGAATGGAGTGATTCTACCGAACAATCAGATGAATGCTGTACATATATATAACCCAGGTTAACTGCATACAACAATACATACATGACATTAAAGTATTAAAGGCAGGATTACTGTACTACGCTCCACCGTCTTAAAGGTACAGTAGTCCTAAAAGTTCCAATATGTCCATCGCTGCTTTTAAAGGGCCAGCAGCAGCAATACAAATTATTACCTGCCCAAATATAGTTTCTAAAGTGCAACACGTCCAGGGGCCATAGTCAGCGGGCAGGAGGCCAGCAGCCAGGCCTCTCCAGTTCACAGTGGCGAAGCTGGTTTCGCCACAAGGCCCCCAGGGGCCATGTGATCGCTCTTTGAGAGCCCCCCTATAGCTGGCTGTGGATCTGCCAGCAGGGGGACTGTCTGAAATGTCAGACAGTCCCCCTGCTGGTGAGAAAGTAAAAAAAAATTAATTCAACATGTTTAAAAATAAAATAAATGTATTTATATATATATAATATATTATATATATGTAACGTCATACAAAGTGTATTTTAATATTAATATAAGTACATATATTAGTTTTAAAATACACTTAGAATGATGTTACATATATATAATATGTATATATATTATATATATATATAATAGATATATACACATATATTATATATATATATATACGTATAATTACAATAATAAATAAATAAAATTAATAAATAAAATATTGAAACAAAATGTAATATAAATTATATATTCATATGTAATTTCATTCTAACTGTATTTTGTTATTAATATATATATATATATAGGTAACAAAATACACTTAGAATGACATTCTATATATATCTATCTATATATTAAATACAAATAACCGCAAATATATATATATATATATAGATAAATACATATAATTACATAAAAGATTACATTAGTATACATGTAGAATTTAAATACCTATAAATGCATATATATTAAAATTCTAAGTGTATATTTAAGTAATCTTTTAACATAATTATGTGATTTGATTAATTCAAATTTGATTGACGTGCCTGACAACACAGGGAGAAAGTGCAGAGAATTTAAGCACTATATTTGACCCTGTAACTCTCCAAGACACCCTAAATCCTGTACATGGGGGGTACTGTTTTACTCAGGAGACTTCGCTGAACTCAAATATTAGTGTTTCAAACTGGTCAATTGTATTACAACGATGATATTTTAAGTAAAAGTGAAGTTTTTTTGCATTTTTTACAAACAAACAGCACTTTTATGGACTATATTACTGTTGTAATAGGTTTTACTGTTTTAAAACACTAATATTTGTGTTTAGTAAAGTCTCCCGAGAATAACAGTACCCCCCATGTACAGGTTTTATGGTGTTTTGGAACGTTAGAGAGTCACATATAAGGCTTGCATTTCATTTTTTTTTACATTGAAATTTGCCAGATTGGTGATGTTGCCTTTGAGAGCGTATGGTAGCCCAGGAATGAGAATTACCCCCATGATGGCATACCATTTGCAAAAGTAGACAACCCAAGGTATTGCAAGTGGGGTATGTCCAGTCTTTCTTAGTAGCCACTTAGTCACAAACACTGGCCAAATATTAGTTTTTTGCTTTCTCCACACAAAAACAAATATGAATGCTAACTTTGGCCAGTGTTTGTGACTAGGTGGCTACTAAAAAAGACTAAACATACCCCACTTTCAATACCTTGGCTTGTCTATTTTTTTAAATGGTATGCCATTATGGGGGTAATTCTCATTCCTGGGCTACCACACCGTCTCAAAGGTAACATTACTAATCTGGCAAATTTTAATTTGAAAATGTAATGTTCTATATTTGACCCTGTAACTTTCCAAAACAACATAAAACCTGTTAATGGGGGGTACTGTTGTACTCGTGAGACATCGCTGATTACAAATATGAGCATTTTTTTTGCAGATACAAATTGAAAAAAAAATCTTATTTTCTCACATTTTTTAAAATTTTATTCATAATAAATTATGTTCCATGTATGAATAGTTAATGATAAATAAAAAAGCCCTGTTTCTCCTGAACAAAATTATATATAATGTGGGTGCACGTAATGTGACAGCGGTGAATTACGGGTGAACAGACATATAGCGCAAATTCCAGGTTTTTGTTTACGTTTTGTTTTGATCAGAACGTGCACTATTGACTGCGTCCTGAAGCGGTTAATGTACGGTATACAGCTTAATGTATAATATACAGCTTAATGTACGACAATGGCGTACACATGACCCATGGGGCCCCGGTGCGACAATTGATCCGTGCCCCCTCCCCCCCCCCCCTGCGCTTACTCTGCGCGGGCTGGGGCCGCAACACATGGCGGCGGGCACCTGGTCGCAGGGGTTGCGACCGCGGTATGTACGCCAGTGCATGCAGATGCACACACACTTAAAGGACCACTACAGACACCCAGATCACATCAGCTCAATGAAGTGGTCTGGGTGCCAGGTCCCTCTAGTTTTAACCCTGCAGCCGAAAACATAGCAGTTTCAGAGAAACTGCTATGTTTCACGGAGGGTTAATCCAGCCTCTAGTGGCTGTCTGATTGACAGCCGCTAGAGGAGCTTCCTCACAGTGAGAAGACACTGCTGATTAATGCTTTGCTATGGGCGGTTTGAATGCGTGCGCGGCTCAGCATAATGTATAATATACAGCTTAATGTACGATATACAGCTTAATGTATAATATACAGCTTAATGTACGATATATAGCTTAATGTATAATATACAGCTTAATGTATAATATACAGCTTAATGTACGATATATAGCTTAATGTATAATATACAGCTTAATGTACGATATACAGCTTAATGTATAATATACAGCTTAATGTACGATATACAGCTTAATGTACGATATACAGCTTAATGTATAATATACAGCTTAATGTACGATATACAGCTTAATGTATAATATACAGCTTAATGTACGATATATAGCTTAATGTACGGTATACAGCTTAATGTATAATATACAGCTTAATGTACGATATACAGCTTAATGTATAATATACAGCGTAATGTACGATATATAGCTTAATGTACGGTATACAGCTTAATGTACAATATACAGCTTAATGTATAACATACAGCTTAATGTACGATATATAGCTTAATGTATAATATACAGCTTAATGTACGATATACAGCTTAATGTATAATATACAGCTTAATGTATAACATACAGCTTAATGTACGATATACAGCTTAATGTATAATATACAGCTTAATGTACGATATATAGCTTAATGTATAACATACAGCTTAATGTACGATATACAGCTTAATGTATAATATACAGCTTAATGTATAACATACAGCTTAATGTACGATATACAGCTTAATGTATAACATACAGCTTAATGTATAACATACAGCTTAATGTACGATATATAGCTTAATGTATAACATACAGCTTAATGTACGATATACAGCTTAATGTATAACATACAGCTTAATGTACGATATATAGCTTAATGTATAACATACAGCTTAATGTACGATATACAGCTTAATGTATAATATACAGCTTAATGTACGATATACAGCTTAATGTATAACATACAGCTTAATGTATAATATACAGCTTAATGTATAATATACAGCTTAATGTACGATATACAGCTTAATGTATAACATACAGCTTAATGTACGATATACAGCTTAATGTACGATATACAGCTTAATGTATAATATACAGCTTAATGTACGATATACAGCTTAATGTACGGTATACAGCTTAATGTATAATATACAGCTTAATGTACGATATACAGCTTAATGTATAACATACAGCTTAATGTACGATATACAGCTTAATGTACGGTATACAGCTTAATGTATAACATACAGCTTAATGTACGATATATAGCTTAATGTATAACATACAGCTTAATGTACGATATACAGCTTAATGTATAATATACAGCTTAATGTACGATATACAGCTTAATGTATAACATTCAGCTTAATGTACGATATATAGCTTAATGTATAATATACAGCTTAATGTACGATATACAGCTTAATGTATAACATACAGCTTAATGTACGATATACAGCTTAATGTACGATATACAGCTTAATGTATAACATACAGCTTAATGTACGATATATAGCTTAATGTATAACATACAGCTTAATGTACGATATACAGCTTAATGTATAACATACAGCTTAATGTACGATATACAGCTTAATGTATAATATACAGCTTAATGTACGGTATACAGCTTAATGTACAGTATACAGCTTAATGTACAATATACAGCTTAATGTATAACATTCAGCTTAATGTACGATATATAGCTTAATGTATAATATACAGCTTAATGTACGATATACAGCTTAATGTATAACATACAGCTTAATGTACGATATACAGCTTAATGTACGATATACAGCTTAATGTATAACATACAGCTTAATGTACGATATATAGCTTAATGTATAACATACAGCTTAATGTATAATATACAGCTTAATGTACAATATATAGCTTAATGTATAACATACAGCTTAATGTACGATATATAGCTTAATGTATAACATACAGCTTAATGTACGATATACAGCTTAATGTATAATATACAGCTTAATGTACGATATACAGCTTAATGTATAACATACAGCTTAATGTATAACATACAGCTTAATGTATAATATACAGCTTAATGTACAATATATAGCTTAATGTATAACATACAGCTTAATGTACGATATACAGCTTAATGTATAACATACAGCTTAATGTACGATATATAGCTTAATGTATAACATACAGCTTAATGTATAATATACAGCTTAATGTACAATATATAGCTTAATGTATAACATACAGCTTAATGTACGATATATAGCTTAATGTATAATATACAGCTTAATGTACGATATACAGCTTAATGTATAATATACAGCTTAATGTACGGTATACAGCTTAATGTATAATATACAGCTTAATGTACGATATACAGCTTAATGTATAACATACAGCTTAATGTACGATATACAGCTTAATGTACGGTATACAGCTTAATGTACGATATACAGCTTAATGTATAATATACAGCTTAATGTACGGTATACAGCTTAATGTACGGTATACAGCTTAATGTATAATATACAGCTTAATGTACGATATACAGCTTAATGTATAGTATACAGCTTAATGTATAGTATATACAGCTTAATGTACAGTATACAGCTTAATGTATAACATACAGCTTAATGTACGATATACAGCTTAATGTATAATATACAGCTTAATGTACGATATACAGCTTTATGTATAACATACAGCTTAAGTACGATATACAGCTTAATGTACGGTATACAGCTTAATGTATAGTATATACAGCTTAATGTACAGTATACAGCTTAATGTATAATATACAGCTTAATGTACGATATACAGCTTAATGTACAGTATACAGCTTAATGTACGATATACAGCTTAATGTACGACATACAGCTTAATGTATGGTGTACAGCTTAATGTATAATATACAGCTTAATGTACGATATACAGCTTAATATACTGTATACAGCTTAATGTACGATATACAGCTTAATGTACAGTATACAGCTTAATGTATAATATACAGCTTAATGTACGATATACAGCTTAATGTACGGTATACAGCTTAATGTACGATATACAGCTTAATGTATAATATAAAGCTTAATGTACGATATACAGCTTAATGTATAATATACAGCTTAATGTACGATATACAGCTTAATGTATAACATACAGCTTAATGTACGGTATACAGCTTAATGTACGATATACAGCTTAATGTATAATATACAGCTTAATGTACGATATACAGCTTAATGTATAGTATACAGCTTAATGTATAGTATATACAGCTTAATGTACAGTATACAGCTTAATGTATAACATACAGCTTAATGTACGATATACAGCTTAATGTATAATATACAGCTTAATGTACGATATACAGCTTAATGTATAATATACAGCTTAATGTACGATATACAGCTTAATGTATAACATACAGCTTAATGTACGGTATACAGCTTAATGTACGGTATACAGCTTAATGTACGATATACAGCTTAATGTATAATATACAGCTTAATGTACGATATACAGCTTAATGTATAGTATACAGCTTAATGTATAGTATGTACAGCTTAATGTACAGTATACAGCTTAATGTATAATATACAGCTTAATGTACGATATACAGCTTAATGTACGGTATACAGCTTAATGTACGATATACAGCTTAATGTATAATATACAGCTTAATGTACGATATACAGCTTAATGTATAATATACAGCTTAATGTACGATATACAGCTTAATGTATAACATACAGCTTAATGTACGGTATACAGCTTAATGTACGATATACAGCTTAATGTATAATATACAGCTTAATGTACGATATACAGCTTAATGTATAGTATACAGCTTAATGTATAGTATATACAGCTTAATGTACAGTATACAGCTTAATGTATAACATACAGCTTAATGTACGATATACAGCTTAATGTATAATATACAGCTTAATGTACGATATACAGCTTAATGTATAATATACAGCTTAATGTACGATATACAGCTTAATGTATAACATACAGCTTAATGTACAGTATACAGCTTAATGTATAACATACAGCTTAATGTACGATATACAGCTTAATGTATAACATACAGCTTAATGTACGATATACAGCTTAATGTATAGTATACAGCTTAATGTCTGATATACAGCTTAATGTACGGTATACAGCTTAATGTATAGTATATACAGTTTAATGTACAGTATACAGCTTAATGTATAATATACAGCTTAATGTACGATATACAGCTTAATGTACAGTATACAGCTTAATGTACGATATACAGCTTAATGTATAATATACAGCTTAATGTACGGTATACAGCTTAATGTACAGTATACAGCTTAATGTACGATATACAGCTTAATGTATAATATACAGCTTAATGTACGGTATACAGCTTAATGTATAATATACAGCTTAATGTATAGTATATACAGCTTAATGTACAGAATACAGCTTAATGTATAATATACAGCTTAATGTACAGTATACAGCTTAATGTATAATATACAGCTTAATGTACAGTATACAGCTTAATGTATAATATACAGCTTAATGTATAGTGTAACGGACCGTTTCAGCATAGGAGGGGTTAAAATCCGTTTAGGCGATAATCCCCTTTCCAGATGCACAGACAGCTACTGCAAACACCATTCCTCCCGACTGGAACCACACGAACACTGGAACAGCTGAACAAGAAAAGCAGACATCGGCTTACACTCTTGGCAGTCAGCATACAATCCCATTCCCCCAAAGACCGAGACGACACATCGCTTTGAGGGTTAAGCAAGAACTCAGGACTGGGACACCCAGTCTGGCTCTTATTACCAACAAGTACATACAGGACACTCCCAGGGGGAGGATGAAATTAACCAATCACATGGATGTACCTCCCACACATTTCCTCCCCTTAGATTAGCACTTAACACAATTATACTGTACACCTTTTTCCCCAATTCCTGGATGTACCCCAAATACCTATGCTACACCTCCAAAACAGGTATCCCCTGATAGCCCTTATTCAGGGGGACAACATATGCAAGAATCAGCCCATTCGGATAAATGGTTCGGGAGTTATGGGACTTTAAAGTATTGACCGACCGCATGGGTAAAGTATCCGAAAACAGTTCCATGCATTTTGGCCCTGCGGTCGGTCACAAACAGGTGAATGAAACATACGAATTACTTGGGTTATAGAGACTAAGGGGGATTCGCATGAATCCCCTAGTTCGTATGTTTCTTTCTACCGAACGGCGGGTCATTCGGTAGTTTCTATACGAATTCCTGGAAGTCTGGAGGTCTCAGCGGTGTTTGCCTAGTCGAGTGTCCGATTTCAGTTCCAGACACTCGACGGCAAAACACCGCTGTTCGGCAGTTAAAGATGGCCGCCGCCACGTGGTTGTTTCCTGAATGGCGGCCACCCAGAGGACACAGAACACATTACATGATTGCCAATTACCCGTTTGCAACATTGTTGCAAACGGTAATTGGAGGCACACTTAATCCTGGGTGGTCTGGTTGTTCGGTAGTTTCCTCAATACAATGAATGGAGTGATTCTACCGAACAATCAGATGAAGGCTGCATATATATATATAACCCAGGTTAACTGCATACATAAATACATATACAATATACAGGAAGTACAATAGGATATGCTTCACAGTCTTAAAGGGACAGTAGTCCCAAAATGTCCATTGCTGATTTTAAAGGGCCAGTAGCAGCAATATAAATTAGTACATGCCCAAATATAGTCTTTAAAGTGCAATATGTCCAGGGGCCATAGTCAGCGGGCAGGAGGCTAGCAGCCAGGCCTCTCCAGTTCACAGTGGCGAAGCTGGTTTCGCCACATTTCTCCCCTTGGCCAATTAGACTAACAGGGTACCTGACTTTCTGCCGGTCAGTGCCCTGGTTAGTCCAGCAACCCACCCACGAAACAGAAATAACAGAGCAGCCCACCCACACTAACCGGTTACCACATCTGGGTGAGAAAGGATTTTGTCCAAGTTCTGGTGTTTCACCACTGCTGGGTGGGAGACGGGTAGGTTGCCTTGGTGGGTTGCTGAGGGGGCAGAGACCAGCGGTACTCTGTCCTGTTGCCAGCATTACCACGGGAGTAGTCTGGTGGGCGCCTGGTTGCTGGAGACTGGCTGTCTCCCCTTTAGGTGCACCGCTCGACTGCCGGAGGGGGAGACCGACTGTCTCCCCTTTGGATTCATCACACTGAGGCTGGGGAACAGGACCGACCGTCCCTATCCCTTGTGCTGTAAGTGCAGAGACTACGGTCCCATCTGCACAGTTGTGGGGCTTAACATCTCCCCTTGGTGAGTTAGGCTGCCGCTGGAGAGAGGGTGTAACAAGCTCCTCTCTCTGGACGGTAAACTGCCGCTGGGGAGGGGGGTTAGCAGGCTCCTCTCCCTGCCACTCTCTCTGCTGGTGGAAAGGGGGACCAGCTGTCTCCCCTTTCATTCTCTTGTCCGGCTGCTGGGGTGCGAGACTGACTGTCTCTGCTCCCTGCAGGACACACTGCCGCTGGGGAGGATGGACGACACCATCAGCTCCCTGGGGCACACACTGCCGCTGGGGAGGGAGGACGCTGCTCTCCTCTCCCTTCGCTTCACACTGCCGTCTTGGCATCTCACTTTGCTGCTGGGGGGCAGGAACAACAACCTCTGCCCCCTGTAACTCAGCCTGCCGCTGGGGAGGAAGGACTGCACCTTCGGCTCCCTTGGACACACACGGCTGCTGGGGAGGATGGACGACACCATCAGCTCCCTGGGGCACACACTGCCGCTGGGGAGGGAGGACGCTGCTCTCCTCTCCCTTCCCTTCACACTGCCTTCTTGGCATATCACTTTGCTGCTGGGGGGCAGGAACAACAACCTCTGCCCCCTGTAACTCAGCCTGCCGCTGGGGAGGAAGGACTGCACCTTCGGCTCCTTTGGACACACACGGCTGCTGGGGAGGATGGACAACACCATCAGCTCCCTGGGGCACACATTGCCGCTGGGGAGGGAGGACGCTGCTCTCCTCTCCCTTCACTTCACACTGCCTTCTTGGCATCTCACTTTGCTGCTGGGGGGCAGGAACAACAACCTCTGCCCCCTGTAACTCAGCCTGCCGCTGGGGAGGAAGGACGACACCTTCATCTCCCTGGGGTTGCTCACAGGACCAGTCTAGGAGCTCTGCTACCTCGGGTACTGCTGGTTGCTGTTGGGCGGGAGGACCGGTTGTCTCTTCCCAGGCCTCATTGATGAGTCGCAGGTAATCCCCCTCCAGGTTCCATTCCTGGGTAACCAAATATCGTAGGTCTGCCTCGAGGTCAATAGCGCCAAAGAGACCCAGCATGTTCTCTCGGATGCCGTACAGGTCCCAAAAACGATAGTCGGTATCTTCCCCAAAGTCCTCGTCACCACTATTATCCCAAAATAGACCGGGGCCAGTGTACTCTCCGCCTTCTGGGAACTTATACTCTGCCATCCTGGGGACACACTGAGCCACGTACCACTGTAGCGCCTGGTACGCGTTGTCGAGCGTCAGTTCTGCGTATACTAGAATCTCGAGTCTAGTCACCCACTTTCCTGTGGTCTGGTTTCTCAGGAGGGGCATCCGCTCTGCCATTCTAGCCAGGATTTGCTGCCTTCTGCTGCGGCGCCGCTCCCCTCGTGAATACGGTACTTGTTCTAGGGCTTCGTCCCACAACCCGCCTCTGACAGACTGTCTGTACATCAACATGTCCTCCTCTGAGACTGCTCCAGACTCCGGGACGTAATCGTCCAATCTAACTTGAAACTTCTCCTCCATTTTCTGAGTTCCTTTGTAGATAGGGTCGCTGTACGGATACTAGCGTTGCCCTCAATTTGTAATCCAAAAATGGTGTTGTCTGTAGCTGTCCCTCTGGTTGTAGGAACGATCCCGCCGCTTGCCACCAATTGTAACGGACCGTTTCAGCATAGGAGGGGTTAAAATCCGTTTAGGCGATAATCCCCTTTCCAGATGCACAGACAGCTACTGCAAACACCATTCTCCCGACTGGAACCACACGAACACTGGAACAGCTGAACAAGAAAAGCAGACATCGGCTTACACTCTTGGCAGTCAGCATACAATCCCATTCCCCCAAAGACCGAGACGACACATCGCTTTGAGGGTTAAGCAAGAACTCAGGACTGGGACACCCAGTCTGGCTTTTATTACCAACAAGTACATACAGGACACTCCCAGGGGGAGGATGAAATTAACCAATCACATGGATGTACCTCCCACACATTTCCTCCCCTTAGATTAGCACTTAACACAATTATACTGTACACCTTTTTCCCCAATTCCTGGATGTACCCCAAATACCTATGCTACACCTCCAAAACAGGTATCCCCTGATAGCCCTTATTCAGGGGGACAACATATGCAAGAATCAGCCCATTCGGATAAATGGTTCGGGAGTTATGGGACTTTAAAGTATTGACCGACCGCATGGGTAAAGTATCCGAAAACAGTTCCATGCATTTTGGCCCTGCGGTCGGTCACAAACAGGTGAATGAAACATACGAATTACTTGGGTTATAGAGACTAAGGGGGATTCGCATGAATCCCCTAGTTCGTATGTTTCTTTCTACCGAACGGCGGAGCATACGGTAGTTTCTATACGAATTCCTGGAAGTCTGGAGGTCTCAGCGGTGTTTGCCTAGTCGAGTGTCCGATTTCAGTTCCAGACACTCGACGGCAAAACACCGCTGTTCGGCAGTTAAAGATGGCCGCCGCCACGTGGTTGTTTCCTGAATGGCGGCCACCCAGAGGACACAGAACACATTACATGATTGCCAATTACCCGTTTGCAACATTGTTGCAAACGGTAATTGGAGGCACACTTAATCCTGGGTGGTCTGGTTGTTCGGTAGTTTCCTCAATACAATGAATGGAGTGATTCTACCGAACAATCAGATGAAGGCTGCATATATATATATAACCCAGGTTAACTGCATACATAAATACATATACAATATACAGGCAGTACAATAGGATATGCTTCACAGTCTTAAAGGGACAGTAGTCCCAAAATGTCCATTGCTGATTTTAAAGGGCCAGTAGCAGCAATATAAATTAGTACATGCCCAAATATAGTCTTTAAAGTGCAATATGTCCAGGGGCCATAGTCAGCGGGCAGGAGGCTAGCAGCCAGGCCTCTCCAGTTCACAGTGGCGAAGCTGGTTTCGCCACATATAGTATATACAGCTTAATGTATAATATACAGCTTAATGTACAGTATACAGCTTAATGTATAACATACAGCTTAATGTACGATATACAGCTTAATGTATAGTATATACAGCTTAATGTACGGTATACAGCTTAATGTACAGTATATACAGCTTAATGTATAATATACAGCTTAATGTACAGTATACAGCTTAATGTATAACATACAGCTTAATGTACGATATACAGCTTAATGTCTGATATACAGCTTAATGTACGGTATACAGCTTAATGTATAGTATATACAGTTTAATGTACAGTATACAGCTTAATGTATAATATACAGCTTAATGTACGATATACAGCTTAATGTACAGTATACAGCTTAATGTACGATATACAGCTTAATGTATAATATACAGCTTAATGTACGGTATACAGCTTAATGTACAGTATACAGCTTAATGTACGATATACAGCTTAATGTATAATATACAGCTTAATGTACGGTATACAGCTTAATGTATAATATACAGCTTAATGTATAGTATATACAGCTTAATGTACAGAATACAGCTTAATGTATAATATACAGCTTAATGTACAGTATACAGCTTAATGTATAATATACAGCTTAATGTATAGTATATACAGCTTAATGTATAATATACAGCTTAATGTACAGTATACAGCTTAATGTATAACATACAGCTTAATGTACGATATACAGCTTAATGTATAGTATATACAGCTTAATGTACGGTATACAGCTTAATGTACAGTATATACAGCTTAATGTATAATATACAGCTTAATGTACAGTATACAGCTTAATGTATAACATACAGCTTAATGTACGATATACAGCTTAATGTATAATATACAGCTTAATGTACGGTATACAGCTTAATGTACAGTATACAGCTTAATGTACGATATACAGCTTAATGTATAATATACAGCTTAATGTATGATATACAGCTTAATGTACGGTGTACAGCTTAATGTACGATATACAGCTTAATGTATAATATACAGCTTAATGTACGATATACAGCTTAATGTATAATATACAGCTTAATGTACAGTATACAGCTTAATGTACGGTATACAGCTTAATGTATAATATACAGATTAATGTACGGTATGCAGCTTAATGTACAGTATACAGCTTAATGTACGATATACAGCTTAATGTACAGTATACAGCTTAATGTACGATATACACAGTGGCGTACATACCAGGGTCGCAGGGGTCGCGGCTGCGACCGGGCCCGGCCCAGCAGGGGGCCCGGCCGCCCCTGCGACCCGGTATGTACGCTCTGTGCCAGCCTCTTCTCCTGGGGGGCCCAAGAGCCGGCCACCTCCGGGCCCCCCGAGGCTGGCCCTGCTTTCACCCGGCGGCCGGCTGGTGCGCGAGGGAGCACTCTCCCCTGAGTGCTTCCTCTTCAGCTCCCTCGCGCACCGCACTGATACCGGAGCCGGAAGATGATGTCATCTTCCGGCGCCGGTATCAGTACGCGGCGCGCGAGGGAGCTGAAGAGGAAGCACTCAGGGGAGAGTGCTCCCTCGCGCGCCCGCAGGACCAGCCAGCCCGCCGGGTGACCGGCCCCCCCAGGAGCCCAGCAGCACCACTGGACCCCAGGGAATCCCCTCAGCACTCCAAAAGGTAAGGAGGCCGGGGGGATTAAATAAAAAAAAAAAAAACATGTGTAAGTGTAAGTGTGTGTGAGTGTTAGTGTGTGTGAGTGTTAGTGTTTGTGAGTGTTAGTGTGTGTGTGTGTGTGTGAGTGTGAGTGTGTTAGTGTGTGTGTGTTAGTGTGTGAGTGTTAGTGTGTGTGTGTGTGTGTGTTAGTGTTAGTGTGTGTGTGTGTGAGTGTTAGTGTGTGTGAGCGTGTGTGTGTGTGAGCGTTAGTGTGTGTGTGAGCGTGTGTGTGAGTGTTGGTGTTTGTGTTAGAGTGTGTGTCTGCTAGTGAGTGTCAGTGAGTGTGTTACTGTGTGTGTCTGTTACTGAGTGTGTGTGTGTTAGTGAGTCTGTTTGATGTCTGTTAGTGAGTGTGTGTTTGTCAGTGAGAGTGTATGTTTTGTAAGTGAGTGTGTATGTATGTCTGCCGCTGAGTGTGTCTTTGTCAGTAAATGTGTGTGTCTGTTAGCTAGTGTGTATGCATTTGTTCGTGAGAGTGTGTGTGTGTGTGTCTTCAGCACTTACCTTTCTCCAGCGCCGGACTCCCATGGCGCTGGGGATCCCTCCGCCTCTCAGCTCCGAATGCGCATGCACGGCAAGAGCCACGCACGCATTCAAACCGCCCATAGGAAAGCATTACTCAATGCTTTCCTATGGACGTTCAGTGTCTTAAAATGGCGGAAGCGCCTCTAGCGGCTGTCAGTGAGACAGCCACTAGAGGCTGGATTAACCCTCAGTGAAACATAGCAGTTTCTCTGAAACTGCTATGCTTTCAGCTGCAGGGTTAAAACTAGAGGGACCTGACACCCAGACCACTTCATTGAGCTGATGTGATCTGGGTGTCTGTAGTGGTCCTTTAAGTGTGTGTGCATCTGCATGCAGTGGCGTACATACCGCGGTCGCAACCCCTGCGACCAGGTGCCCGCCGCCATGTGTTGCTGCCCCGGCCCGCGCAGAGTAAGCGCGAGGGGGGGGGGCCCACGGATCAATTTTCGCACCGGGGCCCCATGGGTCATGTGTACGCCACTGGATATACAGCTTAATGTACAGTATACAGCTTAATGTACGATATACAGCTTAATGTATAATATACAGCTTAATGTACGATATACAGCTTAATGTATAATATACAGCTTAATGTACGATATAAAGCTTAATGTATGATATACAGCTTAATGTACGGTGTACAGCTTAATGTACGATATACAGCTTAATGTATAATATACAGCTTAATGTACGATATACAGCTTAATGTATAATATACAGCTTAATGTACGGTATACAGCTTAATGTACGATATACAGCTTAATGTACGATATACAGCTTAATGTACAGTGTACAGCTTAATGTACGGTATACAGCTTAATGTATAATATACAGCTTAATGTACGATATACAGCTTAATGTACGGTATACAGCTTAATGTACAATATACAGCTTAATGTACGATATACAGCTTAATGTATAATATACAGCTTAATGTACAGTATACAGCTTAATGTATAATATACAGCTTAATGTACGATATACAGCTTAATGTACAGTATACAGCTTAATGTATAATATACAGCTTAATGTACAGTATACAGCTTAATGTATAATATACAGCTTAATGTACAGTATACAGCTTAATGTACAGTATACAGCTTAATGTACGATATACAGCTTAATGTACAGTATACAGCTTAATGTATAATATACAGCTTAATGTACGGTATACAGCTTAATGTATAATATACAGCTTAATGTACGATATATAGCTTAATGTATAATATACAGCTTAATGTACGGTATACAGCTTAATGTATAATATACAGCTTAATGTACAGTATACAGCTTAATGTTTAATATACAGCTTAATATAGTTGTTCTGGTGAGTATAATAGCTCCCTTCAGGCATTTTCTCAGAAAAGGCACACTCTGACACACATCACAGTGTTTACATTGCCCCTAGGGACACCTCTAACTAGCCACTCCGTAGATGGCCACTGGAGGTGCTTCCTGGCTCAGTGCTGCACAGTAGGCAGTATTGCCGTTCAGCATCCCCACACTCTGCATGGAGACGCTGAATTTTCCTCATAGCGATGCATTAATTCAATTCATCTCTATGAGGAGGTCCTGATTGGCCAAAACGGCATTTGGCCCCACCCCAGTGCAGATTTTAGCCAATTCAATTCAATGGCACACTTGTGGATAGCTGAAAATAAGGTGAGTTTTAACCCATTCTGAGGAGGTTAAGGGGGAGGGGGGGGGGGGGGGGGGGGGGGGGGGGGGGAGAACGCCTCCTAAATGGTGGGTTTTCACTATAGGGTCAGGAATACATGTTTGTGTTCCTGACCCTATAGTGATCCCTTAACCCCTTAAGGATGGTGGGCGTTCTATAATGTCCTTGGGGACCCAGTCCTAAACGCCGGTGGGCGGCATAGAACGTCCTCTTCACTAACCCAGTCACCGGCGATCGCTGTATGGGGGGACTCACCTGGCATCCCAGGGAGTCCCCCTGCTCCAATTCCAGCTCTCTGGGCCATGTGATCGCGAGGTCCTTGCAAGGTCCTAGCCAACAGGGGGAGTCGCTGGATTGACAGGTACTCCCCCTGCTGCCTGTAAAAAAAAAGTTTAAAACAAAATTATATATACTTAGATCATATATTTATTATAAATATAGACACACACACACACACACACACACACAGTATAAGTGTATTTTAATAATAATATATATTAAAACATTTATATGTAAATACGTTAAAAAATAAATAATTAAAAGATATGTGTGTAATTTCGTTCTAACTGTATTTTGATATATATCAAAATACACATAGAACGAAATATATATACACGTATATATCACTATATATATATATACACACACACACATATATAAATAAAAATAATTCAATTTTTTTTATTATTTTACATAATTAGGTCCTTTTAATAATTACAATTAGCGGGACCTGCCTGACAACCCAGGCGAAAAGCACAGAGAATTTAATTTGCTAGCACTATATTTGACCCTGTAACTTTCCAAGACACCATAAAACCTGTACATGGGGGGTACTGTTTTACTCAGGAGACTTCGTCAACCCAAATATTAGTGTTTCAACACAGTAAAATGTATTACAACGATGATATGCATTTTTCACACACAAACGGCACTTATACTGACGATATTATTGCTGTGATACTTGTTACTGCTTTGAAACACGAAGTCTCCCGAGTACAACAGTACCCCCCATGTACAGGTTTTATGGTGTTTTCAAAAGTTACAGAGTTAAATATAAGGCTGGCGTTTCAGTTTTTTCACATTGAAATTCTTTCGTTTCAATGTGAAATTCATTTTTTCACATTGAAACACTGGCCAAAATTGGCGTTCAACTTAGTTTTTTGCATTTTTCACACACAAACAAATATTACCACTAACTTTGGCCAGTGTTTGTGACTAAGTGGCTACTAAAAAAGACAGGCCATACTCCACTTGCAATACCTTGGGTTGTCTACTTTTGCAAATGGTATGCCATCATGGGCGTAATTCTCATTTTTGGGCTACCATACGGTCTCAAAGGCAACGTAACCAATCTGGCAAATTTCAATGTGAAAAAACGGAAAATTTTAACCCCTTCAGGACCGCTGACGGTTCAGGACCGTCAGCGGCAAAACGTGCGTTTGGACCGCTGACGGTCCTGAACCGTCATAACGGTTTTGGGCTACTTACCTGATCGCCGTCGGTCCCACGGCGGCGATCAGCTCTCCTCCCGGTCCAGGGGGACTGCCTGTCTGCCCGGGCAGTCCCCCCTCGGCAGATCAGGACCCCACGGCCATGTGATCACTTGATCACATGACCGCAATAGGGGTCTTTGTATCTGCCTGCAGGGGGACTGTCTGTGCTGACAGGCAGTCTCCCTGCAAGTGTAAAATCATAAAATAAAGTAAAAAAAAAAAAACAATCAGTGTAAAAAAAATAATAATATGTGTATATATATATGATATATATACATGTATTATATCTATATATATAATATATGTATATATATCATATATATAATGTCACACTAAGTGTATTTTTATATTTATATATACGTATATTAATATAAAAATACACTTATATTTAAATTACACACGAATATATACAATATATATAATAACTATATATATGGTATATATATATTATTATAAAATACAAATAATATGTTAATAAAAATAAATAACAAAAAATAAAAATAATTTTTAATAATTAAAAAAAAATTATATATATATATTCAATTTTATTCTAACAGTATTTTGATATTGATATATATATATTTATATCAAAATACACTTAGAATGTAATGATATATATATCTATGTATAAATAAATAAATAAAAATAATACAAAATATACATATGTCCACATACAAAATTACATTAATAATTTCATAAATATACACGTAGACGTCAAATATATAAATATGTATATATATTAAAATTCTACGTGCATATTTATGTAATATTTTTACCTAATTAAGTAATTTTAATGATTGCAATTTGAGGGACCTGCCTGCCAACCCAGGCCAAAAGTCCAGATAATTTAATTTGCTAGCACTGTGCTTAACCCTGTAACTTTCTATGACACCCTAAATCCTGTACATGGGGGTACTGTTTTACTCGGGAGACTTCGCTGAACACAAATATTAGTGTTTCAAAACAGTAAAACATATCACAGCGATGATATTGTCAGTGAAAGTGAAGTTTTTTGCATTTTTCACACACAAACAGCTCTTTCACTGAGGATATTATTGCTGTGATATATTTTACTGTTCTGATACACTAATATTTGTGTTCAGCGAAGTCTCCTGAGTATAACAGTACCCCACATGTAGAGGTTTTATAGTGTTTGTGAAAGTTACAGGGTCAAATATAAGGCTTGATTTTACTTTTTTTTTTTTATTGAAATTTGTCAGATTGGTTAGGTTGCCTTTGACAGCGTATGGTAGCCAAGGAATGAGAATTAGCCCCATGATGGCATACCATTTACAAAAGAAGACAACCCAAGGTATTGCAAATGGGGTATGTTCAGCCTTTTTTAGTAGCCACTTAGTCACAAACACCGGCCAAAGTTAGCGGTTTTTGCATTTTTAACACACAAACAAATATAAATGCTAACTTTGGCCAGTGTTTGTGACTAGGTGGCTACTAAAAAAGACTGGACATACCCCATTTTAAATACCCTGGGTTGTCTACTTTAAAAAATATGTACATGTTAGGTGTGTTTCGGGGATTTATGACAGATAACGGTGTAACAATGTCACTATTGATACATTTAAAATATATATATATTGAAACAGCAATTTCCTACTTGTATTTATAGGCCTATAACTTGCAAAAAAAAGCAATAAAGCATGTAAACACTGGGTGTTTTTAAACTCGGGACAAAATTTTGAATCTATTTAGCAGTTTTTTTCATTAGCTTTTGTAGATAAGTAAAAGATTTTTCAAGTAAAAGTCCAAAAACATGTTTTTTTTTTTATTTTTCACCATATTTCATTATTTTTTTTAAATACAATATATGACATAATATAAATACTGGTATGTAAAGAAAGCCCTTCTTGTCGTGAAAAAAACAATATATAACTTGTATGGGAACCGTAAATGAGAGAGCGGAAAATTACAGCTAAACACAAACACCACAAAAGTGTTAAAACTGCTCTGGTCCTTAACGTACAAACATCGCAAAAACAGGCCGGTCCTGAAGGGGTTAACATGCTATATTTAACCCTGTAACTTCCCAAAACACCATAAAGACTGTACATAGGGGGTACTGTTTTACACGTGAGACATCGCTGAATACAAATATGTGTATTTTAGTGCAGTAAAAGCAAACAGCATTATGGCATTCACAGTTAAAATGTCACGTAGAACTAAGAAAATTAAATATTAATATTTTATTTAGATTAAATTATGTTTCATAGCTAAATATTTGATATTAAATGAAATCCGCTTCTCCTGAATAAAATGATATATAATAAGGGGGGGTGCATTTAATATGAAAGAGGTGAATTACGGTTGGACAGACATATAGCGCAAATTCCAGGTTTTGGCTCAGTCCTTAAGGGGACCATTGGAGTGGTCTGGGTGCCAACTCCCACTACCCTTAACCCTGCAAATGTAATTATTGCAGGTTTCATAAACTGCAATATTTACCTTGCAGGCTTAACTCCTCCTCTAGTGGCTGTCTATTAGACAGCCACTATAGGGCACTTCTGTGTTTATAGCACACGAAAAGCTATAGTGTCGCTATGTGAGGACCTCCAGCGTCGCTGAAATCCCCATAGGAAAGCATTGAAAGCATTTTTCAATGCTTTCCTATGGGGAGGTCTAATCCGCGTGGACGGCGGCCACGCATGCTCAATAGGCCTCCCCCGCGGGGGAGGATCCTGAACCAGTGCCGAGGGACATCGGCGCTGGATACAGGTAAGTCACTGAAGGGGTTTTAACCCCTTCAGCAACTTGGGATGGGAGGTGGGAGGGAAGAGGGGACCTGCAGTGCCAGGAAGACGGTTTGTTTTCCTGGCACTGGAGAGTCTCTTTAAATACAGCAAGAGCAGCTTTGAATAAAGATATAGAAATATTGTAATTTCTACTTAATGACCAGCAGATGTCGCCAAAAACGGAACTCCCATTGCATGTATGGGGAAAGAAAGCATAAATACAAATAATGGTGTAGACCAGTGGTTCCCAAACTTTTTAGGTCCAAGGCGCTCTTAATATTTGAATATTTTTTTTAAGGCACCCAAAGTCAAAATTTCTAGGTTGTATATCTGTACAGCGCTACGGAATTTACTGGTGCTATAGTGTGATATATAGTGTTAAAGTTTGAAGGGGTGCTTGTATATAGTTTTAGTGTTTTAATATAGGGGTGTGGTTGTATGTAATGTTTGTGTTTGATTGCAGGGGTGTGTTTGAATAAAATGTTCACTTTTAAATGCGGATGTACATTTGTGTGAAGTATTTGTGTTAGATTGCAAGAGTGTGTTACATATAAATACACCGACACATACTCACAAATTCATATAGACACCGACACATGCTGACACATACACACACCATGACCCAGATCAGGGCCGCCATCAGGGGGTGACAACCATGACAGTTGTCATGGGCCCGGCGGTCCTGGGGGGGCTGGACTGCTTTGGCAGTCCTGGGCCCCACATTCCCTCTCTGCACATATATATATAGCGATGATCGCTATATATATGTGCAGCCGGGGGCCCCCGGCTCCCTATACTTGCAGAGGGGGCCCAGCAGACTGCAGCAGTACATTACAGCTCTTCCCTCTCTCTAACTCCCGCAATGTGTGGCAATCATAGCAATCATAGCGTTGCCTCGGGTTACCGTGGCAACGCTCCGTACGGCATGCTCGCGGGAGTTAGAGAGAGGGAAATGCTGTAATGTGCTCCTGTAGTCTGCTGGGCCCCCTCTGCAAGTATAGGGAGCCGGGGGGCCCCACAATGCCACCGGACCACCAGGGATGGAATCTCCCCCCTCCCTGAACCAGGTAAGAAGCAGGGAGGGGGGAGAAACATGTATTACATTTACATTATTACATTACATGCATACACTAGTAAACACACACACACACACACACACACTCTGCATTCATTACACTAACACACACTCTGCAGACCTTGTGCTTTGTCAGGGGCCCCAACATTTCTGGTGGCGGCCCTGACCCATATATATATATATATATTTTATATCTCCAGCCTCCCTCCTGTTAGCTTACCTTGTGTGTCCAGGATTGTGGCTTGGAGTCCTGCTGGCTGGTGGGAGCGAGGGGTCTGGAGCAGCTCCTGGAATGCTCCGCTCCCCTCATGCTGCTGCTTCCTCTCCTTCCTGCACGGTCTCTTTACAAGAAACTAGGAGAAATTGACAGGCTGTCACTTCCTTCCAGCCGGCCAACATTACATGGGCCCGGTCATGGTCTTAAAGGACCGCGGTACCCGATAATCATAGCACCGGGGAAAATTCCGCTGCACCACTGGGTGCACGTCATGGAGCTCCAGGGCGCCGCGGCACACAGTTTGGGAACTGCTGGTGTAGACAGTTTGAGTATAAAACTGCACAATATACAAGTATAGCTGAATAAATATAAGCTTAATAATATACCAATATAATATTGGTTTAAAAACCTCAATGCTTAATAGTAAAGTGAAAAACATTCATCACAAACAATTCAAAGTAAAGTAAAACAAGAAAGGCACTGTCTCTTACAAGCTGGTATTACTCACTGCCAGGCTTAGCATCCAATTAGGGGTTCCGGAGAGCGGCTTGAAGTAGCTGTGTTTGTATAGAGTGCGGTGAAACCCGCCGTGTTCTGACAGTATTCTGGTTACAGAATGAGATCCGCAAAAAAAACACACAAAAAAAGAATTTTTCACTGCTCCACTTTTATTTATACTTTAGTTCAATTCTTTTAGTTTTTTGTATTAATAATGTATCTGTCTATACACGTCCACTCTGGTGGTGCTCCAGAGCTTATTATTTAGGGAAACTTGTTCTATTTAATCTGGAACAAAACTGCTTGGTAAGTTTTACCTACTGGACTCATCCAGGAGAGAGCTGGAAGGTAAGGGCTCCTCTCCTACTGAACCCATCCAGGAGAGAGCTGGAAGGTAAGTGCTCCTCTCCTACTGAACCCATCCAGGAGAGAGCGGGAAGGTTAGTGCTCCTCTCCTACTGGACTCATCCAGGAGAGAGCTGGAAGGTAAGTGCTCCTCTCCTACTGGACTCATCCACGAGAGAGCTGGAAGGTTAGTGCTCCTCTCCTACTGGACTCATCCACGAGAGAGCTGGAAGGTTAGTGCTCTTCTTCTACTGGACTCATCCAGGAGAGAGCTGGAAGGTAAGGGCGTTTTACCTACTGGACTCATCCAGGAGAGAGCTGGAAGGTAAGTGATCTTTACTGCAAGAAGATGATGCATGGCCAAGGAAACAGTAGGCATTATTGACTATTTTATTAAATCATTAAAGGACCGCTATAGGCACCCAGACCACTTCAGCTCAATGAAGTGGTCTGGGTGCCAGGTCCATCTAGGGTTAACCCTGCCTGCTGTAAACATAGCAGTTTCAGAGAAACTGCTATGTTTACACTGAGGGTTAATCCAGCCTCTAGTGGCTGTCTCACTGACAGCCGCTAGAGGCGCTTCCGCAATTCTCACTGTGAAAATCACAGTGAGAAGACGCTGCCGTCCATAGGAAAGCATTGAGAAATGCTTTCCTATGGACTGATTGAATGCGCACGCGGCTCTTGCCGCGCATGCGCATTCGGCGGATGATGCGTGCTATCACTAAAGCCATTCTTTCTACAACTAAAGGGAAAGTAAAACTGTATAAAGGGAAGTGAAATAGAGGCAGTATCTGTAGAGTAACAATAAATTGGACGGGAGTATCGTGTGGTAATGAAACATTGAATAGGAACAGTATATATATATAGTAATGATACACTGGATGGGAGTATCTGTAGAATGATACATTGCACATATGCAGATACACTGGGGCAGGAAGAGCCTGGGGCAAGGAGGAGCAGGGAGAGCCCGGGACAGAGGAGAAGCAGGGAGAGCCCGGGGCAGAGGAGAAGCAGGGAGAGCTTGGGGCAGAGGGGAGAGCAGGGAGAGCCCGGGGCAGAGGAGAAGCAAAGAGAGCCCGGGACAGAGGAGAAGCAGGGAGAGCCTGGGACAGAGGAGAAGCAGGGAGAGCTTGGGGCAGAGGGGAGAGCAGGGAGAGCCCGGGGCAGAGGAGAAGCAGGGAGAGCCCGGGGCAGAGGAGAAGCAGGGAGACCCCGTGGCAGAGGAGGAGCAGGGAGAGCCCGGGACAGAGGAGAAGCAGGGAGAGCCTGGGACAGAGGAGAAGCAGGGAGAGCTTGGGGCAGAGGGGAGAGCCCGGGGCAGAGGAGAAGCAAAGAGAGCCCGGGACAGAGGAGAAGCAGGGAGAGCTTGGGGCAGAGGGGAGAGCAGGGAGAGCCCGGGGCAGAGGAGAAGTAGGGAGAGCCCGGGGCAGAGGAGAAGCAGGGAGACCCCGTGGCAGAGGAGGAGCAGGGAGAGCCCGGGACAGAGGAGAAGCAGGGAGAGCCCGGGGCAGAGGAGAAGCAGGGAGACCCCGTGGCAGAGGAGGAGCAGGGAGAGCCCGGGACAGAGGAGAAGCAGGGAGAGCTCGGGGCAGAGGAGAAGCAGGGAGAGCCCGTGGCAGAGGAGGAGCAGGGAGAGCCCGGGACAGAGGAGAAGCAGGGAGAGCCCGGGGCAGAAGAGAAGCAGGGAGAGCCTGGGACAGAGGAGAAGCAGGGAGAACTTGGGGCAGAGGGGAGAGCAGGGAGAGCCCGGGGCAGAGGAGAAGCAAAGAGAGCCCGGGACAGAGGAGAAGCAGGGAGAGCTTGGGGCAGAGGGGAGAGCAGGGAGAGCCCGGGGCAGAGGAGAAGTAGGGAGAGCCCGGGGCAGAGGAGAAGCAGGGAGACCCCGTGGCAGAGGAGGAGCAGGGAGAGCCCGGGACAGAGGAGAAGCAGGGAGAGCCCGGGGCAGAGGAGAAGCAGGGAGAGCCTGGGACAGAGGAGAAGCAGGGAGACCCCGTGGCAGAGGAGAAGCAGGGAGAGCTTGGGGCAGAGGGGAGAGCAGGGAGAGCCCGGGGCAGAGGAGAAGCAAAGAGAGCCTGGGACAGAGGAGAAGCAGGGAGAGCCCGGGACAGAGGAGAAGCAGGGAAAGCCTGGGGCAGAGGAGAAGCAGGGAGAGCCTGGGGCAGAGATAAACATAAATCTGAAATAACAGGAACGATGCTAATTACTAACATTTTGTTAATATGAGGGGTACAAATTATGGAAATTGGCTGCCAAGGGGCACTTGGTTTAAAAAAGGTTGGGAACCATATTATATAGGATAAGAATATCTGTTGGCAGCACCCACAGGAATTAATGATTTCCTACATAAAGAAGCGATCAGAAGATAACTGCTGTATGGATTACTATATAGCCCACTATATATGTGAAATGTGCATATCAATCACATCTGGCTGCCTCTAAATGGTGTCAAGTGTCCACTGTGGAACGGGGATTGCAATTGATTCTGCTGGAACAGTTCTATCCCCCCGCCTCCTAGATTTAAGATACTGGGTTATGGGCCACCACTCTGCCAGATTGGCTCATAAATACACATGCCAGGAGAAGTGACCAGCCTGCCCTTGCACCTTTAAGCAATCTATCAATACTCTCTCTCAATTGTTCTGTGACTCAAAAAATACACTCAACTGACCTTCCAAGTATGCTATCTAGGCTATCTCAGGTAGGAGAGCAGGAAGTCTTTTGTCAGCAGCAGGGTCATTAATAATTGTCTATCATGCAAGATGTGCAACCACAGGCTTGGAAAACCAGAGGAATAGTGAGTGAGACTGGTCACCGCATAAAAGGACCTACACCACAGCTATCGCGGATTACAAAGCAGACACTAAATTTACGTATCAATACTGACTGGTTACCGCCTACGGGAGAGGTAGTTTGTTCCACTTTACAGTACTTTGCCGTAAGCCCTGTGCACGCAGCCAGTAAGGATAACCGGGACTGCCACCAACAATTTGTACTGGTGAATAGGCAAGTCATTCGAGGATACAAGAGCTTTCTTAACGTTGACCCATTCTTGATGTGTCCAGCCTCGACATCTGACAGGTTGTACTGTGGCTGTACGAGTATCAGGGGAGGCAATGCACAAACTGTCTACAACTAAAATCACCTTGATTGGGGCAATGATAGGCTGGATATATAATTGGTCCTTATAAACGGTTTGGTGGCTGAGATCAAACAAATTGATATAACCTACCTTGTGGCAGGGCCTGAAGTTTCCAACATCCAGGACCAGGAATGGTACGTTAAATACTGGAGGACAGCTTTCATGATGAATAAAGTATTTTGAGTATTCTTGATTGGCTGAAAATAAGTGTTCTTTGGAGTGGCATTGTGACAGTATGTAAGTTTGTAAAGGCAGTGTTAGGAGCACTCAGAGGATTCGTTCTTCCTACATGGAGAAGCAGTCAGAAGAGGTGATAAGGACAAAATTTTATAAAAATTTATGGTGGTGGACTTTGATGCAAGTGGAGAATGTATGGGCTTGTAGCTTGGATCCCTAGCTGGGAACCAGTCTGGGGTGGAGAGTGGTATCGATGGTAAAACGATACGGTAAGAAGAAATCAATAACAATTAGTTATTGACATGGTGGAGAGAGGTAGAAATATCTATGGGATTGAATAATGTCATGGTGGTCAGATATTGACACTTTTAAAAGAGATATCTATATAAAAAAACGTGAGAATAAATATCTATGGATAATGACAGAGTTGGTAAAAGTATCTATGGATAATACCTGTCACGGCGTCCGCACGTTGCACTTCTAAATTGCACGTTCCTGCTCCCCCGCGGCCGACTCCTTTCCATGCTGCAGCACTCATGTCTGCTAATCTAATTGACATCGTGGTTTCCATTCTGGTAATCAATGAGTGCGTTTATTCTATTGATTCTACTGTGTTTTGACTATTTGTTTGTGTCACGGCAAGGGTGCCTAACTTATTATTACACTATGGAATATTGTCCTTTAATGTAATTTGTGTAGTGCATTAAGGACCTGCCGGCCTGGCAGAGATGGTATTGTCATTGTCAAAAGGGGTTACATCTTTTGAAGCTGGGACCCCCACAGAGGTCAGATGACAGAAGGGGTAATATGAATGGCATAGCAATGTGAAAAGGATTTTACCATATGGATGTGAATTAATCAAGGCTCTGCAAGGTGTGAGATGCTACACTTTTAAAAGCCTGAATGTCTAGCTGGCTTCAGCCCTTTGGCTGTACCTTTTAATTGAGGAGTTCATTCCCCTGGACACAATGGGGTGGTCAACTAGTGTCTCTATAAATACGCCGTAATCCACAGGGTATATCTCTAATGAGACTGAAGTGGGCAGTGTACTTGCTTGGGGTCAGAATCTAATTTCTAAGGGAGTCACCATCTTTCCTACCAGAGACCCCCAGGGCAGAAGTGTTACTTTGAAGAGCTGAGTAATTTATTAAGATTTCTGTGATTTTATCCTTTATTTTTTTTATCTGTTGTTGCTGTAAATAATTTGTTTATCATCTATATTTTTGTTTGCACGGACGATTTTTTGCTCATAATAAATATTCCTTCATTAAGTTCTGCCTCTGTCTGGTAAAAGATCACGTTACCTGAAGAGACTAATTAGTATATTGAAATTACATAGATATTGTGGTAAGTGGTATTTGGTGGGTTTTTATTATGGATTTACCTGGGGGACCAAGGCAAACCATTTCTAAATTGTCTTGGTGGTGGCAGCGTTAAAATAGTATCAGTTATATTATTATGGTTAAGTATGGGTGGTGTGAGCGTAAAGGTGGCATTGTGGTTGATGGAAGATACATCAGGCCTGATTTGCTAAACTGCGACCTGAGAATTTTCAGTTAAATGCCCCAGGGAGATGTTAGCGTTTGCAATCTACATTGCTGAGGTTCTGCAAAACATGGTATGGATCCCTGGGGCAGAGTATTTGTAGAGTAGGATGGGCCAATGCTCCAACAGCACTAGTTGCTGTGTAACAAACCACAATTTAGATTTGACTTAAGAGTTAACTAATTGACACTCACCTGTAGCTAGTCAATTAGTAGACAGGCCTTTAAAATGAAGAGGGCAGCCTGCTGCAGGGGAGGGAGAAAAAGACAGCTAGGAGAGTGAATGACAACTGTGTTCATTGCAAAGACATTTCTTTTGTTTGGAAATTGGTAAGTGGGAAAGCCACCCAATTGCAGAGAGCAATTTCCTGTCTAGTAAGAGCTCAAGTAAGAGCAAGGGATTTTGTTTGTTTTTTATTTAAAGCACCTGTTTTCTTACTGAATAAAGAAAAAGGAAAATCGAGCTGACTGTGTCCTGGACTTTATATACCCTGGAAGGCGGTGGTTACTGCAAGATCTGTGACAGCCCTACCTGTAAAAGAGGTGGTTTGTTACAGTGGTGTTAAGGGGGATTTGGTCATTATTTCTGGTCTAGTGCCGACAAATAGTGAGCTTTAACCCTTTCACCACCACAACTATGTCACGCACACTCTTGAAGTAGGGTGCGTTCGTGACAGCTTGTACCTTGACTATTCAGACTTCTATTTTCCTTGACCTTTGGCTTGTCTTACCATTCACCTGTATTCTAATTCCCAATTCTTTATTTGGTTACTTAAGTTCTGTGTTGGGTATTAAACTGTCCTGGCAATGAAACAGTGAAGAGGGTTATCTGTATAATAACACAGTTGAAGTATCTAGGAATAATGACATGGTGAAGAGAGGTATCTAGACAATAACAGTAGAATTAAGTATTTATGGATAATGCCATAGTGGGGAAAGGTATATTTTAGAAAATCACACAGTGGGCAGAAGTATCTATGACTAATGACAGGGTGGAGAGAGGTACCTGTGGCATAATGGCACTGCATAGTAATAGTTGGTAGAGGTGTATATGAGGTATGACAGCTATCTCATAACAATAACACTGTGGGCAGATGTATCTTTGGGTAATGATACAATGGGAAAAATTATCGGAGCTAATGACGTTGTAAGTATGTATGGGATAATAAACGTGCTGGAGTCTTGAGGATAATGACACTGTGGAGAAAGGTATGATGGGATAATGACACTGTGGAGAAAGGTATGATGGGATAATGGACAGGGTGGAGAAAGGTATGATGGGATAATGGACAGGGTGGAGAAAGGTATGATGGGATAATGGACAGGGTGGAGAAAGGTATGATGGGATAATGGACAGGGTGGAGAAAGGTATGATGGGATAATGGACAGGGTGGAGAAAGGTATGATGGGATAATGGACAGGGTGGAGAAAGGTATGATGGGATAATGGACAGGGTGGAGAAAGGTATGATGGGATAATGGACAGGGTGGAGTCTGTAAGATAATGACAGTGGAGAAAGGTATGATGGGATAATGGACAGGGTGGAGAAAGGTATGATGGGATAATGGACAGGGTGGAGAGAGGTATGATGGGATAATGGACAGGGTGGAGAGAGGTATGATGGGATAATGGACAGGGTGGAGAGAGGTATGATGGGATAATGGACAGGGTGGAGAGAGGTATGATGGGATAATGGACAGGGTGGAGAAAGTTATGATGGGATAATGGACAGGGTGGAGTCTGTAAGATAATGACAGTGGAGAAAGGTATGATGGGATAATGGACAGGGTGGAGAAAGGTATGATGGGATAATGGACAGGATGGAGAGAGGTATTATGGGATAATGGACAGGGTGGAGAAAGGTATGATGGGAAAATGGGCAGGGTGGAGAAAGGTATAATGGGAAAATGGGCAGGGTGGAGAAAGGTATAATGGACAGGGTGGAGAAAGGTATAATGGGATAATGGACAGGGTGGAGAAAGGTATAATGGGATAATGGACAGGGTGGAGAAAGGTATAATGGGATAATGGACAGGGTGGAGAAAGGTATAATGGGATAATGGACAGGGTGGAGAAAGGTATAATGGGATAATGGACAGGGTGGAGAAAGGTATGTATGGGATAATGGACAGGGTGGAGAAAGGTATGTATGGGATAATGGACAGGGTGGAGAAAGGTATGTATGGGATAATGGACAGGGTGGAGAAAGGTATGTATGGGATAATGGACAGAGTTGAGTCTGTAAGATAATGATAGTGGAGAAAGGTATGATGGGATAATGGACAAATAACAGAAAAACTGATTAAAACAAATTGAAATAGACTTCATCTTATATTTATAATGTGTAATCATTTGTGGGCATTGTATCGTAATTTAATATTGAAAACAAGGGCTGGATAGTATAATATAATCATTTGAAAAAAAATCATGTGACTTCCGTGATTGCCGATATGTATTTTGGGAAATATAGTCGGCGGTGCGCATGTAGTGTCTGCCGACGTCCAAAGTACGGCTGGGAGACGCGTGTAAGCGTCATGTGTAGTGACTGCTACTGGGGATGTAGTTTTAAACGTTGGCGCGCACAAAACTGCAGCCGACGTCTAAATTACTAAACCAACCGATGTCTAAATTACTCAACCATGTTCTAATATGTACTTATGGTAGATTCTACCGATCACTATACACACTTTTATACTCAGTGTTTTTTTTCTTTTGTAGGGTTTGTAGTGGCAGCTTGATTTGTCTATCGCAGTGTTTACGCAAACTTTTTTTAAAGAAACGTTTTGGTATGTAGTTGTCCATCTTTAATAAAAATGTTTAGATCTAAAAAATGCCTCCAGGCATGGTTGTTGAAAATAGCTTGGGACTCCCAGTCGGCCAGGAATAAATTTGCATAACTGGGAGCAAACCTAGTCCCCATAGCATTCCCTCTTTTTTGGAGGTAAAAAGAATTAAGAAACCAAAAGTAATTGTTTAAAATAATATTTATGCCTTCTAATATAAAAACAATTTGTATATCGGCAATTTTTCCTTCTTTGGTTAAAATATCTTTGATGGCTTGGCATCCTATGTTGTGAGGTATAATAGTATAAAGTGACTGAACGTCACAGGAAACTAATATAAAATTGGGTTTCCATTTAAAATTATTTAAAAATGTTAATAGTGACATGGAATCTTGAAGAAAAGACTTCATTAGTTTCACAGAGGGTTGGAGGAGGGTGTCTATGTATTGTGAAAGGTAACAGAGGAGGGAGCCTATGCCTGACACAATTTGTCTTCCTGGGGGTTTCTGTTCATTTTTGTGTATCTTAGGAAGTAAGGGTATTACAGGAAACTTTCTGTTTAAAAAAAAAAATGTAAATTCATGTTTGTTTAAAATTTCTAGCTCTAAACCTTTATTTAAAAATTGGGTTAAAATAGCTTGTGTCTTTATTATTGGGTCTGATAAAAGTTTTTCGGATACATTGGTGTCGTTTAATTGTCTATGTGCCTCTTCTATATACATTGTGCTGGATTGAATTATATGGTAATCATTTGAAGGTAGAGGGGAAGGTAAAATTGGAGTATCTTCATTTTTCTCCATAAAAAATCTAGTGTAGCTTTACGGACAAATTTGACATCTAGAAAAGCTTCAAAGGGTTTAAAAGAATTAGTTGGGACAGATTTAAGACCTTTATTTAAAGCGGCACTGTCATGGCCGAATCCTGTTTTTTTTTTTTTTAACCTCCCTCCCGACTCCACTACATCTAACTGTCCCCCTAGTCACCCCCAAATGCCCCTAAGCTCCCCATATTACCTATTTTTAAACTTTATTTTGTGTCCGGACCTATGTTTAGGGCGCTGCCATCTTTGTGTGGGTAGATGAATCCACGTCATCTGCCCAAACTAGATAGCACCGTGAAATTCCTGCACATGCCCAGTTAAACACTTGGGCATGCAAACGGGAATTTCATCTATTCATTAATTTGGCAGAAAGACGAATGAATGAAAAGAAATGTCAGACGAACAAACTCACACTGAACATCAGTGTTTGTTTTTTCGTTCAGTTTATTACCGGCTCGCAGCTCCATCCTTGTAAAATGTAAAGATAGAAGCGGCCGGAAGCAGTGCTCTCCGCCACTTCCTAAGCCCCCCCATGTCCTCCCTCACTCTATGGCGGTCAATATGACCCCCATAATAGCATAAGGGAGATTAAAATCTCCTGAATACCGCTACTCGCTATACCGCCAGTGGCTGCTCACTGTTTAAAAAAACAAAAAACACCCTATTACCCCCCCCCCGAACCCACCCCTGAGCGGTGGGTGGGGGCCCTAAAGGATAATAAGGGGGGCCTATTGTCCTCCCCCCGCACCCACCCCTGAGCAGTGGGTGGGGGTCTTAAATAACAAAGAGGGGGGAACCTATTGTCCTCCCCTGGCCCCCACCCTTGAGCGGCGGGTGGGGGCCATAAATGATAATGGGGGGACCTACTGTCCTCCTCCCCCCCCTGGCCCCCACCCCTGAGTGGCGGGTGGGGGCCATAAAAGACATCCAATCAGAGTGCTCTGTGTCATTTTACACAGCGTGGGAAAGTTCCAAAGAACTTTCCCACGCTGTGTAAAATGACTAGCACTCTGATTGGTTGAACCAGTCAGAGTGTTCTGAGTCAAATTGCAGGGCGTGGGAAGGCTTTATAAGCCTTTCCCCGCCCTGCGGAGCTCAGTCTGCGCCGTGCCCTCGCCGGGTAAAGATGGACATTGTCTGATTTTGTTTTTACGCTCTGTTTTTTCGACGATTATTATGGTTTTTATTTGGCCTTTTTTGGGGCTGAAAAATTAAGATTTTAGAAAAAGGAAGACATCAAATGGTAAGTTTTATTTTTTTTACAGTTGGTTCTATTATTTCCCCTTCACTATTTTTAGTAGGTAGGGGATTATTTTTTATTTGGGTGGGGTGGGGGTGACTAGGGACTTGGGGACCTTGGAAGGAGGGGGCATTTTCATTTAGGGCCCCCACCTGCCACTCAGGGATGGTGGCCGGGGGAGGGGAGGAGGGGGGTACTAGGGTGCTCATGGTTTAAGAGACAGAATTAAAACAGTGTTGACAGAATTTACTAATACTAAGTAATCTTTACTTAGTATTAGTAAATTTGACTGAAAGACCAATTTAGGTCTTTCAGCCTTTTGGTAGATGGCTCCCTGATACCGTGGGAATTGGGGAGTTATCTACTAAGCGGCTGCAAGATGCAGCCGCGGCACGAATAGGATCGGAGTTTCATTCATTAGAATGAAATTCCGATCCGAACAAAGTGCCGAATTGCGTTCTAACACGAATGGACAAACTGTTCTCATTCTTTTAGGACACAATTCGGCAGTTTCGCCGGCGTTCTGCCTAAATGACAGGACATTCGGGAAAAATGAAAGGAATTATCGCGGGAACACTGAGGAAAGGTAAGAACTATGGGAAAATTTCTCTGACCACCAGAAATGAAGCACACTTTGCTCCTTCGCTGGTCATAGATGGTCAGGTGTAGGAAACCTCCATAAGAGAAATAGTCCCTACTTAATTTTATGTTTTAAAGAAAGAAGAAATGAAGAACGGGTCCTGACAGAGGGAGAGAAGATGAATCGATTAAAGAAAGGTAAGTTCGGCATGAAAGCGCTGCTTTAAAACTGATATTTGTGAGAGGTTAAAAATGCCACTTCTTTGATTGTCTTGGGCAATTATTGTCTTTCTAGCCTCTCTTTTGCTCACATCTACCACTTCTTCCTCTTAACGTAAAATGATTTTTTTGATTGTGATGGGTGTGGTGTTTGGACTAGTGCATTGGGATGAGTTCGGATTTCTAAAAATGATCTTCATTTTTGAATTCTGAATCTAGTGATAGTAATTGGTATCTATTTTGGTGATTTTGAATAATTGAAATATTCTTTGTGGTCATTAATGTATCATGATCTTTGGGGTTTGGGTGATAAATACTTTGTGTTGGGTCCTGATATGTTGATGTATTTAGGTGGCTCTGGGGTTTTGTGGTAAGTTCGATGTGAGTTATTGTATGGAGGTGGGCGATATTGGTTGGTGAAGTTGTGAGATGTTTGTAGGGGGACGTGATGGGGATTGATTTTGTTCTCTATATGCTGGTAGATAGTAGCAGACTGAGCTGAATGACAGTGATAATAGAAGCGATCCGTAACAGTTTATCACTAGAATGCAACATGGTATGATAACATCATGTTTGCTATTCTGTGCCAGGGGGAACCCTCGGCAATTTGGGAGTGCAGTCAATGTACAGCGGCTACTAAAGCAGTGAGGGGTGAAGTCCTGGAAGGGACTGTTAGTGTAGAGTAAACAACAATAGTAATGGTGTAACTATCAGCTTGCTGGGATGGCACCAAAGTCTAACTGTCACTGAATAGCACTGCTGATAATAATCACCATTCCAAAATACAGTGTAAAGAAAAGGTAATTCTGCTGCAAGGATGTGCTGGTCTGTGCCTTCTGGGGAACCTGTAAGCGAGAGAGTGAATCTGGCTATCTCTGAAAGTAATAGCACTGCAAGGATGTGCTGGTCTGTGCCTTCAGGGGAACCTGTAAGCGAGAGAGTGAATCTGGCTATCTCTGAAAGTAATAGCACTGCAAGGATGTGCTGGTCTGTGCCTTCAGGGGAACCTGTAAGCGAGAGAGTGAATCTGGCTATCTCTGAAAGTAATAGCACTGCAAGGATGTGCTGGTCTGTGCCTTCAGGGGAACCTGTAAGCGAGAGAGTGAATCTGGCTATCTCTGAAAGTAATAGCACTGCAAGGATGTGCTGGTCTGTGCCTTCAGGGGAACCTGTAAGCGAGAGAGTGAATCTGGCTATCTCTGAAAGTAATAGCACTGCAAGGATGTGCTGGTCTGTGCCTTCAGGGGAACCTGTAAGCGAGAGTGAATCTGGCTATCTCTGAAAGTAATAGCACTGCAAGGATTTGCTGGTCTGTGCCTTCAGGGGAACCTGTAAGTAAGAGAGTGAATCTGGCTATCTCTGAAAGTAATAGCACTGCAAGGATTTGCTGGTCTGTGCCTTCAGGGGAACCTGTAAGTAAGAGAGTGAATCTGGCTATCTCTGAAAGTAATAGCACTGCAAGGATTTGCTGGTCTGTGCCTTCAGGGGAACCTGTAAGTAAGAGAGAGAGTCTAACTATCTCTGTGAAGCAGAACGCCAGACGGTCTGTTCACCCAAGTCAGACCGCTGCTGTAGAATTCAGTGCAGTGAAGTCGGTTAGAATACACGTGCTGCTTGCACGCCAGTGATCACGAACTGTCAGTCAAGGGTCTGCAGTCTAACTACAGGTGAATGGTGAAGCCCCAATGGGCAGGGTAGAGCAGGTTATGATGGCATAATGGACAATGTAGTGTCTATGGGATAATGACACTGTGGAGAAGTACCTGGATAATAGCATAGTGAGGAGAAGTATTGTGAATAATGTTTCGATAGGTAGAATTGTTTGTGAATAATAGAAGGGAGAGGTATCACAGTCCATGTAGAGGCAGAGTTTATATAAAATTTTTATTTATATGGTGCCAACGTCTTTTGCACTGGTGAACAAAGTGATCAAGCATTTGTAAGAAAATGCGTTTGTAAAGTAGGAACAACTAATGCTCTGCTTAAACCAGCATTTCATCCAAAGGACGTGGGTTTTATACAAAAGGTGAAGAGCACTGTATGCAGCAGAATAAAAGGGACATGATCTAAGGGTATTTATAAATATGACAATGGAAAACACAGAAAGTAGGAAAGGGAGATACCACCAGCAGTGCTGTATCTTGCCGTGGGCAGCACTATCTACGCCCCAGGTGTTTACTGCTGTTATGAGTGGCCCTAGAGCTGGCCAGCTGGTTACCTGATAGACAAACCAAAGGCTGGTGAGTGCATCAGAGGCGGCGAGAGAGCTGTGATCTTCCGAACTCTGCTCCCTCACGCCTCGTAGTCCATCTAGTGATGCCGTGTTGACATCATATTTCGGCTCCCTGCATCAGTAGACGGCCCTGCCCGCCTCACAGCAGCCCAAATGGATTCCAGGGACAGATCCACTCCAGCACTCCATAACGTAGGGAGGCTGGGTGGACAAATTAAAATAATAATGAGTGTGTGTGAAAATGTGTCTGTGAATGTGTGTCTGTCAGTGAATGTGTGTGTGTCTGTCAGTGAATGTGTGTGTGTCTGTCAGTGAATGTGTGTGTGTCTGTCAGTGAATGTGTGTGTGTCTGTCAGTGAATGTGTGTGTGTCTGTCAGTGAATGTGTGTGTGTCTGTCAGTGAATGTGTGTGTGTCTGTCAGTGAATGTGTGTGTGTCTGTCAGTGAATGTGTGTGTGTCTGTCAGTGAATGTGTTTGTCAGTTAATGTGTCTGTCAGTGCATGTGAGTGAATGTGTGTCTGTCAGTGAGTGTTTGCAAAAAAGCAAGATTAAAATGCACACACTAAAAAAGGAGGCAATACTTTCTGCAGAGGTGTGGCCGAGGTGTGGCCTTGACAGGAAGGGGTAGGGCACATCTAGATTGGGTGGCTGCCCAAGTTTAGTCATGCCTACGGCAGCACAAAACCAAAATACACAACTGGATACCGCAATGGTTAGTTGGTAGGCTTCCCTAGTGTAATAGACTTTTTGGAGTGAGACACAGGTCTGTCAATGAAATAAACAGCCAACACAGAACAATAAAAATACATGAACAGAGGCCTGAACAGCTGATCGGGTCTCTCCATATTAAAAAACAAAAATAAATGTGCAGTCCAGTCCGGGAAAAAAAATCCACCCTTAAGCCCATGCATAATAATATTATCCCTCTTCAATGCTAAAAAATATAAAAAAACAGACACATTGTGTCTGTGTCATAGGTACTTATTGTAAGGACTAGTTGAGGAGTGAGGTGTGTGAGGAGCAGGAGGTGTGGAAGATAAGCTTCGTAGCAGCAGGGACTGAAGGGGGTAAATTAACATGAGTGAGACTAAACTTGCAGTGGTTAAGACAGGATGTAATGAACAGCTGTATTATGGGAGTCAGCAGTAATGCACGTTACATCTAGGGCCAATCACCAATCTCCGCAAAAATGCATGTTACATTCTGGACTACTCACCCGTTCCGATCCAACTTCCCTAACATACACCATGGACATTAATCTACCAGTGACCTACCTCCAACATACATCATGGACATTAATCTACCAGTAACCAACCCCCAACATACATCATGGACATTAATCTACCAGTGACCAACCCCCAACATACATCATGGACATTAATCTACCAGTGACCTACCTCCAACATACATCATGGACATTAATCTACCAGTAACCAACCCCCAACATACATCATGGACATTAATCTACCAGTGACCAACCCCCAACATACATCATGGACATTAATCTACCAGTAACCAACCCCCAACAAACACTGTGGGCATTAATCTACCAGTAGCCAACCCCCAACATACACCGTGGACATTAATCTACCAGTAGCCAACCCCCAACATACACCTTGGGCATTAATCTACCAGTAGCCAACCCCCAACATACACCTTGGGCATTAATCTACCAGTAACCAACCCCCAACATACACCATGGACATTAATCTACCAGTGACCTACCTCCAACATACATCATGGACATTAATTTACCAGTAGCCAACCCCCAACATACACCTTGGGCATTAATCTACCAGTAACCAACCCCCAACATACATCATGGGCATTAATCTACCAGTAACCAACCCCCAACATACATCATGGGCATTAATCTACCAGTAACCAACCCCCAACATACATCATGGACATTAATCTACCAGTGACCTACCTCCAACATACATCATGGACATTAATCTACCAGTAGCCAACCCCCAACATACACCGTGGACTTTAATGCAACCAGTAGCCAACCCTCAACATACACCGTGGGCATTAATCTACCAGTGACCTACCTCCAACATACACCTTGGGCATTAATCTACCAGTAACCAACCCCCAACATACACCGTGGACTTTAATGCAACCAGTAGCCAACCCTCAACATACACCTTGGGCATTAATCTACCAGTAACCAACCTCCAACATACACCATGGGCATTAATCTACCAGCAACCAACCCCCAACATACACCGTGGACTTTAATGCAACCAGTAGCCAACCCTCAACATACACCTTGGGCATTAATCTACCAGTAACCAACCCCCAACATACACCTTGGGCATTAATCTACCAGTAACCAACCCCCAACATACACCTTGGGCATTAATCTACCAGTGACCTACCTCCAACATACACCATGGAATTCATTGCAACCAGTAGCCAACCCTTAACATACACAATGAACATTAATCTACCAGTAACCAACCCCCATCATACACCATGGACATGAATGTGCCAGTAACCAACCCTCAACATATACCTTGTACATTAATCTACTAGTTACCATCCCCAAACATACACTATGGAGATTAGTATTGGTTACTGGTAGATTAATGTCTAAGATGAATGTTAGGGATTGGTTACAGTAATGTCCATGGTTTATGTTGTGGGCTGGTTACTGTTACATTAATGCCCATGGTGTATGTTGGGTGGTTGGTTACTGGTAGATTAATGCTCAAGGTATATGTTGTGGGTTGGTTACTGTGACATTAATGTCCATGGTGTATGTTGGAGGTTTGTTACTGTTACATTAATGTGTATGTTGGGAATGGTTACTGTTACATTGATGTCCATGTTGCATATTGGGAATTGATTACTTTGATTACTGGTAGATTAATGTCCATGGTGCATGTTGAGGATTGGTTACAGATTACATTAATATCCATGGTGTATGTTCGGGCTGGTTACTGGTATATTAATGTCCATGGTGTGTGTTGGGGACTGGTTACTGGTAGATTAATTCTCAAGGTATATGTTGTGGGTTGGTTACTGTTACATTAATGTCCAAGGTGTATGTTGGGGGTTGGTTACTGTTAGATTAATGTCCATGGCGTATATTGGGAATTGATTACTGGTACATCAATGTCCATGGTGTATGTTGGGGTATTGGTTACAGATTACATTAATATCCATGGTGTATGTTGGGGGATGGTTACTGGTAGATTAACTACCATGGTGTGTTGGCAGTTCCTTACCGGTAGATTAATGTCCATTGTGTATGTTGGGGGTCGGTTACTGTGACTGACTGCCTGGCACCCGACCGGTTGCCTCCGTCAGTCGATGCTCCAGGTGCTTACCGAGGACTCCAAGCACTCCACCAGACACCAGAAGCACTGTAGTCCCCACGTCCAGCGTTACAGCTTGGCTGGGAACTCGCCGTCCTCCACCCACCCTGGACCCAAGACCAGGATCCAGCTTCCAATGGGTGAACCTCTCCTACTCCAGAGAGCGTAGCAGGCACAGCTCTTATAAGAGCTAGTGATTATAATCCCAGGGGAGTATAGTGATATAGAAATCCCCAGTCGTTTCCCCCACACATTAGATGAGACTCTATGTTGAGGGTAAGCAGGAACTCTATTTTAATGGTGCCACACTGGCCTTTTGTGACAATCCCCATGCAAAGGGTACGCCCACATGGACCTTGTTGGGGACAGGGCACAAACTTACAAACCAATAAGAACAGTGATTAACTGCATGACACTCCCATAACAAACATACAATCCCTTCTTTCTGCCTGGGAGAAAATTGAGGCACATACTGTATTAACTCCATTATCTCCAGGCAGAAAAAAACACATTTTTATAAAATCCCAAAAGTACCCCCCAAAACACATAAACTTCGCATAAAAGTTACATTCCCTGATAGCCCTGATCTGGGTGACCAACATAGCCAAAAATCACCCAGATCCGTTCAGGGGTTCAGAAATTGTATGGAAGCCATAGTCATAGGGTAGGAGGCTGGCAAACAGGCCCCTCCATGAACCAGTGGCGAGGTTACGTTTGCCACAGTTACTGGTTGATTTATGTCCATGGTGTATGGAATTTACAATCTAGATGGACAGGAAGGATGAGAAGCAGGAGGGAGGGATTGCTAGTTTGAGAATAGTGCTTGTACAGAGGGCGATGAAGGCAGTGTTTGGGGAAGTGGAATGTGTTTGTTATGAAGTTGAGTGGTCGGCTTCCCTGAACAGGAATTTCTTTGTTGCGGGCCTAAAGGACGACTCTACAAGGCAATTAAGAGAGCAGGAGATAAGATATTATAAATTAAACTGAATTTGCAATAAAGGAAGTTTAAACCTCAAATCTCTCTTTACAGGAAATGTTTAGGAAGGCTGTGTTTGTCACATGCAGGAAGGTGTGACTAGGGCTGTGTAAACAAAGGGATTTAACTCCTAAATGGCAGAAAATTAAGCAGCGAGACTAGAAGGGCATGATCTATACATCAAACTGCTTCATTAAGCTAAAAACTTTTGATGTCTATAGTGTTCCTTTAACGTGAAAGTGACATGATTTTGTGATTAGATTTTATGTAAGGGGTAATTGAAAAGTCAGAGTCGTAGAGCACACCAAGGTAATGTGTAGAGGTTATGATCGCTCCATTGATCTGAAGGGAAAGATAGATAAATGTAGCTTTAGAGGGAGGAAAGACAAGGAGTTCTGTCTTGGAGAGTTGAGTTTTAGGAGTCATGAAGCCATCCAGTCAGAGACATTGTCCAGCAGACAGGGAGAGAGATCAGATGAGGAGCCGTCGATCTGGGTATCATCATCAGATGCTATTGAAGGCCATAGGATGATATCAGGTCACCAACAGAGAGGATAAATTGAGAAGAGGTCACAGTACAGGGCCTTTAGGAACTCCAACCGAGAGGTAGAGGAGAAAGAACCAGAGAATGAGACACTGAAGGAGTGGCGGAGAGATAGGAAGAGAAGTTGGAAAGAGCAGTATCTCAGAGGCCAAGGTCGCAAAGGGTGAGTAGGAGAAACTGGTGGTCAACAGTGTTGAAAAAGGCACAGTCAGATTAGACACAGGGCAGTCAGATCACATAGAGGTCAGACAGATTTAACCCAGGGCAGACAGAAAGAACAGGTAGACAGTCAGATTAGGGCCAGGGCAGACAGACAGATCACACAGAGGACATACAGATCACACAGAGGACAGACAGATCATACACAGGACAGAAAGACAGATTAGACCCAGGAAAGACAGATGGATCACATAGAGGGCAGACAGATTAGACCCAGGGCAGACAGCTTATATCCTTATATCTAGGACAGACAGACAGACAGAAAGAACAGTCAGATCCAGGACAGATTAGACCCAGGGCAGACAGACAGATCACATACAGAACAGAAAGCTTATATCTAGGACAGAGAGACAGAAAGAACAGACAGACAGACAGATCACATACAGAACAGAAAGCTTATGTCTAGGACAGAGAGACAGAAAGAACAGACAGATCATATACAGGACAGACAGTCAGATTAGACCCAGGACAGACAGACACAGGCATCTGTGAGACAGGGACAGCTGTGTGATCAGGCCATGTTCTCAGGCAGGAGAGAGACAGACAGACAGAGACAGCTGGGAGAGTGAGCCCACACTATTCCTGACTTAATAGTTAAAGGAATGCAGCAGCTGGAACTCTCAGGATGGTGGGCCCTCAGCATAACCCTGGGGGACCCCCAGTCGCAACCCGGTGGGGGGAAATGGGGAGGGAAAGAAAGAGCTGGATCACAAGAGACAGTCTCAATGGTAGAAGGAGAATCAAAGCGAGGACAGGTAGAAGCATAGAAAGCGAGGAAAAATCACAGAGAAAGAGGGGAAAAATCAAATGAAAAATGGAATTGCAGAAAAAGAGGGAGAGATACTGAGATAGGGGCAATTACCGGGAGACAGACAGACTACTAGAGAGAGGGAGACAGACATTCTACTAGAGAGACAGACTCACAGACTACTCGAGAGAGACAGGCTACTAGAGTGTGAGACAGACTACTCGAGAGAGAGAGACAGGCAGACTACTCGAGATACAGACAGAGTACTTGAGAGAGACAGACTACTAGACAGATACAGACTACTAGACAGATACAGATACAGATACAGATACAGACTACTAGACAGATATTGACTACTTGAGATACAGACTACTAGAGAGACACACAGAATACGAGAGAGAGAATACTAGAGAGACACACATACTACTAGGGAGAGCTAGCGAGACAGAATACAAGAAAGACTGACTACTAGAGAGAAAGACAGACAGACTACTGGAGAGAGATATACAGACTTAGAGAGGGACAGAATACGAGAGAGAGACAGAGACAGACAGACCATACTAGAGAGAGACTGACTACTAGACAGAGCCAGAATACTAGAAAGGAAATATGTGTAAGATAGAGACAAAAAAGTCAAGAGAGCTTGTGAGAATGCCAGATGAACGAAGCAGACAGAAACAAAAAATGAGATTACACAGATTGAGATCACAGATACACAGAATGAGATTATAGACATTTAGAATGACATCACTGAGACAGAATGAGATTGCAGTGATTGGAAATGACATCACAGAGACAGGGATTTAGATTAGAGACTGAATTAGATAGCAGAGAATGACATCACAGAGACAGTATGACATCACAGAGACAGAATGAGATTGCAATGATAGGACATTACATCAGAGACAGGGAATTAGATTACAGAGACTGAATTAGATAGCAGAGAATGAGATTACAGAGACTGAATTAGATAGCACAGTATGACATCACAGACAAGGAATGAGATTACAGAGACTGAATAAAATAGCAGAGAATGAAATTACAGAGACTAAATTAGATAGCACAGTATGACATCACAGAGACAGTATGACATCACAGACAGGGAATGAGATTACAGAGACTGAATAAGATAGCAGAGAATGAGATTACAGAGACAGTATGACATCACATGAACAGAATAAGATTACAGAGATGGGGAATGACATCGCACAGACGGAATGAGATTGCAGAGACTGAGAATGAGATTGCAGAGAGAAAATGACATCACATAGACAGAATGAGATCACAGAGAATGACACCACAAATAATGAGATCACAAAGACAGGGAATTAGATTGCCAGGCAGTGACAAACTAAAAAAGACAACTTAAAAACAAAAGGAGGGCAGGGTCATAGATTGACCGTCATAAAGACAGACACTGCTGGTCAGAAAGTGAGCGAGACAGACACTGATGGTCAGACAGTGAGAGATACAATGTGCTAAAGACAGACACAGAGCGATTGAATGCTGTAGAGTCTCTGGAAGGTTGAAATATTAAAGGAACATTATGGTGTTAGGAATATAAAGCTGTAACATAGTGTCCCTCTGACCTCCGCATTCCGCCTTCGGTGATGTAAAGGGTCTGGGTGCCTATAGTGGCCCTCCGCATTCTGCCCTCGGTGATGTAAAGGGTCTGGGTGCCTATAGTGTCCCTCTGCCCGCCGCATTCTGCCCTCGGTGATGTAAAGGGTCTGGGTGCCTATAGTGTCCCTCTGCACTCCGCATTCCGCGCTCGGTGATGTAAAGGGTCTGGGTGCCTATAGTGTCCCTCTGCACTCCGCATTCTGCGCTCGGTGATATAAAAGGTCTGGGTGCCTATAGTGTCCCTCTGCCCGCCGCATTCTGCCCTCGGTGATGTAAAGGGTCTGGGTGTCTATAGTGGCCCTCCGCATTCTGCCCTCGGTGATGTAAAGGGTCTGGGTGCCTATAGTGTCCCTCTGCCCGCCGCATTCTGCCCTCGGTGATGTAAAGGGTCTGGGTGCCTATAGTGTCCCTCTGCACTCCGCATTCCGCGCTCGGTGATATAAAAGGTCTGGGTGCCTATAGTGTCCCTCTGCCCGCCGCATTCTGCCCTCGGTGATGTAAAGGGTCTGGGTGCCTATAGTGTCCCTCTGCCCGCCGCATTCTGCCCTCGGTGATGTAAAGGGTCTGGGTGCCTATAGTGTCCTTTTAAGTATTTTAGAAATGTGCCTAACTTTTTAAGACCGAGGTTTCAGTGAGAGAAGTTTCCCAGGGATTTTCTGTAGTGACTTATAAACATTTTTTTGCAGTCTTACCTGAGAGGTATGCCTACTGCTACTAGTTTGAATTGTTTCCAGATTGAAGTCTCGATTGTCATGCTGTGAGGTAAAAGTGGGGTAACCGCTTCTTGATTCAATGAGAGATCTGACTGCCATTCTGGGTCAAGAAGACTTTTTTTCCCCCTTATTAAAAAGAACATATTTCAAGGACTATATTTGGAAATTTAAAGCCTAGATATCAGTGTGTCCGTGTTAAACTTAAAGGTAGCTTGGGGCATACCAGACTGCCAATGTTAGATTCCACATCCCAAAGACACAGTGAGAGTATGCATCCCACAGACACAGTGAGAGTACGCATCCCAAAGACACAGTGAGAGTACGCATCCCACAGACACAGTGAGAGTACGCATCCCACAGACACAGTGAGAGTACGCATCCCACAGACACAGTGAGAGTACGCATCCCACAGACACAGTGAGAGTACGCATCCCACAGACACAGTGAGAGTACGCATCCCAAAGACACAGTGAGAGTACGCATCCCACAGACACAGTGAGAGTACGCATCCCACAGACACAGTGAGAGTACGCATCCCAAAGACACAGTGAGAGTACGCATCCCACAGACACAGTGAGAGTACGCGTCCCACAGACACAGTGAGAGTATGCATCCCACAGACACAGTGAGAGTACGCATCCCAAAGACACAGTGAGAGTACGCATCCCACAGACACAGTGAGAGTACGCATCCCACAGACACAGTGAGAGTACGCATCCCACAGACACAGTGAGAGTACGCATCCCACAGACACAGTGAGAGTACGCATCCCACAGACACAGTGAGAGTACGCATCCCACAGACACAGTGAGAGTACGCATCCCACAGACACAGTGAGAGTACGCGTCCCACAGACACAGTGAGAGTACGCATCCCACAGACACAGTGAGAGTACGCATCCCACAGACACAGTGAGAGTACGCATCCCACAGACACAGTGAGAGTACGCATCCCACAGACACAGTGAGAGTACGCATCCCACAGACACAGTGAGAGTACGCATCCCACAGACACAGTGAGAGTACGCGTCCCACAGACACAGTGAGAGTACGCGTCCCACAGACACAGTGAGAGTACGCATCCCACAGACACAGTGAGAGTACGCGTCCCACAGACACAGTGAGAGTACGCGTCCCACAGACACAGTGAGAGTACGCGTCCCACAGACACAGTGAGAGTACGCGTCCCACAGACACAGTGAGAGTACGCGTCCCACAGACACAGTGAGAGTACGCGTCCCACAGACACAGTGAGAGTACGCGTCCCACAGACACAGTGAGAGTACGCGTCCCACAGACACAGTGAGAGTACGCGTCCCACAGACACAGTGAGAGTACGCGTCCCACAGACACAGTGAGAGTACGCGTCCCACAGACACAGTGAGAGTACGCGTCCCACAGACACAGTGAGAGTACGCGTCCCACAGACACAGTGAGAGTACGCGTCCCACAGACACAGTGAGAGTACGCGTCCCACAGACACAGTGAGAGTACGCGTCCCACAGACACAGTGAGAGTACGCGTCCCACAGACACAGTGAGAGTACGCGTCCCACAGACACAGTGAGAGTACGCGTCCCACAGACACAGTGAGAGTACGCGTCCCACAGACACAGTGAGAGTACGCGTCCCACAGACACAGTGAGAGTACGCGTCCCACAGACACAGTGAGAGTACGCGTCCCACAGACACAGTGAGAGTACGCGTCCCACAGACACAGTGAGAGTACGCGTCCCACAGACACAGTGAGAGTACGCGTCCCACAGACACAGTGAGAGTACGCGTCCCACAGACACAGTGAGAGTACGCGTCCCACAGACACAGTGAGAGTACGCGTCCCACAGACACAGTGAGAGTACGCGTCCCACAGACACAGTGAGAGTACGCGTCCCACAGACACAGTGAGAGTACGCGTCCCACAGACACAGTGAGAGTACGCGTCCCACAGACACAGTGAGAGTACGCGTCCCACAGACACAGTGAGAGTACGCGTCCCACAGACACAGTGAGATTACACATTTTAGAGACAGTGAGAGTACGCATCCCAGAGACAAACAGTGAGACAGAATGCATCCCAGAGACAGACAGTGGGATTACACATCCCAGAGACAGATACAGAGAGACAAAGTGAGACTAAATATTTTAGAAAGAGATACGGTGAGAGATTTAGCACTATAGAGACAGACACAGAGAATGCGCATTGTAGAGACATGCAGCAAAATTGACAATTCTAATAACAGATACAGAGAGTGCACATTGTAGAGACAGACACAAAGATTTAACATTCTAAAGATAGACACAGGGAATCTAAAGAGACAGACACAGAGACAGGTAGACAGACACAGTATGTAAACGAAAAAGGGGACTTGAAGAGAAAGACAGTCCCTGATATATAGAGAAGCCCAGGGAAAGTGGGTGAAAGGCAGAGAGACAGCTGGAGTGAAGAGGGAGATAAGACAAGGATGGAAGGGGAGGGTGGAAAGTTAGCTTAGGGGAGGAGGGGGGTGGGGGGTGTGACAGGATCCCTAACATAGAAAGAGACAAGGAGACAAACCGAAAAAGAGTGGAGATCTAGCAAGCTAGGGGGATGGAAAGCTACAGGACGGGGTACAGGCTGTCCTCATGTTAGGGGGTACACACAGCACTGAACAAGGGTACAGACAGTTTGTATCACTATTGAAAGAGGGCTGCAGACTGTATGTGAGGAGGGTTACATTGAAAATTCAGGGAGGGGTACTAAGAGTATTTAGAGGAGGGGTACTAAGAGTATTTAGAGGAAGGGTACAGACTGTTCTGAAGTAGGAAAACAAATCGTAATTAGAGTTGGGGTAAATTGAGTATTTAGTGGAGATATGCATTGAGTATCTAGTGTTTAGTGGAGGGGTACATTGAATATTTAATGGAGGGGTACTGAGAGTATTTAGGGAAAAGTTACAGACTGTCCTGAAGAAACAAAAATAGTATTTAAAGATGGGGTACAACAGTATTCAGTAGAGGGGTACTGAGAGTATTCAGGCGGGAGTTCTTTGAGTATTTATAGGAGGGGTACATTGAGTATTCAGGGAAGGGTACGAAAATAATTTAGAGGAGGGGTGCATTTATTATATGATGGAGGGGTACTGAGAGTATTTAGGGGAGGGGTTCATTGTGTATAAAGGGAGGGGTACTGAGAGTATTTAGGGGAGGGGTACTGAGAGTATTTAGGGGAGGGGTACTGAGAGTATTTAGAGGAGGGGTACTGAGAGTATTTTGGGGAGGGGAACTGAGAGTATTTAGGGGAGGGGTTCATTGTGTATAAAGGGAGGGGTACTGAGAGTATTTTGGGGAGGGGTACTGAGAGTATTTTGGGGAGGGGTACTGAGAGTATTTAGGGGAGGGGTACTGAGAGTATTTAGGGGAGGGGTACTGAGAGTATTTAGGGGAGGGGTACTGAGAGTATTTAGGGGAGGGGTACTGAGAGTATTTAGAGGAGGGGTACTGAGAGTATTTAGGGGAGGGGTACTGAGAGTATTTAGAGGAGGGGTACTGAGAGTATTTTGGGGAGGGGTACTGAGAGTATTTTGGGGAGGGGTACTGAGAGTATTTTGGGGAGGGGTACTGAGAGTATTTTGGGGAGGGGTACTGAGAGTATTTTGGGGAGGGGTACTGAGAGTATTTAGGGGAGGGGTACTGAGAGTATTTAGGGGAGGGGTACTGAGAGTATTTAGAGGAGGGGTACTGAGAGTATTTTGGGGAGGGGTACTGAGAGTATTTTGGGGAGGGGTACTGAGAGTATTTTGGGGAGGGGAACTGAGAGTATTTAGGCGAGGGGTTCATTGTGTATAAAGGGAGGGGTACTGAGAGTATTTAGAGGAGGGGTACTGAGAGTATTTAGAGGAGGGGTACTGAGAGTATTTTGGGGAGGGGTACTGAGAGTATTTTGGGGAGGGGTACTGAGTATTTTGGGGAGGGGTACTGAGAGAATTTAGGGGAGGGGTACTGAGAGAATTTAGGGGAGGGGTACTGAGAGAATTTAGGGGAGGGGTACTGAGAGTATTTAGGGGAGGGGTACTGAGAGTATTTAGGGGAGGGGTACTGAGAGTATTTAGGGGAGGGGTACTGAGAGTATTTAGGGGAGGGGTACTGAGTATTTTGGGGAGGGGTACTGAGTATTTAGGGGAGGGGTACTGAGTATTTAGGGGAGGGGTACTGAGTATTTAGAGGAGGGGTACTGAGAGTATTTAGGGGAGGGGTACTGAGAGTATTTAGGGGAGGGGTACTGAGAGTATTTAGGGGAGGGGTACTGAGAGTATTTTGGGGAGGGGCACTGAGAGTATTTGGGGGAAGGGTATTTTAGAGAGTGAAACTGAGAAGTCTGAATAAGGTTTATTAACAGGTTAGGCAAATCTTAACCAGGTGGAAACGTGGGGTTCTGGAGAAGTAAAGAGTGGGGTACAGGAAAATATACACTGTCGAGGACATTGCTTGGGGTCACAGTGGTTATGGCAGCTGATGAATCGGCTGGTGGAGCACGCAGGGCAACTAAGAGCAAACTCTTTGAGTTCCTGGTTCATGGAGTGGTGAGTGGGATAATTAGAGAGGGGTATTTAAGGGTATCTAAAGGGGTGTGTGGGATTATTATACTAAAGGGCAACCAGAGAGGAACATGAAGGTTATATGCTGCAGAGCGACTGGAAAGGACTGTGGGGTGTTTATATTGGGGCAAATAGAGACAAGTTGGTTTTATTTGTGGTATTCACACTGGACACAAATAGAATGGATAATGTAGTGTGGGTATTTATAGTGAAGGCAACCAAAGGGGTATGTGGGGCATTTATTCGGGTCATCCAGAAGGGAATTGATTTTTTTCATAATGGAAGCATTATTGAGTATTGAGAAAGGGATGTGAGTATTTATACTAGAGGGTATTAAGAAAAGTATGTGAGTATTTATACTAGAGGGTATTAAGAAAAGTATGTGAGTATTTATACTAGAGGGTATTGAGAAAGGGATGTGAGTATTTATACTAGAGAGTATTGAGAAATGGATGTGAGTATTTATACTAGAGAGTATTGAGAAATGGATGTGAGTATTTATTCTAGAGGGTATTGAGAAATTGATGTGAGTATTTATACTAGAGGGTATTGAGAAATGGATGTGAGTATACTAGAGGGTATTGAGAAATGGATGTGAGTATTTATACTAGAGGGTATTGAGAAATGGATGTGAGTATTTATACTAGAGGGTATTTAGAAATAGATGTGAGTATTTATACTAGAGGGTATTGAGAAATGGATGTGAGTATTTATACTAGAGGGTATTAAGAAAAGTATGTGAGTATTTATACTAGAGGGTATTGAAAAATGGATGTGAGTATTTATACTAGAGGGTATTGAGAAATGGATGTGAGTATTTATACTAGAGGGTATTGAGAAATGGATGTGAGTATTTATACTAGAGGGTATTGAGAAATGGATGTGAGTATTTATACTAGAGGGTATTGAGAAATGGATGTGAGTATTTATACTAGAGGGTATTGAGAAATGGATGTGAGTATTTATACTAGAGGGTATTGAGAAATGGATGTGAGTATTTATACTAGAGAGTATTGAGAAATGGATGTGAGTATTTATACTAGAGGGTATTGAGAAATGGATGTGAGTATTTATACTAGAGGGTATTGAGAAATGGATGCGAGTATTTATCCTAGAGGGTATTAAGAAATGGATGTGAGTATTTATACTAGAGGGTATTGAGAAATGGATGTGAGTATTTATACTAGAGGGTATTGAGAAATGGATGTGAGTATTTATACTAGAGGGTATTGAGAAATGGATGTGAGTATTTATACTAGAGGGTATTAAGAAAAGTATGTGAGTATTTATACTAGAGGGTATTGAGAAATGGATGTGAGTATTTATACTAGAGAGTATTAAGAAATGGATGTGAGTATTTATACTAGAGGGTATTGAGAAATGGATGTGAGTATTTATACTAGAGAGTATTAAGAAATGGATGTGAGTATTTATACTAGAGGGTATTGAGAAATGGATGTGAGTATTTATACTAGAGAGTATTAAGAAATGGATGTGAGTATTTATACGAGAGTATTGAGAAATGGATGTGAGTATTTATATTAAAGGATCACTATGGTGTCAGGAAAACACAATCAGGGTTCCCCTCTCGCTGGGCTGAAGGGGTTAAAACCCCTTCAGCAACTTACCTTAATCCAGCGCCAGGCTCCCTCGGCGCTGGTGACCTCTCCTCCCCCGCCGACACCCGCTCCCAAGTGGAGCTGACCGCGCGCATTCAAACAGTCCATAGGAAAGCATTTCTCAATCATAGTTTCTCTGAAACTGCTATGTTTACATCTGAAGGGCTAAAACCTGGGGGACCTGGCACCCAGACCACTTCATTGAGCTGAAGTGGTCTGGGTGACCATAGTGTCCCTTTAAAAATGGATGGTTTTTTTTTATACTAGAGGAAATCAGAAAGGGGTGGGGGTATTTAGAAAGGAGAGCAATCAGAAAGGTATAGAGTTATTTGCAGTAGAGCGGAATCGGAAAAGCATGAGGGTATTTATACTAGAGCACCATCAGAGTTGGATGGGGGCATTTATACAAGGGGCAATTGGAAATGGAAGGGAGTAGCTATACTAGGGGGCTATCGGAAAGAGTTTTATTTATACTGGAGGGCAATCAGAAAGGCATGGGGGTAGAGGCAATCAGAAAGGCATAGGGTATTCATACTAGCTGCCAATCAGAAAAGGATGGGGTATTCATACTAGTGGCCAACCAGAAAGTGTTTATACTAGTGGCCAGACAGTAAAGGATGGGGTATTTATACTAATGGCCAATCACAAAGGGGTGGGGTATTAATACTAGTGGCCAATCACAAAGGAGTGGGGTAATAATGCTAGTAGCCAATCAGAAAGGCATGGGATATTTGTACTAGACGGCAATTGGAAAGGGTGTGAGGGGTGTGTAGTATTTAAAAAGGGAAGAGCTAAATAGTTTACATTGGGGTACGTATGTACTCATTAGATTTATTGCTTATCCATTGAGACTTGAAGAAAGGAAATTTTACCTACAGCAGAAGAAAGGATATTTTCTGCAACAAGAATAATATGTGGAGTTCTCTTTTTAGAAAGATTGTCAAATTCTGTAGATATGTTTAAAGTAGTCAACTCGACACAATTTTATAATGAAATTATCCTTTTATCAAGTATTAAAAAGAAATAGAATTTTTGTTAAATTAAGTATATGTAAAAAAAATGTGTATGTATGTGGCTGGAGGATCCTGTCATTTACTAAAGGTAGGGATTAGTTTTTCTCTCTCTGTTTTTTTGTTTTTAAACATTTTCTTAATTTAACGAATCTACGTATTTCCTTCCAAACCCTGATGAATAGATCATTATATAAATAAAACAGTGTTGAGGTGACGGTTGACCTTTCAATTGGGATGGATGTTTGGCTTTGTTATTACCAATAATTTGGTAATAGTTTAAATAACTGGTAATAGGAGTTTGTTGATCCAAGGAGTCACGAAGGAAAGTTTCCATTTTTGTGATTTGAGTATAATACCTAGTGCTGTGTGTGTAATACCCATATCTATGGCCCTGAGTATAATACCTAGTCTAGATAGGATGCCGTGTGTGTAATACCCATATCTATGGCCCTGAGTATAATACCTAGTCTAGATAGGATGCTGTGTGTGTAATACCCATATCTATGGCCCTGAGTATAATACCTCGTCTAGATAGGATGCTGTGTGTGTAATACCCATATCTATGGCCCTGAGTATAATACCTCGTCTAGATAGGATGCTGTGTGTGTAATACCCATATCTATGGCCCTGAGTATAATACCTCGTCTAGATAGGATGCTGTGTGTGTAATACCCATATCTATGGCCCTGAGTATAATACCTTGTCTAGATAGGATGCCGTGTGTGTAATACCCATATCTATGGCCCTGAGTATAATACCTAGTCTAGATAGGATGCTGTGTGTGTAATACCCATATCTATGGCCCTGAGTATAATACCTCGTCTAGATAGGATGCTGTGTGTGTAATACCCATATCTATGGCCCTGAGTATACTACCTCGTCTAGATAGGATGCTGTGTGTGTAATACCCATATCTATGGCCCTGAGTATAATACCTAGTCTAGATAGGATGCTGTGTGTGTAATACCCATATCTATGGCCCTGAGTATAATACCTAGTCTAGATAGGATGCTGTGTGTGGAATTCTCACATCTATGGCCATGAGTATAATACCTCGTCTAGATAGGATGCTGTGTGTGTAATACCCATATCTATGGCCATGAGTATAATACCTCGTCTAGATAGGATGCCGTGTGTGGAATTCTCATATCTATGGCCCTGAGTATAATACCTAGTCTAGATAGGATGCTGTGTTTGTAATACCTATATCTATGGCCCTGAGTATAATACCTAGTCTAGATAGGATGCTGTGTGTGTAATACCCATATCTATGGCCCTGAGAATAATACCTCGTCTAGATAGGATGCCGTGTGTGGAATTCTCATATCTATGGCCCTGAGTATAATACCTAGTCTAGATAGGATGCTGTGTGTGTAATACCCATATCTATGGCCCTGAGTATAATACCTAGTCTAGATAGGATGCTGTGTGTGTAATACCCATATCTATGGCCCTGAGTATAATACCTCGTCTAGATAGGATGCCGTGTGTGGAATTCTCATATCTATGGCCCTGAGTATAATACCTAGTCTAGATAGGATGCCGTGTGTGGAATTCTCATATCTATGGCCCTGAGTATAATACCTAGTCTAGATAGGATTCCGTGTGTGGAATTCTCATATCTATGGCCCTGAGTATACTACCTAGTCTAGATAGGATGCCGTGTGTGGAATTCTCATATCTATGGCCCTGAGTATAATACCTCGTCTAGATAGGATGCTGTGTGTGTAATACCCATATCTATGGCCCTGAGTATAATACCTAGTCTAGATAGGATGATGTGTGTGTAATATCCATATCTATGGCCCTGAGTATAATACATAGTCTAGATAGGATGCTGTGTGTGGAATTCTCTTATCTATGGCCCTGAGTATAATACCTAGTCTAGATAGGATGCTGTGTGTGTAATATCCATATCTATGGCCCTGAGTATAATACCTAGTCTAGATAGGATGCTATGTGTGTAATACCCCTATGTATGGCCCTGAGTATAATACCTAGTCTAGATAGGATGATGTGTGTGTAATATCCATATCTATGGCCCTGAATATAATACATAGTCTAGATAGGATGCTGTGTGTGGAATTCTCATATCTATGGCCCTGAGTATAATACCTAGTCTAGATAGGATGCTGTGTGTGTAATACCCATATCTATGGCCCTGAGTATACTACCTAGTCTAGATAGGATGCTGTGTGTGTAATACCCATATCTATGGCCCTGAGTATAATACCTAGTCTAGATAGGATGCTGTGTGTGTAATACCCATATCTATGACCCTGAGTATAATACCTAGTCTAGATAGGATGCTGTGTGTGTAATACCCATATCTATGGCCCAAGTATAATACCTAGTCTAGATAGGATGCTGTGTGTGTAATACCCAAATCTATGGCCCTGAGTATAATACCTAGTCTAGATAGGATGCTGTGTTTGTAATACCTATATCTATGGCCCTGAGTATAATACCTAGTCTAGATAGGATGCTGTGTGTGTAATACCCATATCTATGGCCCTGAGTATAATACCTAGTCTAGATAGGATGCCGTGCGTGGAATTCTCATATCTATGGCCCTGAGTATAATACCTAGTCTAGATAGGATGCCGTGTGTGTAATACTCATATGTATGGCCCTGAGTATAATACCTAGTCTAGATCTGATGCCGTGTGTTGAATTCTCATATCTATGGCCCTGAGTATAATACCTCGTCTAGATAAGATGCCGTGTGTGGAATTCTCATATCTATGGCCCTGAGTATAATACCTAGTCTAGATAGGATGCCGAGTGTGGAATTCTCATATCTATGGCCCTGAGTATAATACCTAGTCTAGATAGGATGCCGTGTGTGGAATTCTCATATCTATGGCCCTGAGTATAATACCTAGTCTAGATAGGATGCTGTGTGTGTAATACCCATATCTATGGCCCTGAGTATAATACCTAGTCTAGATAGGATGCCGTGTGTGGAATTCTCATATCTATGGCCCTGAGTATAATACCTAGTCTAGATAGGATGCCGTGTGTGTAATACCCATATGTATGGCCCTGAGTATAATACCTAGTCTAGATAGGATGATGTGTGTGTAATATCCATATCTATGGCCATGAGTATAATACCTAGTCTAGATAGGATGCCGTGTGTGGAATTCTCATATCTATGGCCCTGAGTATAATACCTCGTCTAGATAGGATGCCGTGTGTGGAATTCTCATATCTATGGCCCTGAGTATAATACCTAGTCTAGATCTGATGCCGTGTGTTGAATTCTCATATCTATGGCCCTGAGTATAATACCTAGTCTAGATAGGATGATGTGTGTGTAATATCCATATCTATGGCCCTGAGTATAATACATAGTCTAGATAGGATGCCATGTGTGGAATTCTCATATCTATGGCCCTGAGTATAATACCTAGTCTAGATAGGATGCTGTGTGTGTAATACCCATATCTATGGCCCTGAGTATACTACCTAGTCTAGATAGGATGCTGTGTGTGTAATACCCATATCTATGGCCCTGAGTATAATACCTAGTCTAGATAGGATGCTGTGTGTGTAATACCCATATCTATGGCCCTGAGTATACTACCTAGTCTAGATAGGATGCTGTGTGTGTAATACCCATATCTATGGCCCTGAGTATAATACCTCGTCTAGATAGGATGCTGTGTGTGTAATACCCATATCTATGGCCCTGAGTATACTACCTAGTCTAGATAGGATGCTGTATGTGTAATACCCATATCTATGGCCCTGAGTATACTACCTAGTCTAGATAGGATGCCATGTGTGGAATTCTCATATCTATGGCCCTGAGTATAATACCTAGTCTAGATAGGATGCTGTGTGTGTAATACCCATATCTATGGCCCTGAGTATACTACCTAGTCTAGATAGAATGCTGTGTGTGGAATTCTCATATCTATGGCCCTGAGTATAATACCTAGTCTAGATAGGATGCTGTGTGTGGAATTCTCATATCTATGGCCCTGAGTATAATACCTAGTCTAGATAGGATGCTGTGTGTGTAATACCCATATCTATGGCCCTGAGTATAATACCTAGTCTAGATAAGATGCTGTGTGTGTAATACCCATATCTATGGCCCTGAGTATACTACCTCGTCTAGATAGGATGCTGTGTGTGTAATACCCATATCTATGGCCATGAGTATAATACCACGTCTAGATAGGATGCTGTGTGTGTAATACCCATATCTATGGCCCTGAGTATAATACCACGTCTAGATAGGATGCTGTGTGTGTAATACCCATATCTATGGCCCTGAGTATAATACCTCGTCTAGATAGGATGCTGTGTGTGTAATACCCATATCTATGGCCCTGAGTATAATACCACGTCTAGATAGGATGCTGTGTGTGTAATACCCATATCTATGGCCCTGAGTATAATACCACGTCTAGATAGGATGCTGTGTGTGTAATACCCATATCTATGGCCCTGAGTATAATACCTCGTCTAGATTGGATGCTGTGTGTGTAATACCCATATCTATGGCCCTGAGTATAATACCTCGTCTAGATAGGATGCTGTGTGTGTAATATCCATATCTATGGCCCTGAGTATAATACCTAAGCTATATAGGATGATGTATGTAATTATCAGATCTATGTCCATAAGTATAATATCCAGACCCTTCTAAGTGCTTGGTAATGTAAATTATGACATTGTGTAAAGCATTACACAGAGGCCCTTTCATCAGAGAGAACTTTCATTTTCCAGAAAAAACTTTCAGTAACTCCTAAAGAAATCAGTGATATTCTACTCCATAATCTCTTTTTGCAGCGCCCTGGCATGCCATCTGGGGCTCGTATGCCTCATCAAGGTGCTCCAATGGGTCCCCCAGGACCGCCATTTGGGAGCAGCCCATCTGTGAGACCTGGAATACCCCCAACAGTGATGGAACCAACAAGAAAACGTTCTGCGCCCGCTCAAGTTCAGCAACAAGCTACACCCACACAGGGACGGGCTCGGAGGTGAGCGGTATAGCATTTACAAATAGACCTCAAGATCTTACAAAGGGGTGTGAGATATGAGGAGGAAAATACAATTGCTAGTGGGGATTTATTACAAATAAAGGACAAGTCTGATTGTCTGTTTTTGCCATTATTCAGCACAAAGAGAAGGAAGATGGCTGATAAAATTCTTCCTCAAAGGGTAAGTTTTAACTCTGTTTGCTGTGTCATTCTCCTATAATGCTTATTACTTTATTAATGGAAGGAAAATATACTTGTTGTTTCACATTGTCTCCACTACTGATCTATTTCACTGATTTCAATCTCTACTTCAACTAACTTTTTCTCAGTTTCCACTCCATATCCCATCTCTACCTTTCCGGTTCATTAAAAGATCATTCTTATCTCCACTACTCATGTCTACCTTTCCAGTTTATTCAATGAATATTCTTCTCTCCACTCCGCTTCCCATGTCTTTTTTTCCCAATCTATTCATAGAACATTGTCACCTTTCCACTTCCCATCCCTATCTTACCAATCCCTTCAAAAACATCCTTCCCTCCACTTAACCCATATCTATGTTTCCAGCCCATTCAAGTAATATTATTCTCTCCACTCTGCTTCCCTGCTACTTGTTACTATTCAAGTCTGCTTTTCTCTGCTCATTCTGTGTGCTATGTGCGTATTTACTGCGCTTTCTTTTAATGTTTGATTTTCATCAGTACCCCACTCCATTGTATTTGTGATTCCTCTTGTCATTGGTGTCCGACACTGTATTCTGGTCTGATTCTATTCTGATATTCTCATTTCACTGCTTGAGATCAGTTTCTCACACTCCATCTCTTCCTTCAACTCCATTCCACTTGTAATCACTCTCCTATTCCATCCTTGTAATCACTCTCCTATTCCATCCTTGTAATCACTCTCCTATTCCATCCTTGTAATCACTCTCCTATTCCATCCTTGTAATCACTCTCCTATTCCATCCTTGTAATCACTCTCCTATTCCATCCTTGTAATCACTCTCCTATTCCATCATTGTAATCACTCTCCTATTCCATCCTTGTAATCACTCTCCTATTCCATCCTGTAATCACTCTCCTATTCCATGCTTGTAATCACTCTCCTATTCCATCCTTGTAATCACTCTCCTATTCCATCCTTGTAATCACTCTCCTATTCCATCCTTGTAATCACTCTCCTATTCCATCCTTGTAATCACTCTCCTATTCCATCCTTGTAATCACTCTCCTATTCCATCCTTGTAATCACTCTCCTATTCCATCCTTGTAATCACTCTCCTATTCCATCCTTGTAATCACTCTCCTATTCCATCCTTGTAATCACTCTCCTATTCCATCCTTGTAATCACTCTCCTATTCCATCCTTGTAATCACTCTCCTATTCCATCCTTGTAATCACTCTCCTATTCCATCCTTGTAATCACTCTCCTATTCCATCCTTGTAATCACTCTCCTATTCCATCCTTGTAATCACTCTCCTATTCCATCCTTGTAATCACTCTCCTATTCCATCCTTGTAATCACTCTCCTATTCCATCCTTGTAATCACTCTCCTATTCCATCCTTGTAATCACTCTCCTATTCCATCCTTGTAATCACTCTCCTATTCCATCCTTGTAATCACTCTCCTATTCCATTCTTGTAATCACTCTCCTATTCCATCCTTGTAATCACTCTCCTATTCCATCCTTGTAATCACTCTCCTATTCCATCCTTGTTATCACTCTCCTATTCCATTCTTGTAATCACTCTCCTATTCCATTCTTGTAATCACTCTCCTATTCCATTCTTGTAATCACTCTCCTATTCCATTCTTGTAATCACTCTCCTATTCCATCCTTGTAATCACTCTCCTATTCCATTCTTGTAATCACTCTCCTATTCCATCCTTGTAATCACTCTCCTATTCCATCCTTCTTGTAATCACTCTCCTATTCCATTCTTGTAATCACTCTCCTATTCCATCCTTGTAATCACTCTCCTATTCCATCCTTGTAATCACTCTCCTATTCCATCATTGTAATCACTCTCCTATTCCATCCTTGTAATCACTCTCCTATTCCATCCTTGTAATCACTCTCCTATTCCATTATTGTAATCACTCTCCTATTCCATTATTGTAATCACTCTCCTATTCCATCCTTGTAATCACTCTCCTATTCCATTCTTCTTGTAATCACTCTCCTATTCCATTCTTCTTGTAATCACTCTCCTATTCCATTCTTCTTGTAATCACTCTCCTATTCCATTCTTCTTGTAATCACTCTCCTATTCCATTCTTCTTGTAATCACTCTCCTATTCCATTCTTCTTGTAATCACTCTCCTATTCCATCCTTGTAATCACTCTCCTATTCCATTCTTCTTGTAATCACTCTCCTATTCCATTCTTCTTGTAATCACTCTCCTATTCCATCCTTCTTGTAATCACTCTCCTATTCCATCCTTGTAATCACTCAATTTCCATATCTCGTGTAATCACCATCCTTTCCATATCTCGTGTAATCACCATCCTTTCCATATCTTGTGTAATCACCATCCTTTCCATACCTCGTGTAATCACCATCCTTTCCATATCTTGTGTAATCACCATCCTTTCCATACCTCGTATAATCACCATCCTTTCCATATCTCGTGTAATCACCATCCTTTCCATACCTCGTGTAATCACCATCCTTTCCATACCTCGTGTAATCACCATCCTTTCCATATCTTGTGTAATCACCATCCTTTCCATACCTCGTGTAATCACCATCCTTTCCATACCTCGTGTAATCACCATCCTTTCCATATCTCGTGTAATCGCCATCCTTTCCATACCTCGTGTAATCACCATCCTTTCCATATCTCGTGTAATCGCCATCCTTTCCATACCTCGTGTAATCACCATCCTTTCCATACCTCGTGTAATCGCCATCCTTTCCATATCTCGTGTAATCGCCATCCTTTCCATACCTCGTGTAATCACCATCCTTTCCATATCTCGTGTAATCGCCATCCTTTCCATACCTCGTGTAATCACCATCCTTTCCATACCTCGTGTAATCACCATCCTTTCCATATCTTGTGTAATCACCATCCTTTCCATACCTCGTGTAATCACCATCCTTTCCATACCTCGTGTAATCACCATCCTTTCCATATCTTGTGTAATCACCATCCTTTCCATACCTCGTGTAATCACCATCCTTTCCATATCTTGTGTAATCACCATCCTTTCCATACCTCGTGTAATCACCATCCTTTCCATACCTCGTGTAATCACCATCCTTTCCATATCTCGTGTAATCGCCATCCTTTCCATACCTCGTGTAATCACCATCCTTTCCATATCTCGTGTAATCACCATCCTTTCCATACCTCGTGTAATCACCATCCTTTCCATACCTCGTGTAATCACCATCCTTTCCATACCTCGTGTAATCGCCATCCTTTCCATACCTCGTGTAATCACCATCCTTTCCATATCTCGTGTAATCGCCATCCTTTCCATATCTCGTGTAATCGCCATCCTTTCCATACCTCGTGTAATCACCATCCTTTCCATACCTCGTGTAATCACCATCCTTTCCATACCTCGTGTAATCACCATCCTTTCCATACCTCGTGTAATCACCATCCTTTCCATACCTCGTGTAATCACCATCCTTTCCATACCTCGTGTAATCACCATCCTTTCCATACCTCGTATAATCACCATCCTTTCCATACCTCGTGTAATCACCATCCTTTCCATACCTCGTGTAATCACCATCCTTTCCATACCTCGTGTAATCACCATCCTTTCCATACCTTGTGTAATCACCATCCTTTCCATATCTTGTGTAATCACCATCCTTTCCATATCTTGTGTAATCACCATCCTTTCCATATCTTGTGTAATCACCATCCTTTCCATACCTCGTGTAATCACCATCCTTTCCATATCTCGTGTAATCACCATCCTTTCCATATCTCGTGTAATCACCATCCTTTCCATATCTCGTGTAATCACCATCCTTTCCATATCTCGTGTAATCACCATCCTTTCCATACCTCGTGTAATCACCATCCTTTCCATATCTCGTGTAATCACCATCCTTTCCATATCTCGTGTAATCACCATCCTTTCCATACCTCGTGTAATCACCATCCTTTCCATATCTCGTGTAATCACCATCCTTTCCATACCTCGTGTAATCACCATCCTTTCCATATCTCGTGTAATCACCATCCTTTCCATATCTCGTGTAATCACCATCCTTTCCATACCTCGTGTAATCACCATCCTTTCCATACCTCGTGTAATCACCATCCTACTCCATGTCTCCTATAATCACTCTCTCCTGTTCCATTCATCTTAAAAGCTCTTTTCTATTCCATTCCAACTTGATTTTGTCTGTGAGTTGTGCTTAGCTTGAGTTGTAATCTTCCACGTGATTACAGTAGTGATCTCTTAATTCCATTCAGATCTGATTGTGATCTCTCGCTCTCTCCTAATTGTGATTTCTCTCTTACTTTCCACATTTTCCTCTTATTTTTAATCCGTTCTGCTTCAGATCTCTAGTTTTCACCCATGTCTGCTTGTTATTTTTCTTTTGTATTCACTTGTGATGTTTTCCTTCTATATGTGATCTTTTTTTTTTTCTCTCCTCTTGGGATCTCTGTTCCACGCCATTCTGCTGGTGATCTCACTATTTCACTGCATATTGCGTGTGATCTTTCTCTGCGCGTGTGTGATCCCTGCCTTCCTCGTGTGATCTTTCTTGGTGTGTGTGATCTCTGCCTTCCTCGTGTGATCTTTCTCTGTGCGTGTGATCTCTGCCTTGCTCTTGTGATCTTTCTCTGTGCGTGTGATATTTCTCTGCATCTGTATGATCTCTACCTTCCTCTTGTGATCTTTCTCTGTTCGTGTGATCTCTGCCTTCCTAGTGTGATCTTTCTCGGTGTGTGTGATCCCTGCCTTCCTCGTGTGATCTTTCTCTGTGCGTGTGATCTCTGCCTTCCTCGTGTGATCTTTCTCTGTGCGTGTGATCTCTGCCTTCCTCTTGTGATCTTTCTCTGTGTGTGATCTCTGCCTTCCTCTTGTGATCTTTCTCGGTGTGTGTGATCCCTGCCTTCCTCGTGTGATCTTTCTCTGCATCTGTGTGATCTCTACCTTCCTCTTGTGATCTTTCTCTGTGCGTGTGATCTCTGCCTTCCTCGTGTGATCTTTCTCGGTGTGTGTGATCCCTGCCTTCCTCGTGTGATCTTTCTCGGTGTGTGTGATCCCTGCCTTCCTCGTGTGATCTTTCTCTGCATCTGTGTGATCTCTGCCTTCCTCGTGTGATCTTTCTCTGTGCGTGTGATATCTGGCTTGCTCTTGTGATCTTTCTCTGCGTGTGTGTGATCTCTGCCTTCCTCTTGTGATCTTTCTCTGTGTGTGATCTCTGCCTTCCTCTTGTGATCTTTCTCTGTGTGTGATCTCTGCCTTCCTCTTGTGATCTTTCTCTGTGTGTGATCTCTGCCTTCCTCTTGTGATCTTTCTCTGCGTGTGATCTCTGCCTTCCTCTTGTGATCTTTCTCTGTGTGTGTGTGATCCCTGCCTTCCTCGTGTGATCTTTCTCTGCATCTGTGTGATCTCTACCTTCCTCTTGTGATCTTTCTCTGTGCGTGTGATCTCTGCCTTCCTCGTGTGATCTTTCTCGGTGTGTGTGATCCCTGCCTTCCTCGTGTGATCTTTCTCGGTGTGTGTGATCCCTGCCTTCCTCGTGTGATCTTTCTCTGCATCTGTGTGATCTCTGCCTTCCTCGTGTGATCTTTCTCTGTGCGTGTGATCTCTGCCTTCCTCTTGTGATCTTTCTCTGCGTGTGATCTCTGCCTTCCTCTTGTGATCTTTCTCTGTGTGTGTGTGATCTCTGCCTTCCTCTTGTGATCTTTCTCTGCGTGTGATCTCTGCCTTCCTCTTGTGATCTTTCTCTGCGTGTGTGTGATCTCTGCCTTCCTCTTGTGATCTTTCTCTGTGTGTGATCTCTGCCTTCCTCGTGTGATCTTTCTCTGTGCGTGTGATATCTGGCTTGCTCTTGTGATCTTTCTCTGCGTGTGTGTGATCTCTGCCTTCCTCTTGTGATCTTTCTCTGTGTGTGATCTCTGCCTTCCTCTTGTGATCTTTCTCTGTGTGTGATCTCTGCCTTCCTCTTGTGATCTTTCTCTGCGTGTGATCTCTGCCTTCCTCTTGTGATCTTTCTCTGCGTGTGATCTCTGCCTTCCTCTTGTGATCTTTCTCTGCGCGTGTGATCTTTCTCTGCGCGCGTGTGATCTCTGCCTTCCTCTTGTGATCTTTCTCTGTGCGTGTGATCTTTCTTTGCGTGTGTGTGATCTCTGCCTTCCTCTTGTGATCTTTCTCTGCGTGTGTGTGATCCCTGCCTTCCTCTTGTGATCTTTCTCTGTGCGTGTGATCTCTGCCTTACACTTGTGATCTTTTTTTGTGCGTGTGATATCTGCCTTTCTCGTGTGATCTTTCTCGGGGTGTGTGATCTCTGCCTTACACTTGTGATCACTTTCTCTGCTTGTGATCTCTGCCTTCCTCTTGTGATCTTTCTCTGTGTGTGATCTCTGCCTTCCTCTTGTGATCTTTCTCTGTGTGTGTGTGATCTCTGCCTTCCTCTTGTGATCTTTCTCTGCGTGTGTGATCCCTGCCTTCCTCTTGTGATCTTTTTCTGTGTGTGTGTGATCTCTGCCTTGCTCTTGTGATCTTTCTCTGCGTGTGTGTGATCTCTGCCTTCCTCTTGTGATCTTTCTCGGTGTGTGTGATCCCTGCCTTCCTCGTGTGATCTTTCTCTGCATCTGTGTGATCTCTACCTTCCTCTTGTGATCTTTCTCGGTGTGTGTGATCCCTGCCTTCCTCGTGTGATCTTTCTCTGCATCTGTGTGATCTCTACCTTCCTCTTGTGATCTTTCTCTGTGCGTGTGATCTCTGCCTTCCTCGTGTGATCTTTCTCTGTGCGTGTGATATCTGGCTTGCTCTTGTGATCTTTCTCTGCGTGTGTGTGATCTCTGCCTTCCTCTTGTGATCTTTCTCTGTGTGTGATCTCTGCCTTCCTCTTGTGATCTTTCTCTGCGTGTGATCTCTGCCTTCCTCTTGTGATCTTTCTCTGCGTGTGTGTGATCTCTGCCTTCCTCTTGTGATCTTTCTCTGCGTGTGTGTGATCTCTGCCTTCCTCTTGTGATCTTTCTCTGCGTGTGTGTGATCTCTGCCTTCCTCTTGTGATCTTTCTCTGCGTGTGTGATCCCTGCCTTCCTCTTGTGATCTTTTTCTGTGTGTGTGTGATCTCTGCCTTCCTCTTGTGATCTTTCTCTGCGCGTGTGATCTTTCTCTGCGCGCGTGTGATCTCTGCCTTCCTCTTGTGATCTTTCTCTGTGCGTGTGATCTTTCTTTGCGTGTGTGTGATCTCTGCCTTCCTCTTGTGATCTTTCTCTGTGTGTGTGTGATCTCTGCCTTCCTCTTGTGATCTTTCTCTGTGTGTGTGATCTTTCTCTGTGTGTGTGATCTTTCTCTGCGTGTGATCTCTGCCTTCCTCTTGTGATCTTTCTCTGCGTGTGTGTGATCTCTGCCTTCCTCTTGTGATCTTTCTCTGCGTGTGTGTGATCTCTGCCTTCCTCTTGTGATCTTTCTCTGCGTGTGTGTGATCTCTGCCTTCCTCTTGTGATCTTTCTCTGCGTGTGTGATCCCTGCCTTCCTCTTGTGATCTTTCTCTGTGTGTGTGTGATCTCTGCCTTCCTCTTGTGATCTTTCTCTGCGCGTGTGATCTTTCTCTGCGCGCGTGTGATCTCTGCCTTCCTCTTGTGATCTTTCTCTGTGCGTGTGATCTTTCTTTGCGTGTGTGTGATCTCTGCCTTCCTCTTGTGATCTTTCTCTGCGTGTGTGTGATCCCTGCCTTCCTCTTGTGATCTTTCTCTGTGCGTGTGATCTCTGCCTTACACTTGTGATCTTTTTTTGTGCGTGTGATATCTGCCTTTCTCGTGTGATCTTTCTCGGGGTGTGTGATCTCTGCCTTACACTTGTGATCACTTTCTCTGCTTGTGATATCTGCCTTTCTCGTGTGATCTTTCTCTGTGCGTGATCTCTGGCGTCCTCTTGTGACCTCTCTACTTACTATCAGGCGACACTAAATGTAAACCAAAAAACAAATATATCTTGTATAAAGCAAACTAAAAACTCCTGGTGTAATCCTGTGGTGCCCGGTGCTGGTCTGGCAAGGATCATGTAGACACTCCAAGGACTATAGAGATTTTCAAATAAACCTGATGTTTTGTCCTGATGAAAGCTCCATGTGGGAGCTGAAACATTGACTTTTTAAATGGATTGAATAAAAGTTACATTTTATTTGAAAATCTCTATAAAGTCCTTGGAGTGCGGTCATTTCTGATATATATCTCTATCCAATGTAAGTACTTCTTCCCTGGCAGCAATGAGTTATTGTCTCTGCCAGGTTTAGTAAGACTTTCATGATAGTGTTATGATAGGATATGGACTCTTTGTGGGGATATGCCAGTTACTCAGTCTTGATTCTAGCTTGATTTTTATGGTTCCCCAGAGTTTTAGCACATTGCACAATTAGTTTAGCAGAGTACAGAACTCATAAAAGCTCCCACAGCCTACTTCAGACTATTCTTCCCATCTTCAGCCAGTGCAGAGAGCTTGGCTTGTTCATTTTCTATCACACCACTCATCTTCCCATGTTTGATATTGTTATTATTACTATTTGCATTTATTTAGCACCAACATTTTCCACAGCGTTTTACAATTATAAAATGGGTATTTGACAACAAATGATTTACATACAGAATATAACCTGCTCAAACGAGCTTCAATCCACAAGAAAGGGATAAAGACACACAAAAAAACCATCAACATGTTAGAGGGGGTGGGGATTGATGTAAAGAATGCCCTTGTCGAAATAAGCTGGTAAACGTGGCGAGTGGAAGAACCAAACAGTGGCTGGATAGAGAGGGAGCTGGTTTACGGAGGCGAGGCAAGTGAGGAGGGTAGTGACATGAGAGAAGTGTCACCCAGGAAGATGGCAGTGTGTTTTCAGTGACTGGAGACAGACTGGATGTGAGGAGAAAAGGTAAGACCTAAGTCACAAGTAACACCAAGACAGCGAGCTTGAGATCGGCGTCCCACTGAAGTGCAGGGAGATTGATGGAGGACTATTTGAGGGCAAAAAGATGAGTTCAGTTTTAGAAAGATTATGGTTTAGAAAAGAGGCAGAGAGGCAGTTTGAAAGAACAGTGTTGGTACTTTGTACCTCTTCCATGTCTTCTTATCTGCATTCATTATAGATGGTCTTGTAGCTCAGTTCTGCAACTTTTTTCCACTTTCTATTCCATATTTCCGCTAGTACAGGGTTTAGTAGTGTAATGTAATGATGGCATTTTGGTGTTATTCTATCATCCAACTTCTCACCTTTAGCAGTACAGAGGGCAGGGATGGTGTTCAGAGTTTTGGATTACACACAAGATGTGCCACCCTTGAAATGACACATTATCTCTGGGGTTACCAAAAGTGTGTTACAAGACTGTACCCTAACAACCAGAACTAAGGAAATTAGGATGGTAGAGTACTAATGAATGTATTACTAGACCTTAGAGTGGCCCTGTTAAACATATACATCAGAGAGGAAATTGCGGATAATAGACTAGCCAAGGTCAGGGTGACAGAACCATGGGTATAACGGTACACTAGACAAGGTCAGGGTGACAGAACCATGGGTATAACGATACCCTAGCCAAGGTCAGGGTGACAGAACCATGGGTATAACGATACCCTAGCCAAGGTCAGGGTGACAGAACCATGGGTATAACGATACCCTAGCCAAGGTCAGGGTGACAGAACCATGGGTATAACGATACCCTAGCCAAGGTCAGGGTGACAGAAGCATGGTATAACGGTACACTAGACAAGGTCAGGGTGACAGAACCATGGGTATAACGATACCCTAGCCAAGGTCAGGGTGACAGAACCATGGGTATAACGATACCCTAGCCAAGGTCAGGGTGACAGAACCATGGGTATAACGGTACCCTAGCCAAGGTCAGGGTGACAGAACCATGGGTATAACGGTACCCTAGCCAAGGTCAGGGTGACAGAACCATGGGTATAACGGTACCCTAGCCAAGGTCAGGGTGACAGAACCATGGGTATAACGATACCCTAGCCAAGGTCAGGGTGACAGAACCATGGGTATAACGGTACCCTAGCCAAGGTCAGGGTGACAGAACCATGGGTACAACGGTACCCTAGCCAAGGTCAGGGTGACAGAACCATGGTATAACGGTACCCTAGCCAAGGTCAGGGTGACAGAACCATGGGTATAACGGTACCCTAGCCAAAGTCAGGGTGACAGAACCATGGGTATAACGGTACCCTAGCCAAGGTCAGGGTGACAGAACCATGGGTATAACGGTACCCTAGCCAAGGTCAGGGTGACAGAACCATGGGTATAACGGTACACTAGACAAGGTCAGGGTGACAGAACCATGGTATAACGGTACACTAGCCAAGGTCAGGGTGACTGAGACACGGTATAACGGTACTTTAGCCAAGGTCAGGGTGACTGAGACACGGTATAATGGTACCCTAGCCAAGGTCAGGGTGACTGAGACACGGTATAACGGTACTTTAGCCAAGGTCAGGGTGACTGAGACACGGTATAATGGTACCCTAGCCAAGGTCAGGGTGACTGAGACACGGTATAATGGTACCCTAGCCCGGGTCAGGTTGACAATGACACCGTATAATGCAGGCTTCCCCAAACGCCGGCCCTCCAGATGTTGCTAAACTACAACTCCCATGATTCTCAGCCTATCTATTTAATTCATAGAATCATGGGAGTTGTAGTTCAGCAACATCTGGGGGGCCGGAGTTTGGGGAAGACTGGTATAATGGTACATTAGCTGGGGTCAGGGTGACAGATACGGTATAATGATACACTAGCCAGGGTTAGGGTGACAGACACGGTATAATGGTACTGGCAATCGTCCATTTACTAGCCGGGGTTAAGGTGACGGTCACCCTGACCTTGGCTAATGTAACATTATACTGTATCTCAGATATAGTATAATGATACACTAACCAAGGTCAGAGTGACAGAGACACAGTATAATAATACACTAGCCGGGGTCATTGTTGCAGAGGTACGGATAAACCATAACAATAGCCATGGTCTTACTGTAAAATCAGAGATGATAATGCTCTGATCGAGAACAGGAGTGATGTGTGATTTTCAAATATATATCTACATGTGCAGCGGAAGACTGAAACACTGCACCGATCAGGTAGTTCTTATGACAAAGTGGAATACTAGAGGGAAAAAAAGAGACAGGAGAGGTTGTCTGTAGTTGTGTGGATGTAGTTGTTTCATTATACGTGTGTAAAAAGGGTAGTTTGTGATTGTGGCAAAAGTAACCCTGCCACTGGTTCTTGGAGGGTCCTGCTTGCCAGCCTCTTGCCAAAAGATTATGGGCCAGGTCAGCAACTGTAAAGAACCATATTTTATTCCCCCTGGTTCGGCACTTTCCATAGAACCAAACGCTAGCTCCTTGGCGGCCGTTCACATGGACCAAAACCGCAAATAGACTTCAGGGGGACTTAGCCGCGAATGCCCTGGAACTATTTTCAGCATGAAAACTTTGCGGCTCCCGGTCGGTGCTCCAGCGGCACTTAGCCATGATTCTATGGAACTGTTTTCAGAATGAAGAATTCACAGTTCCCGGTTGTTCCCCCAGCGACACTTAACCGCGAATCTATGGAACTGTTTTGGGCATGAGACTAAATAAATGACTTCCATAGAATTTCGGAACCCCTGAACTGATCTGGGTGATTTTTGGATATGTTGGTTGTGACGAAACCAACCTCGCCACTGAGAACTGGAGAAGCCTGGTTGCTAGCCTCCTGCCCTGCGACTATGGCCCCTGGACATATTGCACTGTAAAAACTATATTTGGGCATGTAATAGTTTATATTACTGCTACTGGGCCTTTAAGGGCCATCCGTGGACCTATTGGGACTTGTGGGATACTGTACCTTTAAGACTGTAGAGCATATTACAGTAATCCTGCCTTTAGTCCTTTAATATCATGTATGCATTTATGTGTTCAGTTAACCTGGGTTATATGTATGCAGCATTCATCTGATTGTTCGGTAGAATCACTCCATTCAGTATATTGAGTGAAACTACCGAACAACCAGACCACCCAGGAATAAGTGTGCCTCCAATTACCGTTTGCAACAATGTTGCAAACGGGTAATTGGCAATCAGTGTAATGTATTCTTTGTCCTCTGGGTGGCCGCCATTCGGGAAACGAACACGTGGCGGCGGCCATCTTAAACTACCGAACAGCTGTGTTTTGCCGTCGAGTGTCTGGAACTAAAATCGGACACTTGACTAGGCAAACACCGCTGAGACCTCCATACTTCCAGAAATTCGTATAGAAACTACCGAATGACCCGCCGTTCGGTAGAAAGAACCCCACAAACAAGGGAATTCATTCAAACCCTCTCCAGGCTCTATAACACAGGCAATTCGCCTGTTTTCATTCCCTTGTTTGTGACCGACCGCAGGGCCAAAATGCATGGAACTGTTTTCGGATACTTTACCCATGCGGTCGGTCAAATCTTTGGAACCCCATATCTCCCGAACCGTTCATCCGAATGACTTGAATTTTGAATATGTTGTCCCCCTGAATAAGGGCTGAATGCTGGATTTAAAGGTGTACCCCCTGTTGTTGGGGTACATCCAGAACTTGGCTGAAAAGGTGTACCGGATAATTGGGTTTAATGTTATCTGAGGGGAGGGGATGTGTGGGCTGAACCATGTATGTGATTGGTTATTTTATGCCTCCCCCTGGGTGTGGCCTGTATGTGTACTCATGTAATAAAAACCAGGCTGGGTGCCCCAGCACCTCAGACCACTGCTTGACCTTCAACACGGAGCCTTGTCTCGTTCTTGGGGGGATTCACTGTATGCTGTTGGAGATTGACTGCTAGGAGTGTAAGCTGATGTCTGCTTTTCCTATTCATCTGCTAGCAGCTATTCGTGAGGTTCCAGCTTGGAGTGCTATCTTATTCCCTGGTATGCAGTTCGGGAGTTTGATGCATTCACCTATATCCAATTCGTGAGTTTTGATGTTCTGCAGTAGCTGTGCCTTTCTGAGAAAAGGGGATTATCGCTCTAAACGGATTTTAACCCCTCATATGCTGAAACGGTCCGTTACATTGGTCACCCAGATCAGGGCTATCAGGGAATGTAACAGGGGATATAATGTGGTTTGGGGTACTTTTGGGACTTTTTAGAAATATGTGTTTTTTCTGCCTGGAGATAATAGAGTTAATACAGTATCTGACTCCATTCTCTCCCATACAGAGGGGAGGGATTATATGTTTGTTATAGTAGTGTCATGCATTTAATCACTGTTCTTACTGGTCTGTGTCTTTGTGTTGGAGTCCCCAACAAAGTCCATATGGGCGTACCCCTTGCATGGGGACTGTCATAAAAGGCCAGTGTGGCCTACTATACAAGCTATATCACTAGCTCTTATAAGAGCTTTGCAGCTATACTCTCTTGGAGGAGAGGCCTTCCCACTGGGAGCTGGATCCAGGAGTTTGGGACGGCGAGACCCCCAGCCAAGCTACGGCAGCTAGGGGGCTACAATGCTGATGGTGTCTGGAGTGCTTGGAGTCCTCGGTGAGCACTAGGAGCATTGACTGACGAAGGCACCCGGTCGGGGTGGAAGGCGATCCATTACATTTGGTGGCAGCAGCGAGATGGCTTCTTAGTGCAAGGAACAGCATCCTGTAGACACCGGTTTTGGATTTATAAGTGGAGGGATAGAGCTAGCTACAGCGATATGGAACCAGCTAGTTCGCATATGAGGAGTTTTACTGGAGGTTGGGCCTGTATCAGAGGAGGCCATGTTTGACTACAGAGAGGCCGCTAGAACGGAGCTTTGGGACGAGGCCCTGGAGGGTGTACAGTGTCGGTGGGGTGAGATCCTCCCCAGGGAGGAGCAGCGGCTACAGGTACGAGTGGCGCTGCAGATGCCTCTCCTGGGAGAGCAGCCCCTGGATGAGTGGGTGACGAAGCTCAAGATACTGGTAGAGAAGGAACTGTGGATCAACGACGCGTACCAGGCGCTATGGTGGTACGCCATTCAGCGTGTTTCCTGGATGGCTGAGCACGACAGGCCCGAGGGCGAGTATTACAATGGCCCTGGCCTGTTATGGGAGGCCTTTGCCGAACCGGAGTTCGGGAGTGCTACAGAATCACGCTTTTGGTTCATACATAACCATAGAGAGGCTTTCTAGGATCACCCTAGAGCTGGCGACCTAGGGCCAGACCTGATCCATCTGGTCAACATGGAATGGGATCTGGAGCAGGAGTACCAACTGTGACGGTACAATCCTTTACTCCGTCAAGCATTCCCTTCTTCCCATAAAATAAAATCACCAAGTAATCCACACATGAGCCAAAGCTTAATGCTGGAACAAGACTTTTAATGACACACACTCTGCTTTTATGCAATGCTCCCATGCAAGAGAGACGCCCACAGACAATTATGAATTACCCAATCACACAATGGTTACATCCCACACATCTCCTCCCCTTATCCTGAGAGGTAACCCAATTATACGTACAGTTTAAAACATACTTTTTACCTAACATTCATAACTCTCAAACTGTACATCCAATATTATCAAAAATTGCATATTATTAATCAGCACATTCCAAATACAAACATACCCAAAAATCATTCGCATCCGTTCATCCGTTCAGGAGATAGTTATACGTCACTTTTTACCGACCTCAAGCACATTTTCATGCCCAAAAAGAGTTCCATAGAGTTGGGCTGTGCGGTCGGTCTATTTCACAGAGAAAAATGTCTAAGTCCCATTCGAATGCACGAACGAGGCCATTCGTGCAAATATCCCAGTCTAACAGTGTGTTCGAATTGTCGAACGCACTTCGATTCCAGCCGAAGTGTCGAAGTTCCTGAGAAGGTAAGGGTCAGCGATGTTCGTGCAAAAACGTAGCCGATTTTAGTTCCATAGATTTAGTAACACGCACCGCTGACCGTTTCGACTAAATTAAAATGGCCGCCGCCACGTGTTCGATATTCGAATGGCGGCCACTTCGACGACTTCGGCACTTCGACTGCATCCTAAGTGCCAATTTAAAAGTACAAACCCTTCCTCTGGAAGTTAAAGGGCCAGCAGCAGCACAACGAAAATCCATTGTGCCCAAAGGGCCAAGCCTCCCAGGGACCATAATCACATGGCAAGAGGCTAGCAAGCAGTCCTCTCCAGGCCCAAGTGGCGAAGGGCACTTCGTCACACCAACACCTACTCAGCTCTAGTTGGCCCCAATATACCCTGCAGGCAGTGCAGGAGAGCTGTGTGGCAGATCCAGCCCTACAGCTGAAGAGAAATCATAGACTGGTCCTGGGAAGACCCCCAGATGGCAGGTGGAGCCACCGGCCCTACAGGGATGCTGGGTGCGGCGAAACCAACCTTGCCACTGTTCACTGGAGGAGCCTGGTTGTTCGCCTGCTCCCTTTTGACTATGACCCTGCAGGTTAAATCGTTTATTTTCCCTGCAGAAAGGCTTATTCGTGCCTTTCTGCTGGGGTGTTCGGTAGATTCCAACTACCGAACGGGGGACCACCGGGGAGCTGGAGTGTGCCGCCAATTGACCGGCCAGTCAATGAACGCTGGGTGGCCTTTGTTCGTTTGCCGAACACGTGGCAGCGGCCATTTTAAGTCCCGAATGGCCAGCGGTGTTCAGCACTAACACTGTGGAACTGAAAACGGACACTTACTTGCGCGAACAACGCTGAGCCGTCCGCCCCCTGGTTCCTATTCGTGCCCTTGGTGTCGAACACTGGTTCAGTCGGTACTTTGGGATATGTGAATATGTTAACCCAGATAGCTAAGCCATGGAGCCCATTCGTGTAACGAAAGACTATGTGAAAGACTTTGGCTCCATGGCATTTAAACTGTATGTATGTGATCTGAGCGCCATTCGGTAGTAATGTGCGCTCAGATCTAAGCTATCTGGGGATATGTAGAATGTGTATGTTTTATGTACTAAATGCCTCAATAGGTAATTTTGTGTCTTTTTGTTTGCCATGTGGGTAATGGAGTTTTACCTCTGTCCTTGGAGATAACTGGATTACTTCCCCAATTATCTCCAGGCCAGAGGGGAGGGATTGTGATGCATTGTGGGATTGTTTAAAGTTGTATGTCTGTGATTGGTCCGTGGCCAATTTGTTTTCCAGTTTCCCATCTGGTCCCCTAGGGGAGTGTCCACCAGGTGGGAAACCTGCATAAAAGCCAGGCAGTTAGCCCCAGTAAAGGGAGTTCCTGCTTAACCCTCAAAGTGAAGTGTCGTCTCATTCTTGTGGGGAATTTGATTGTATGCCGATTGCCAGGAGTGTAAGCTGTTCATAGGGCTTTTCCTGTTCGGCTGCTTCCTATGTTCGTGTATTTCCTATTCGGGAGTTGGTGACTTCGTGCAGTTTGCAGTTCGGGAGATTGGTGATTGTAGTAGCTGCTTGTCTATCTGGAAGGGGATTATCGCCTAAATGTTTTTTATCCTCTTGTAAGCGAAACAGTCCGTTACAATTGGTGGCAAGCGACGGGATCAATTCCACATCCCAGAAGGACAGCTACAGGGCAACAGCATTCCTTGGATTACAAATTGAGGGCAACGCCAGTACCCGTACAGCGCCCCTATCTACAAAGGAACCAACGTTGGCAGAGCAAGAATGGCGTCTGACTACACTCAGGAAGAGTTTGACAGAGAGGTTGCCATGCGGCTGGCTTACTTTGGACCCAACCCCCCAGAGGAATACGTGCAGTTCGCAAGGAAATTAGCGGCAGAGTACCTGCAATTCCTGGCAGATCGAGCCAGGGGTGTCGTCCGCCCTCCCCAGCGGCAGAGTGCGTTTCGGGGATTCAAAGGTGTCGTCCTTCCTCCCAAGCAGCAGTGTGTACCCCAGGGAGCTGAAGGTGTCGTCCTTCCTCCCCAGCGGCAGTGTGTACCCCAGGGAGCTGAAGGTGTCGTCCTTCCTCCCCAGCGGCAGTGTGTACCCCAGGGAGCTGAAGGTGCCGTCCTTCCTCCCCAGCGGCAGTGTATATCCCAGGGAGCAGAAGGTGCCGTCCTTCCTCCCCAGTGGCAGTGTGTACCCCAGGGAGCTGAAGGTGTTGTCCTTCCTCCCCAGCGGCAGTGTGTATCCCAGGGAGCTGAAGGTGCCGTCCTTCCTCCCCAGCGGCAGTGTGTATCCCAGGGAGCTGAAGGTGCCGTCCTTCCTCCCCAGCGGCAGCGTGAGTCCCAGGGTGTGAAGGTGTCGTCCTTCCTCCCCAGCGGCAGTGTGTATCCCAGGGAGCTGAAGGTGCCGTCCTTCCTCCCCAGCGGCAGTGTGTATCCCAGGGAGCTGAAGGTGTCGTCCTTCCTCCCCAGCGGCAGTGTGTACCCCAGGGAGCTGAAGGTGCCGTCCTTCCTCCCCAGCGGCAATGTTTACCCCAGGGAGCTGAAGGTGCCGTCCTTCCTCCCCAGTGGCAGTGTGTATCCCAGGGAGCTGAAGGTGTCGTCCTTCCTCCCCAGCGGCAGTGTGACTCCCAGGGAGCTGAAGGTGTCGTCCTTCCTCCCCAGCGGCAGTGTGTACCCCGGGGAGCTGAAGGTGCCGTCCTTCCTCCCCAGCGGCAGGGTGTCCTGCAGGGAGCAGAGACCGTCAGTCTCGCACCCCAGCAGCAGGACAAAATATTGAAAGGGGAGACAGTTGGTCCCCCTCTCCACCAGCAGAGAGAGTGTCAGGGAGAGGAGCGGGATACCCCCTCTCCCCAGCGGCAGTCTACAGTTCAGAGAGAGGAGCTTGTTACACCCTCTCTCCAGCGGCAGCCTAACCCACCAAGGGGAGATGTTAAACCCCACAACTGTGCAGATGGGACCGTAGTCTCTGCACTTACAGCACAAGGGGTAGTGACGGTCGGTCCTGTCCCCCAGCCAAAGAGCGGTGTATCCAGAGGGGAGACAGTCGGTCTCCCCCTCCCACAACCAGGCTACTTCCGTGGTAGCGCTGGCACCAGGGCAGAGTACCGCTGGTCTCTGCCCACTCAGCAACCCACCAAGGCAGTCTACCAGCCCCCCGCACAGCCGTGGTGAGGCACCTGGACATGGACAAGTTGCTACTTTATCCAAGTGCAGTAACCAGTTATTGTGGGTGGGCTGTACTGCTGTATGTGCTTCGTGGGTGGGTTGTTGGACTAATCAGGGCACTGACCGGCAGGAGGTCAGATACCCTGTTAGTCTAGTGGGTAAAGGGGAGAAGTGTGGCAAAACCAACCTCCCCACTGTTCACTGGAGGAGCCTGGTTGCTCGCCTGCTCCCTTTGGACTATGGCCCTGCAGGTTAAATCGTTTATTTTCCCTGCAGAAAGGCTTATTCGTGCCTTTCTGCTGGGGTGTTCGGTAGATTCCAACTACCGAACGGGGGACCACCGGGGAGCTGGAGTGTGCCGCCAATTGACCGGCCAGTCAATGAACGCTGGGTGGCCTTTGTTCGTTTGCCGAACACGTGGCAGCGGCCATTTTAAGTCCCGAATGGCCAGCGGTGTTCAGCACTAACACTGTGGAACTGAAAACGGACACTTACTTGCGCGAACAACGCTGAGCCGTCCGCCCCCTGGTTCCTATTCGTGCCCTTGGTGTCGCACACCGGTTCAGTCGGTACTTTGGGATATGTGAATATGTTAACCCAGATAGCTAAGCCATGGAGCCCATTCGTTTAACGAAAGACTATGTGAAAGACTTTGGCTCCATGGCATTTAAACTGTATGTATGTGATCTGAGCGCCATTCGGTAGTAATGTGCGCTCAGATCTAAGCTATCTGGGGATATGTAGAATGTGTATTTTTTTAAAAACTAAATGCCTCAATAGGTAATTTTGTGTCTTTTACTGTCTTTTTGTCTGCCATGTGGGTAATGGAGTTTTACCTCTGTCCTTGGAGATAATTGGATTTCTTCCCCAATTATTTCCAGGCCAGAGGGGAGGGATTGTGATGCATTGTGGGAATGTTTAAAGTTGTATGTCTTGTGAGCGAAACGGTCCGTTACACTGGGCAGCTGGCACAGATCCCCAGCTACAGCCGGAGTTACCAGGAGTAGGGACAGTCAGTCTTACTCCCCAGCAGCCGAGTATGTTATTGGGAGAAGAGACAGTCAGTCTCTCTCCCCAGCGGCAGTGTATCCTACAAGGGGTGGAGACAATCGGTCTCACTCCTCAGCAGCAGTGTGCAGTACAGGGAGCGGAAGGTATCGTCCTTCCTCCCCAGCGGCAGGGTCAGTTACAGGGATTGGAGACGGTCGGTTTCACTCCCCAGCGGCAGTAAACATTACAGGGAGAAGAGGCAACCGGTCTCCCTCCCCAGCGGCAGCCAGATATACCGGAAGAGGAGAGAGCTGGTCCCTCTTCCCAATTACAGGGGGACAGCACTCCTGACCCCAATGGTGCAGATGAGACCGTGGTCTTTGCACCAGACCTACAGGGATGCTGGGCGGCCAGTCCAGATCACCAACCAACACCTCAGGAATGCCAGGAGGAGGTAGCCGAACCCTCCTCTCACAGCTAATTCCCAACTGGGTACTGGGGTTAGTGCAACACCCACTGACCCCCTTCCAGCAGAAGAGCTGGCATCAGGGCAGAGCGCCACTGGCCTCTGCCCTCCCTGCCCCCTTGTTACAGGGCAGGACTACGTACAAGTCCCTCCAGCAGAAGCACTGGCACCAGGGCAGAGCGCAGTTGGCCCCTGCCCTCCCCTTTCCCTTTGTCCAGGGCCTGAATACCTGCAGCCCCCCCCCCAACCATCCAGCAGAAGCGCTGGCAACAGGGAAGAGCGCATTTGGCCTCTGCCTTCCACTTGTGCTCCGTCTAAGATTGGACGACCCCCTGACTTACCCAGCTGTAATGCTGGCTACAGGGCAGAACTCCGCTGGCCTCTGCCCACCAAGTACAAACAACTTTATGCCTACAGTACAAGTACAAGTGAGACCAGGAGTACTAGAGGCCCACTTGACCACTGGGGACATACAGGACAGAGATGGGCTGCAGAGGTCACCAGGTCCAGTACTTGCGTGTGGGTGGGCTACTTGACTAACTCAGGTACCGACTGACAGAATGATTGAATCAATGTTTTCCTATGGGGAAAATCTGACTCTGGAGGTCCTCAAACAGAGCGTGGGGACATCCCAGTGTCAGATACCAATGAGCTGAAGTGGCCTGGGTGCCTACAGTGTCCCTTTAAGAATTGCTATCATCTAGTGCCCTCCAGTCATCCTAAGCTATTCATTGAGCATTTTTATTCCTGGCTACACCACTTCCTCTCCTCTTGCACTTCTTCCCTTATACTTGGGAATTTTAATATCCTAATCAACAACCCCAACTACTTTGATGCCTCTCGTCTGCTCTCTGTAGCCTCCTCCTTTGGCCTCAAGCAATGGTCTAAATTAGCAACCCATACAGCAGCAAACACTCTTGATCTCACCATCACCAATCTCTGTACCTCTTCTAATCTGTCCAATATTCCATTTCCTCTATCTGACCACCATCTGCGGACTTTTGACATCATCATACCTGACAATCTGACACCACTTGGCACATCAATCTCACAGAAACTTCCAGTGTCTTGACCTAGAGCAATTCTCCACTAACCTCTAAACTATACTTTTACCTATCTCAAACCTCACCTGTCCTAGCTCTGCAACCTCATTCTACAATTCCATCCTCTCCTCTCAACTAGACATCATGGCACCTCCTACACCTAAACGCGCCTCCAACTACAACCTTGGCACACCAAACTGACTCGATACTCCAGAACTGCTGAACGCTGTTGGAGAAAGTCTCCCACTGCATCTGACTAATTTATGCTGCAGTCCTACAGCTTGACTCTTTCCTCTGCAAAAGTAAATTACTTCAATACCCTCATAACCACACTGTCCCGCGAACCCAAATGACTATTTCACACTTTTAACTCACTTCTTCGACTGTTGCTCCTCCTACCAACTTGACCGCCACAGACTTTGCAACTCACTTCACTGACAAGATCTCTACAACCAGGCATGAGATCTCTTTTCTCTCTCCTCTACTAATACTTCCCCCAACCCCCTCTCACTACTGTTCTATGTTCATTCACACCCGCTACAGCAGAAGAGGTTTCTGCTCTGCTCCGGTCCTCCTGCCCCATAACCTGCTCCTTGGATCCTATTGCCTCGCACCTTATCCATACACTGTCTCCTTGTCTTGCTCTGCCTCTCACTAAAATTCTCATTCTCTCCCTCTCCTCTGGCATATTTCCATCATCTGCAACTGTAACCCTGATTCTTAAAAAAGCCCAACCTTTAACCTAACTCCCTGTCCAACTACTGCCCTATCTCGCTGCCTTTTGCCTCTAAGATCCTTGAAAGAGTTGTGTATGCCGGATTGGCAGACTTTTTCGAGTCCAACTTGTGGCAAACCTAGCCACTTTAGATCATATGGCTGTGTAGTTAAAGGTTGTTGTGGCGAAACCAGCTTCGCCACTGGGAACTGGAGAGGCCTGGCTGCTAGCCTCCTGCTCTGCGACTACGGCCCATGGACATATTGCTCTATAAACACTATATTTGGGCATGTAATAATTTATATTGCTGCTACTGGCCCTTTAAAATCAGCAATGGACATATTGGGACTTTTGGGACTAATGTCCCTTTAAGACTTTGTAACATATCACAGTAATACTGTCTTAAATATTATGTAGGTATTTATGTGTTCAGTTAAACTGGGGATATGTAGAAATGTGTGTTTTATGTGTTAAATGTATCAGTATGTAAGTTTATGTCTTTTACTGTCTTTTTGCAACCATGTGGTTAATGGAGTCTGCCTCTAGTCCTGGATAATTAGATTTCTTCTCCAATTATCTCCAGGGCAGAAGGGAGGAAGCCAGGATGCATTGTGGGGATGTTTTACTTTTACTGTTTGAGCCAGGGGGAATAAAAGATACTTTTAGTAACTTTTAAACCCCTGGTCGGATTCATGCCATTTTTTAATATGTTGTTCCCCTGAATGGATTGATTGTGGATATGGATTTTTATGTGAATGTGATGTATGGTTTTAAAGTTATGAAAGTTGTGTAAAAGTATATTTTACACTGTATGCATAATGGGATTATGTGTCACACTAAGGGGAGGGGATGTGTGGGAGGTAACATCTATGTCATTGGTTCTTTTATGCCTCCCCCTGGGTGTGGCCTGTAGGTGTGAGTTGGAAATAAAAGCCAGACTGGGTGTCCCAGTCTAGAGTCTTACTTAACCCTCAAAGCGATGTGTCGTCTCGGTCTTTGGGGGAATGGGATTGTATGCTGACTGCCAAGAGTGTAAGCCGATGTCTGCTTTTCTTGTTCAGCTGTTCCAGTTCGGAGTGTTATTTCGTATCCAGATCGGGAGTGTGATGTTCTGCAGTAGCTGTGCCTGTCTATGGAAAAGGGGATTATCGCCTAAACGCATTTTTTCCCTTGTATGCTGAAACGGTCCGTTACAGTTGTCTGAAAAGCCGCTGGAATACTGTGTTTAAATGTATGCTTGTATGTTGTGATATAGAGCATTCGTATGCTAGCAGCCGAAAGCCGCTAGCATTCATATGATCGTTTCACGAACAGCAACTTTACCTGCTGTTCGTGAAACGAATCAAGTACCGAACAAGAGCCCACACACAGAGGGTCGTGTGGCTCCAATTAACGGATTGCAACATTGTTGCAATCGGTTGTTAAGTGCTTTCCTGGGTGGCCGTCGTTCGACTACCGACCACGCGACAGTCGGCCATCTTGGATCTTTTGTTAGCCCAGCGGTGTTTAGACGTCGAGCATCTGGAACTAAAATCGGCTACTCGACGGCGCGAACACCGCTGGACTTCCAGGCCGTTCGGGAGCTCCGGTCTTTTAGTATTGGGTTCCCCAATCAGTGTTTGGTACTTTTAGGAGAATGTAATATAAAGGATGTTTTCGTGCGCCATTTGGTCATTTATGCTGGAATCTGAGCGGTACTCGCACAAAGTAAGTGCTCAGACCCAGCTATCTACCGAACGGTCATTCAATAATATCACATGAATAAAGCAAAAATTATATATTTTTATGTTAAAACCCGGTTCTGCTGTTTGGAGGGATAATCCACTTAACAGGATATTCTAGTGGGAGTATCCCTCTCGTACAGCAGTGCATGGTGGGAGAAATGCTCTGTAAATTCAGTTTCCCATGTAGTCCACTACTGTATAACCCCTGTAAAGTAATTAAGGAAACCCCTTGCATGGGGACTTGCATAAATACTGGAGCTTGTGAATAAAAACCTCAGTTGACTCGGGGGGCGGAGCCTGACCAGCATCCTGATCACACGCATGGCTGCAGAGCTCCTGCAGCTACATCTTAAAAACTGCCAAAAGACAAGCAAAAAACGACTCCCATCACCCCGAGACAAACCTGCCTGAGCTCGGTATGCCCCACTGAACACGGAGATATCCGTCTCGGGAGAATCGGTCCACAAAATTCAAGGATGCAGGAATGCGGCCTACAGGCGCGGGAACAGGGGAGAGGCGGCCGATCTCCCCGTCCTCTCGTCAACAGCACCGGTGGCATGATGTTCCCCCCCCCCCCCCCCCCGGATCGGTGGGGGTTATCCCGATCCAAACCTGGTCGCCCAGGAGACAAGCGACGAACCCGTACAGCAGGCTTATAACGCCAACACCTAAGGCACCACGAGACTGCTTGGGCTCAAACAAAATGGCGACACGGCAGCGGCAAGCTACTAACCACGCACTAACTAAACCTCCTAAACAAACGCAGGAGTTTTATGAGCGGATCAGCTCTATACTCTGGACGAAGCTTCATGCCCAGCGGAGACCCTTTCTGGTGGCAATTAAAGCTGTGGCGGCTTGGATTCGCCCGGCACTAAGGCGCCGTCTGGGCGGATGCCCCTCACCTACCTCCAATGAACCGGCACAACGAAAAGCAGTAACAGGTACCTGGGGCACCGGCACAAGCGCCCCAATGCCAAAGGGAAGTTCTCACCAGCATATCCCACCTGCCCACTCCTCAGGAGCCCCAACCACCCTCCTTAAACCGAGCGCTTCTCCCTCCTCACCAGCATATAACAGCAACCGCGACGCTGACCGGGAGACAGAGAGGCTGGATACCGGTGTGCGACACGGGTGGCAATCCCCTCCGCGGCCCACTGAGGTGCTGATTCCGAAAGACCCACAGCAAGGGGACCGACGCAGCCTGAAGGAAGGCATAGGATGAAGGGACTTAACAACAACTGGGACTACTCAGTCTACAGGGCGGCATGCCACCCAAGACCCCAGATCACAGCAAAAATATTATTATTACTCGTAACTGATCTATCTGCTGTTTAAGCTAACCTGTACCTAGCCTGTACTAATGTATTTATATAGCACGTAGATAGCAAGCCAGCCCTTACTTAATGCACAACCCCTATGGCAAAGGCCTCACGATAGCAACTTACGATATATATTGAACGTTTATTCTTTTGTGCTCCTGTAATAATGTTATACGCTTATAATTGTTAGTCCATAAGCCTGTTACTTAACCTTGTTGAACGACAGTAGCATTATCTAGCGATGCAAACTTAATACGCTTGTTCTGCAGGGGATGGATTTATACGCTGAGGCTAACATAACATTCATTTAATCTATACCTAGCCAGACTAGAGCTATGCCTGCCATTTAGCTAAACAGCTTCGGTTATATATAGTGCAGCCTGGAACATCGGACGTAAATAAACATGCACAGTTTAGTACACATTATGAGTTATACCGAATATTAGCTGGTGACACTCCAGTGCCTAGAAAGGGGCTAGTGTAGAGTGCATCACGGGTTAACTCACTGCTTTGCCTCTCCTGTAGTCAGGTAAAAAACATAGCACTGAAAACCCCATGTTATTGTGTGCAAATTGCAGTACTCTGAATCTATGTCTCTACCTGCTAATGTTGTACAGCTAGTTATTATTCAGTTTAAAAATCCAAGTACTTGTATTGTTTAACTACTTGATCTCACTACTTTTGTTTCTCAACCAAGCTTGTATCATTCTGTTTACATGACTGTTTCACAAAAAAAAAAAAAAACCATGGCATCTTTCTTTGAGGTGCATTGCACACCATCTTGATATTATCAACTCATGTTACCCCACAATGCCTCCTCTTTCTCTTATGTACCCCATGATGTATATGCCATAATAAAAGAAAGATTTACAAAAAAAAAAAAAAAACCCTCAGTTGACTCCCAGAACTGTGTTTCGGCCGGTTACTGGGGGATTTGGGATATTGCCTTCTTTTCCAGCACTTTACTTTGGATTACCTTCTATACCAGCGGAGATATTGGGATTTCATATTGCAGCTCCGCTACACAACTCTCTCCATTACCCGCTTCAGTCTGGTTTCCGCGCTCAGCACACTGTGGAAACTGCTCTGACCAACGACTTACTCGATGCAAAATCTTATGGTCGCTATTTAATCCTAATGTTCCTTGACCTTTCAGCTGCTTTTGACACTGTTGATAATCAACAGCTTCTTCTCAGCCTCCGTAATCTCAGTCTACAAGATATTGTCCTCCTACCTCTCCGAGCGCTCTTTCAGTGTTTCTTTCTCTGCTCTGCCTCTTCTCCCCAACCACCTCTCTGTTGGTGTCCCCCAAGGTTCAATCCATGGTCCCCTACTGTTCTCGATCTATACTGCCTCCCTTGGTAAACTCTGACTGCCTCTCTGCGATTTCTAACTGGATGGCTGCCCACTTCCTTAAACTCAACTTGTCCTGAACTTCTGGTCTTTCTTCCCTCAAGTGTTGCTACTCCTGTGTCTCCCTCCCTCCAAGTCAATGGTGCTACCATCAGCTCCATCACACAGGCTCGCTGCCTAAGTGCTCTCTTTTACTCAAACCTCTCTCTCACCCCTCATGTCCAGTCGATCACAAAATCCTACCGCTTCCATCTAAAAATATTGTGCGCATACGCCCCTACTTAACACCAGATGCGAATAAAGGGCTGGCCCATGCCACTGTCCTCTCTTGCCTTGACTACTGTAATCTGCTTCTCAGTGGCCTTACGAGCTCCCAATGTGCCCCATTACAGTCTATAATGAATGCGGTGGCTATACTCCTCTTCCTGTCCGTCCGCACCTCCCACGCCTCACCCCTCTGTCAGTCCCTGCCTTGGCTTCCCATAAGATAAAATTTTAAATTCTGGCTCTTGCTTCCTTACATAATGCTGCTCCAGGGGCGTACCTAGAGCATTTGGCACCCGGGGCGGACCCTGAGTGTGGCACCCCCCTGCCCCCCCCCCCCCCCCCATAATAAAAATGTAAGAAAACACCCACATTTTTTTCAATGTTTTCAATAATATTTATTGCACAAATTTGTAAACTGCTTGTAACATTTGTAAAATGCGCCAGTTTTGTAGAAGGGGGAAGACCAGTGCTTTTGTAGAAAGGGGCTGGTGAGAACTGCCCTGCTCCTTTCTACAAAGCCCCTTGTCTCGCCCTTCATATAAAAACCCTGCACCCCGATCACATACATTTCATACACTCCCTACACATAAAAACCCTGCACCCCGATCACATAAATTTCATTCACTCCCTACACATAAAAATCCTGCACACCCCTTAATAAAAAACCCTGCACACCCCCTTAATAAAAAACAAAAACGTGCACAACCCCTCTTAATAACAAAAAACTGCACACCCCCTTATAAAAACCCTGCACACCCCCCTTATAAAAACCCTGCACACCCCCTTAACAAAAAAACAAAAATCTGCAGTGCACATCCTCCCTTAATAAATAGAATACTGCAACCCCCTTAATCAAAAAAACCCTGCACCCCATTATTTAAACCTCCCCCTTTAATTCTTTAATCCACAGCCCCCTTTAATTAATCCACACCCCCCTTAATTAATACACCCCCCTTAATTAATACACCCCCCTTAATTAATCCACAACCCCCTTAATTAATACACCCCCATTAATTAATCCACAACCCCCTTA